>NC_143588.1:8704726-9023666 GCF_048544385.1 Mastigoproctus giganteus | reverse complement strand
CATGTTGTCTGAAGAATAACTACACCCCTGTCTAGATGATCCTTTATCACTTCAGAAGTTATTTTTTAACTTAACTTCTGTTCATTGGAAGAGAAATGAAGCTAACAGGTCTGTAATTGATCATATCACCCTTTCATTCCATCTCCTTTATGAATTGAGTATACATTTGCACATCTCTAGTCTATTGGGATCCAAATGCTCTCACAATTATGATTAAAGGTGTTTGCTTGCCAATTTAGCTGCCTCCCATAATATAATTAGATAGATCCCATCCAACCTATACACCTGTTTTATGTTTAGTTTCAACAATTTCCCTTCCACTTCTCTCTCAATTATCAGAAAATCTTCATCTCCCTGTTAGAGCTTGATAAAAATTCTGGCAACACTTTCCCTAAAGAACTCTCATGTGTGAATGTGAATGTAAATGCAAAGTACTTATTCAGTTTGTCAGCAACTTGAGCAGTATCAACAGTTGAACCATTGATATCAAGTGGACCAATGTGATTCATTCCCTTCCTTCTAGTGTTTCCATAAGTTAAGAAGTCATTGCTAATTTTTTATTTATTTATTTTTTTGCATCCTTTGCAAAAGATTTTGTGACTTAATCACACTGTTTTTTATTTTCTCCCTCTCTCTCTCTCTTTCTCCCTCTCATCATGTAGTTTTTTTTTGTTTTTTTTTCCCAAATAATTTCCAAATTATTTATCTTTAAGCATATGCTGATGATCTTGTTCTACTCTTTTTTGGCAACTCTAGGCTTTGGAACAAAATGCTAACAAAATCCGTATTTAAAACAGACCATAACTGGTCTGTTTTGAATAAATTAAGTATTTCACATTATAAAACTCCTGTGATGATTTTAAAACGGTCCCTTTCTCCTACTTGCCCTCCTCTTGTAAAACAACAGCCATTCCAATCCTTTGGAATGGCTGTTAAGTTTTACAGCCTATGATAGATATAAACAGGCTAGTTTATATCTACCATAGGCTTCTGTGTCACCTGATAATTTATATGCATCCTGTGCATTTTTCTTCTCTTCAACAAGTCTCATTAGTTCATGTGACATCCATTTAGGTCTAAGCCTTGAACAGTCTTTCTTAGTTGGTATCAAAAGAATTGGTCTATTTAGAATTGGTTCATGGTAACATCATCGGTTAGTCTCACTGTACAGAATTTAAAAACTGCCTGAGACTACGTAGTCACCTTTACAGAAGCAAAACCCCTTCACTTTACCCTTGATGGTAGTCACATCTTTAAGTAAATCCAACATCAATACACTGTGATCACTGCCACCTAATGGTTCCTTTATCAGAAAAAGAGAAGTATGAGCTCCAATATAAAAATATCATTAATTAAAAATGAATATAAATGAAAAATATATCCATTTGCTTAAGGAAACAGGTTTTCATAATTTTAGTTTGCTATGTGGAAAAAAAAGATAGCCTTTTTACAACAGTAATATAATCACCCATTTGGTAAAGCTATTGGATAAAGAATTGCATCTCTGTGGCACTATGAATAAACAACACTTGCCAAAGAGAAGTAATATGACCTGCAGTCCATTTATCTATTTGTAATAAGTCCATTGCAATTTGGCGGGACTGAAAGTAATCTATTTAATATCAAGACATCTTAGCAAAATGTAATGTGGTGAACTGTTTGAGGGAAAAATTAAAAAAAAAAGAAAATTTTTATACTTAACTAGAAAACTCAAATTTTTCTCCCTTATCTTTTTTTTTTATGATCTTCATTTTTCTCCCTACACATAATTTACAGAATTTTCTTTATATATTGACAGTTATTTCTTGATTTCCTCCTCCTCTTTACAGTAAGTATTAGTAGTGGCATGTGATGCAAGAAAACAAGTGTATGAGCTTATACAGAATCAGCCAAAAAAAAAAAAAAAAAATCACACCATTCCCTCCAAATCCTGTCCAGTTCCTCCTTAAATTTATTTAACCTATCAACTTCCACAACGACATGTGGAAGTTTGTTCCAACAATTAACCACCCGCTTGCTAAAGGCAAATTTCCGCACATCTATTCTAGATCTGTCTTTTCTTAATTTGAATTTATGCCCCCTTAGGTTCATAGTGGAAGGATCCCATCAGAATTCAGTGTGCGCAACCCATTCAAGGCCTTATACACCTCAACCAGATCACCGCACAGGTGCCTAGTCTCCAGCCACTGCAATTTGCAGAATTTAAGCCTCTCTTGGTAAGAGGATCCCTTCATTCCCCTTACCAATCTTGTTGCCCTTCTCTGTACATGCTCAAACAAATCTACAACCTTCCTAAAATGAGGCCTCCAGACCTGTATGCAGTACTCAAGGCGTGGCCTGACTATTGCCTTATACAGAGGGACAATCACCTTTTCCCTGCTAGCAAAATTCCTATATATCATTGACAAAACCCCATGACCTGCCATGGCAGTCTGTCTGCATTGCTCAGAAACCTTCATATCTGACCACAATTACTCCCAGGTCTTTTTCATTTTCTACCACCTTAAGTGTAGAAAAGTGTACCGCATTAGCATTAGCAGAGGCATTTGATGCAAGAAAGCAAGCTTATGCAGCATCAGCCAAAAAAAAAAATAAATAAATAAATAAAAAATAACCACTTCCATTTCACCCCTCTGTTTGTTCGAAATACCTGTCCAGCTGAGCCTTAAACTTATTTAGGCTATCAACTTCCACGACAAGGGATGGAAGTCTATTCCACCAACCAACCACCCACTGGCTAAAGGCAAATTTCCGAACGTCTATCCTACATCTGTCTTTTCTCAATTTGAATTTATGCCCTCTCAGGTGATTATTCTGAGCAAGAGGAAGAATCCCATCTGGATTGAGCATGCTCAAACCATTCAAGCCTTTATACACCTCTATCAGATCACCTCGCTTGTGCCTAGTCCCCAGACACTGTAATTTGCAAAACTTAAGACTTTCTTTGTAAGACCACCCCTTTGTTCCATTCACTAATCTTATTGCCCTTCTCTGTACTCGTTCCAGCATCTCTACATCCTTCTTGAAAGGAGGCCTCCAGACCTGTATACAGTACTCTAGGTGTGGTCTGACCATTGCCTTATACAAGGGAATAATCACCTCCTTATCCCTGCAAGAAAAACTCTTATATATCATTGACAATACACCATGAGCTACTCTTGCAGCCCATCTGCACTACTCAGAAAACTTCATATCAGCCTGCACAACTACCCCCAGGTCCCTTTCATTCTCTACCACTGTCAGTGTAGTACCACAGAGTTGATACATTGCTCTGGGGTTGCTGTTTCCCATATGTAGTACTTTACATTTGTCAATGTTAAACTTCATTTGCTCAACCTTTCGAGATCCTGTTGCAGTAGCATAGTGTCAGTAGTGTCCTTGACAACCCTACCAACCTTCGTATCGTCTGCAAACTTGGACATTAAGCTTGTTATACCATCATCAATATCATTTATAAATACAGAAAACAATAATGGACCCAATACTGAAACCTGAGGGACTCCACTAATAACATTAGTCCACGATGAGCAGTGTCCATTGATTACCACTCTCTGTCTTCTCCCCCTCAACCACCCTTTATCCATAGCAGCAATTTGCCTCCAATGCCACACTGCTCCAATTTGTGCAGCAGTCTTCCATGTGCAACAGTATCAAAAGCCTTTCTAAGATCCAAGTATATAATATAAAATTATTCCCTGCATCCAGTTCTTTTGTGACTGCATCATAGTATCCAATCAAATTGGTCAGGCAAGACTACCTTAACAAAACCATGCTGTGTCCGAGCTATAACTGAAGTCTTGTCTAGATGATCCTGCAGTGCTTCTTTAACCAGTGCCTCCATTAATTTTCCAGGAACAGAAGTTAAACTCACAGGTCTATAATTACTTGTGTCAGCCTTTGATCCTCCCTTGTGAATTGGGGTCACATTTGCACATCTCCAGTCCATGGGTACTTCCCCTGAGTCCAAGGAAGCTCTCATAATTAGCATTAGCATTAGTAGAGGCATTTGATGCAAGAAAGCAAGCTTATGCAGCATCAGCCAAAAAAAAAAAAAAAAAAAAAAGTAACATAAATAAATAAAAATAACCACTTCCACTTCACCCCTCTGTTCGTTCGAAATACCTGTCCAGCTGAGCCTTAAACTTATTTAGGCTATCAACTTCCACGACAAGGGATGGAAGTCTGTTCCACCCACCAACCACCCGCTGGCTAAAGGCAAATTTCCGCACATCTATCCTACATCTGTCTTTCCTCAATTTGAATTTATGCCCTCTCAGGTGATTTTTCTGAGCTAGAGGAAGAATCCCATCAGCATTGAGCATGCTCAAACCATTCAAGGCTTTGTACACCTCTATCAGATCACCCCGCTGGTGCCTAGTTTCCAGACACTGTAATTTGCAAAACTTAAGCCTTTCTTCGTAAGAGAACCCCTTTGTCCCATTCACCAATCTAGTTGCCCTTCTCTGTACTCGTTCCAGCAGCTCTACATCCTTCCTGAAATGAGGCCTCCAGGCCTGTATACAGTACTCTAGGTGTGGCCTGACCATTGCCTTATACAAGGGAATAATCACCTCCTTATCCCTGCTAGAAAAATTCCTATATATCATTGACAATACACCATGAGCTACTCTTGCAGCTCGTCTGCACTGCTCAGAGAACTTCATATCTGCCTGCACCACCACCCCCAGGTCCCTTTCATTCTCTACCACTGTCAGTGTAGTACCACAGAGTTGATACGTTGCTCTGGGGTTGCTGTTTCCCATATGTAGTACTTTACATTTGTCAATGTTAAACTTCATTTGCCACCTCGAAGCCCATCTGCTCAACCTTTCCAAATCCTGTTGCAGCAGCATAGTGTCAGTAGTGTCCTTGACAACCCTGCCAACCTTCGTATCGTCTGCAAACTTGGACATTAAGCCTGATATACCATCATCAATATCATTTATAAATACAGAAAACAATAAAGGCCCCAATACTGAACCCTGAGGGACTCCACTAATAACATTAGTCCACGATGAGCAGTGTCCATTGATTACCACTCTCTGTCTTCTCCCCCTCAACCACCCCTTTATCCATAGCAGCAACTTGCCTCCAATGCCACACTGCTCCAATTTGTGCAGCAGTCTTCCATGTGCAACAGTATCAAAAGCCTTTCTAAGATCCAAGTATATAATATCAAAGTTATTCCCTGCATCCAGTTCTTTTGTGACTGCATCATAGTATCCAATCAAATTGGTCAGGCAAGACTTCCCCTTAACAAAACCATGCTGTGTCCTAGCTATAACTGAAGTCTTGTCTAGATGATCCTGCAGTGCTTCTTTCACCAGTGCCTCCATTAATTTTCCGGGAACAGAAGTTAAACTCACAGGTCTATAATTACTTGTGTCAGCCTAAATTATGGCTAAGGGTTTGCTTACTTCCTTTGCTGCCTCCTTTAATATAACTGGATAGATCCTATCCACCCCAGGTGCCTTTCTTGTATTTATCTTCAACAATTTCTCCTCCACTTTACTCTCAGTTATTACAAGATTCTCTAGCTTACTGCCAGAGTTGGATACACCTCTGGCATTCCCCTCACTGAATAACTCCTCATGTGTGAATGTCGATGCAAAATATTCATTCAGTTTGTTAGCTACCTGAGCAGGATCATCAACAGTTGACCCATCGATATCAAGTGGACCAATCTGATTCATCCCCTTCCTTCTAGAGTTTACATAAGTAAAGAACTCTTTGCTGTTTTTCTTTGCATCCCTTGCCAAAGATTTCTCGTAATCTGCCTTCGCCTGCCTAACCTTCTTTGTAACTTGGTTACAGATCATCTTGTATCTATCATAGGCTTCTGTGTCACGTGTTAATTTGTATGTATCCCATGCATTTTTCTTCTCTGCCATATGTCTCATTAGTTCATCTGACATCCACTTAGGTCTAAACCTTGAACAGTATTTCTTAGTTGGTATGTAAAGCCTAGTAGCTTCCAAGATAAGTTCTTTGAATGCTTCCCATTTTGAATTTGCTGTTGGTAACATCATCAGTTGGTCCCACTGTATAGAATTTAAATACTGTCTCAGTCCATCGTAGTCGCCTTTACGAAAGCAATAACCCTTCCCTTTACCCCTAATGGTAGTTACCTCTTTGAGTAAATCCCACTTCAGCACACTGTGATCACTGCCACCCAGTGGTTCATTTACCTGCAGATTCTTAATGCATGAAGAATCACTACTGATAATCAAATCAAGAGCATTACTCCCTCTAGTTGCCTCCCGAACATGCTGATGTAGAAAAGAATCATCCAATAAATCCACAAAAGCCTTGCTAGTGTGTGAGTGACCAGACCCCAAATTCCAGTCAATATCTGGGAAATTAAAATCCCCCATTATAAGACTCTCTGATTTACTTTATTATAACATTTACTTTATAACATTAACATTTTCTGATTTACTTTATTATTACCTTATTATAACAAATGAATGATTTCTACCATAATGCTTATTGTGAATACGACCATAATATGGCCTGCCTTTAACTGGTGGCTAGAAATAGGAAAGAAAATAAAATGGACAGCTAAGGGATAGAAAGAAGTTTTTTGATGCAGTTCAAGAAAAAGTATGAGAAATTAAAAGTGTCAGGCATCTAAATATGGTAAATGTAGCCTAAGTGCAATCCTCCGATTTTCTGTTCCTCATACAATTCTGAAGTACGGCTATTATGCTACTGGTTATTTGGCTATAAGCTCAGATAATATAAGAGTTTAACATGAGTTGTTTAAGCCACTAGAATCATCAGTTCTTTTGGCATCTATTTTGGTCTATACCTTGAAGAATATCTCTTTGTTAGAATATTAATAGTACCTTCTAGAACACCTTCCCCTGAATGTTTCCTCAATCATCAGTCCTTTTGGCTTCTATTTCAGTCTACACTGTAAACTATATCTCTTTATTGGTATAACAAGGCACATTTTAGAATATTTTCCTTGAACATTTCCCATTTAGCCTTTTAATTTTTTAGAAAATACTACTTAGTATGCACAACAGGGCCAGATTAATCCCTTTATGAAAACAAAATTCCTACCCCTTAACAGTAGGTATTTCTCTGAAAAAAATTCTGCATTAAAACAGAAATCACTGCCTTCAATGGTTCTTAATACCTGATGAATCTTTGCTAATAATCAAATCAACAATATTACTACTTTCTCTTGTGGCATCTAAACAACCTGATATAGAAGGCAGTCATATGTCAAATCCAGAAATGCTCTACTACTACTAAGAGGTAACTGGCAACCACAACTTTAAGTTAATATCTGGAAAATTAAACTTTCCTCCATAATAATAATAATAATAATAATAAAAATTCTCACCTACCAAAATGATGTCACATTAAACTTCATGGCAGTCTAGTCAGGATGATACATCATCATGTCCACTCAAACGTACATTGCTAAGTTTCATTCCCATCAAAGACTGGTCAGGCAAAATGCAGTAGAAAGAATCAAGATCTACTCTGTTATAAGAGATACTTCTGAGACAGAACAGTTGCAGCATGTGGGAGTATTACCAGACAAGTTAAGAGGCTGCCCACAAGGGTCAGTCCTTGGCCCATTAATGTGGAATTGGGTCTTAAACGAATGGTTGGAACTGGACTATGACATCATTATGATTGCATGTGCTGATGACTTAGTTTTGCTGGTGGTGGTGGTGGTGACTCGAGGCCTTAATTAGAGAAGCGATCACACTTCATTTTGTCGGAGCTGAGTACCTGGTGTAAACTGCACAGGCTTGCGATTTCAACAGAAAAGAGCAAAACTGTATTGTTAAAAGGATACTTGTCTATTACAAGAAATCCACAATGCTGAATAGATGAGCCAGTCTGCAGTGTGTGGGAAGACAATCAAATACCTAGGAGTTAAAATTAATAGACAGTTATGGTTTGTCACACATATGGCAGAGTTGAACTAAAGCCAGTAGGGAAGGAAAGAGACTTGGGTGCTACAATACAGTCAGACATGAAGTTCTCCGAGCATTGTAGACTGGTTGGAAGGACGGAAGGCCCATGGTGTCCTATGAATGATTTATCAAACAATTGCTAGTAGAGATAAGGATGTCATAATCCCAATATATAAGGTTATTGTTAGGCCAAACTTGGAATGTGTTCAAGTATGGAGACACACTTAAAGAAAGACACTGTGTTTCTTGAAAGGATCCAAAGATGGGTAACTCACCTGGTGAGATTGGCAAAAGGGCATCCATATGAGGAAAGACTTCGAATATATGGATTGCAGAGCTTAGAAACTAGGCACCTTAGAGGAGACTTGACTGAAGTGTTTAAGGTTCCAAGAGGCATAAGTAAAATGAATAAGGACGAAATTTTCACGGTTGTAAATGATTATAAATGAACAAGGGGCCATGATTTCAAGTTACGGGGGGGGGGGGCATTTTGGGGAAACTCAAAGGTCAGCTGGACAATTACCTGCGGGAGGAAAATGCATAAGTTGTCTATTTCCTTTTCTCTTTTTTTAATTTTCTTCTTATTTTATTATTTTTTTAAATTTTTATTTTTTTTGCTAGTGCAGCATAAGCCATAAGCTTCCTTGCACCATGTGGCCATTGCTAATACTAATACATCAATTATATTGCTGAGAATATTCATAAATTTGTTGGCATGATTGGGCATCACTAGAAAGGAGTGGGGGATAAAAGGCAAGACAGTGAATCTATTTTATGACTGTATCTTCTTGCCAATTGTGAGCTATGGTGCACATAATTATCTGGCTAGATTGTGTCGCAAAAGGCAAACATTAGGAAAAATATTTTCAATTCAACAGGTAATGTTACAACTCAGTATGCCCTTTAGGACTGTGTCAAATGAGGCCTCGCAAATGATAACAGGATGGCTGCCACTGGATCTGGTCTTAGTATTCAAGTCAATGTGCTTTTATCTGTGGCATAGACTGCCATAAGAGTGGATATCAATGTGACAATGGTTATATTGAGGAGAGGAAACAATTGTAGACTCTTCTTTTTGACAGGTGGCAAGACAGATGGAACAACTGTACCAAGAGTTTAATAACCAAAAAGTTTCTTACAAGCATTAAACAGTTTGGGAAGGGTATGCCAAGTTGGTCTCAACCAAACCTCTATTCAACATTCTTGCTTATAGAACACAGGCCCTTCTTTGGAAAATTAAATAATTTTGATATTTCAGCATGTTCAATGTGTACTTTTGAAGAAAAAGAAGATTGGGTACATCTTTTGTATAGCTGCCACGAATACCAGGATCTACGAGAGAAACTGATTGATGGAGCACCCACCACGCAAACGCAACTTCTGGATGTGAGGTCCTTCTATTGAAGACAAGGACAGAACTTGGTGCTTTCCAAAATTTTGCAGTACAGGTTTTCAAGAGACAAGTCCTGCTGCAAATGGAGCAAGTACAATCCTGATAAAATTACCTGTGTAAAAATGTGATCGAGTGGATGGGCTAAATAGCCCACTGGCTGGACATTGGAATGGAGATTTTGCAGTCAGGATAAGCATAAGATGTGCGGTATCGTTCCAATTAATAGCGGGTAGCTTACCTTATGGAAACTACACAAATGCAGCTACGCTCACAATGAAATGGTGTTCTTGTGCGAGAACAACGTGGAATAAGATGATCCCTGCATTTCCATGTGCTGCATGGATACTCCCATGGCACATTCCGATTTTTCATGAGTGAAAAGATGCATGTGGAATATCTCTTCAGCTGTGGCAAACATGACAGAAGAAGACAGATGAAATGATTCAAGAGAGCAAGTGTAAAGACTTTCTCACTAGCTATTTTTAAAATCACATGAACTGTAGCCTTTCAATACCTTATAATGAAGCAGACATGATGTGCAGAACTTTAATATGTTATTTGAACTGTAGGAGTTATATGGAGCAGTTGTAATTATCTGTACAGTATGTAAATAGTGGCGGAGGTGCCAGGAAAGCTGGCTGGGGCCACTTAGTACAATAAATAAACAAATAAATTTTAAAAAATGTACATTGTGGTGAGTAAAATACAAGAATAAGTATACAATTCAATATCTCCCAATCAGTGTGGCACCTTGTTTTAGATATCCCTATTATGAAAGCATTCGATGACCTAACCAGTGCTTCACATTCAAGTATTTTACTATATTCTTAGCATTATAGAAATAAATGCATGTCTTCTTTCTTGTAAATGCAACACAACATATAGTTGCCTGCAGAGTCCCTTCTCCCTCCCATAAATTACCAGTTACTGCAATTCGTTTTATCACATTCTAATCAAATTCCTATTACATCCCTAGCTAAAATTTCTTCTGTACTAACAAGAGGAGTATCACCAACAAGTCCTAACCCCCCACCCCAACTACTTAACAAGCCAGTGCAGTCCCAAGAATGATTCAAATATTAAGAACTGGTTCCACCACTATTATTAATGACCATCAATTTTGTCTTTTAATCAAGACATTGGCCCTGAAACTACATTCCACTATTAACATACACATTTTATATTAAGCCTGCAGCCAGAAGACTGCTTATAACATACACCCATCGATTCCATATTATTCATATTAAAGACAACTACAGAATATGAAGCATGTGTTAGAGAAGGTCGATCATGACTAGTATAAATGGAACATCTATAGAAACATTTTGCTAATGCAGAAGGAACTCATTCCTTTTGCAGTTAGCAAAATGGCTTCACTAAGTTCTCTTGATTTCTGTGTCTTTGGGACAAGACAATACATTAATAATACATAGAGAAAGCTGTAATCTGCCAGAATTGATAATACTTCTCTCTCTCATCACATTTTTTTTTTTTCTTCTTCTTCGTCGCTGCTCATGATTTCCATTGGTCTGTTGTAGCTCACATGCTACATGTTTCTGCAGTAAATGATGACAGGCCCTACTACTTGTCTTCAAAATTCATAGAGGAGCACGCGGCTCTGAAATCTTCTTGGTGTCAAGATTTTTTTTATTTATCAAGTTTTGATTTTATCGCTTTTAGTGTTTCTATTTGTGTGCTCTTATTTCTATCTATGTTTTATTCTTTATTCCATTATACTGTATTTATTTTTCACTATATTTTTAAAAAGTTTTATTTCTAATCTTTCATTAGCAGTTTGCAAGATTTATTTCAGTATGTTTATTCTCAATTATAAAATATCAATGTAAATATTTTGCTCATAAAAATAAACTACATTTGTAGTGTAAAGGCATCGATTTAATTGTATCTCATATTGTAACTACCTTCACAATGAGTTACCATGTATTGCATTACCTCGAATAAGTAATGCTTCACTAATAGAGAAGAACGCAGTACCCTGGGTTGGCATGACTGCAACACCAGGATACTGCCCACTCACCGACGATAGGCCAAGAAGAATTGAAATGGTGCAGTCTGGATGGTGATGCCCACTGAAAATAAGTAACAATAGTCCTCTCTATTAGTGAAGCGTTACTTATTCGAGGTAGTGCAATACGTGGTAACTTTATCTGCAATAAGGCCTCTAAGGTTAGGATTATTCATACCACAAATTTAAACAGATACACCAACCGTTTATAACTGATTTAATAGTAAAATAAAATAAAATAAAATGATACAAAAGACTGTAAAATAATATTTACAAAAATATGATTTGATACTAGAGAGCTATTACGTGCTCGATAATTCCTATATTCTATTATATTATGAATCAACAGGGCTTACCTTTATTTTTTGATATAGGAAGCTTCTTTTCCAACTCTCCTTGTCCAACTCGCTAATAATTCATGGGGAAGGCGATGTCAATTTTGCAAAACATTGTCATAAAGTTAGATTTTGGAGGTCTAAACGGGCTAATAATTAAGGATCGATTTTACTTTTTGGTCCTGTGGCTGGAATTTTGAGTTAAATT
Organism: Mastigoproctus giganteus; assembly: GCF_048544385.1. Lineage (NCBI taxonomy): Eukaryota > Metazoa > Arthropoda > Arachnida > Uropygi > Thelyphonidae > Mastigoproctus > Mastigoproctus giganteus. The sequence goes on along the minus strand of NC_143588.1, from coordinate 9,011,764 downwards.
TAGGGGTCTAATAATTGGGTAAGGGGCGGGGGTGGAGGTAGGGGTTGGGGTTATTCTCTACATTCCTTAAGTTGGACTAGAACTTTTCGGGGCATCATGTTCACAGGAAGAGAGTTACTCACAATTAATCCGAAACTTTTTTTCTTTCCTTATGTTGTAGTATTTGTTCTTCACGCATGCGTATAAGTGACCAATCGTCGGACAATAGGAATGGCCTACGGATATTGATTGAAGTTTCATGTAGTTTCATCTCTAAGGTTTCTGCAATGAGTAGTTTGTAGTAGTTGTGTTGAATATTTATAATTTTTGTTTCCGTAAAGCCGAAAGTATGTCTTTCATTTATTGCGTGGAACGAAAGTTCCGATGCATTTGAACGACCCGCCCGCACCGAAGCTTCGTGTTGTTTTGCTCGAAGCTGTGCCACTCCCATGGTGGATCCTACGTAGACAGCGTCACAATTTTTGCATGGTATACTGTATACGAGGTCATGCTGTGATTGGAATGTGGTGTTTGAAGGCCGATTTCTGAAGAATGTTTATAGTTTGTTCATGGGTTTTGCTATGATTTTCATGTCGGTTCCCTTGCATATTTGGTTAAGTTTATTGTACCAGTGCTCGATATATGGGATGGTGATGAAATATATTTTTTTGGTCTTGTCGGATTTTTTTGCTATGTTTGTTGCGAGGTTGTTGTTATTTATTTTATCACGGGCTATTGTTTTGACTTTGTTTATATAGGTTAGAGGGTAACCCCTATTTGAGAATCTTCTAGTTAGTTCATTTATTTCAGTGGTTAGAGAAATCTGGGTGGAAGAATATTTATAGGCATTTTGAAATTGGTTCAGCATGACCGATTTTTTGTATGGTTGGGGGTGGTAACTGTGGAAATGTAGAAGCATCCCTTTATTAGTGGGTTTTCTGTATATGCTGAAATTTAGTTTTTGGTCTAATCTGTGTATGGTAAAATTAAGGAAATTTATGGAGTGGGATTCTGCTTCAGTTTCTAATTCAAATTTTAGTCTCTGATGGATGTTATTAAAAACCTGTAGAATATTGTTTATGGTCGAATGGTCTGTGATGATTAGGATGTCGTCCAGATATCTTCCGTGATATGTGATCTGTGGTATAAAACAGGATACCCAATACGACCCATAGTGTCATATAAGAATTCAGCTTTTGCCTCCCTAGCCACGTTCATCTACCCAATTCTAAAACCACTCCGAGAACTCCTAACATATAATATAAAAAACTACAATGCTTTATTCATGAACCTCAAAGACCTCCATATCAAGGAGGATATGAAGTTATATTCACTCGATGTGACTTCACTATACACCAACGTAAATGTACCCTACGCATTGGACATAGTCTGGGCCTACTTAAACGATGATAAAACAAAAATTAATAACACCAGACTCCCCAAAGACAGAATATTCGAACTAACAAAACTATTAGTAAATGCAAATTACATTCTATTCCAAGAAAAAATATACAGACAGATTTTTGGCCTCCCAATGGGCTTAAACATTAGCGGACTCATTGCCGAACTATACTTAGACAAATTAGAAAAGATCCATCTTGATCCATTTATACCACAGATCACATATTACGGAAGATATCTGGACGACATCCTAATCATCACAGACCATTCGACCATAAACAATATTCTACAGGTTTTTAATAACATCCATCAGAGACTAAAATTTGAATTAGAAACTGAAGCAGAATCCCACTCCATAAATTTCCTTAATTTTACCATACACAGATTAGACCAAAAACTAAATTTCAGCATATACAGAAAACCCACTAATAAAGGGATGCTTCTACATTTCCACAGTTACCACCCCCAACCATACAAAAAATCGGTCATGCTGAACCAATTTCAAAATGCCTATAAATATTCTTCCACCCAGATTTCTCTAACCACTGAAATAAATGAACTAACTAGAAGATTCTCAAATAGGGGTTACCCTCTAACCTATATAAACAAAGTCAAAACAATAGCCCGTGATAAAATAAATAACAACAACCTCGCAACAAACATAGCAAAAAAATCCGACAAGACCAAAAAAATATATTTCATCACCATCCCATATATCGAGCACTGGTACAATAAACTTAACCAAATATGCAAGGGAACCGACATGAAAATCATAGCAAAACCCATGAAAAAACTATACACATTCTTCAGAAATCGGCCTTCAAACACCACATTCCAATCACAGCATGACCTCGTATACAGTATACCATGCAAAAATTGTGACGCTGTCTACGTAGGATCCACCATGGGAGTGGCACAGCTTCGAGCAAAACAACACGAAGCTTCGGTGCGGGCGGGTCGTTCAAATGCATCGGAACTTTCGTTCCACGCAATAAATGAAAGACATACTTTCGGCTTTACGGAAACAAAAATTATAAATATTCAACACAACTACTACAAACTACTCATTGCAGAAACCTTAGAGATGAAACTACATGAAACTTCAATCAATATCCGTAGGCCATTCCTATTGTCCGACGATTGGTCACTTATACGCATGCGTGAAGAACAAATACTACAACATAAGGAAAGAAAAAAAGTTTCGGATTAATTGTGAGTAACTCTCTTCCTGTGAACATGATGCCCCGAAAAGTTCTAGTCCAACTTAAGGAATGTAGAGAATAACCCCAACCCCTACCTCCACCCCCGCCCCTTACCCAATTATTAGACCCCTAAATTTAACTCAAAATTCCAGCCACAGGACCAAAAAGTAAAATCGATCCTTAATTATTAGCCCGTTTAGACCTCCAAAATCTAACTTTATGACAATGTTTTGCAAAATTGACATCGCCTTCCCCATGAATTATTAGCGAGTTGGACAAGGAGAGTTGGAAAAGAAGCTTCCTATATCAAAAAATAAAGGTAAGCCCTGTTGATTCATAAAAAAATATGATTATTTACAAAAAACTAATTTACAACAAAAATAAAATAAGTAAATAAGTTAAAATGCATTAAAATATAAATTTAAAAGCGATAAAAACACTATTGAAGCTTTTGGAGGTGTCTGCCTCCTTCCTCAGCAATAGTGAAATTTAAGCGACACATCCTCAAATACCAGGTTATTTTACTATTAAATCAGTTATAAACGGTTGGTGTATCTGTTTAAATTTGTAACGTGGTAACTTATTGTGAAGGTAGTCACGATATGAGATACAATTAAATCGATGCCTTTACACTACGGATGTAGTTCATTTTTATGATGTGATGTACTTACAAACTATGGTGTACTTACACTGATATTTTATAGTTAATACACACACACACATTCTATTATGCCTTGTGCATTTATATTTTTATTACAGGCTTATTCTCAAATGCACAATACCTTTTTCCTAGTGGTCTAACATAGGATAATTAATAATCCTATGGTTCCAAGATACAGTCTTGCTTACACCACTCCATATCAAGCTTGGACTATCAAACAATTTGTTAAAGCACTGGACTAATCATATACAATCAATATTTGGATTGTTCACAAGTTAAGCAGAAATTAGAATCACAAGAGCTGGAAAACAAAATTACTGATGCTAAGCAAAATGCCTGGCAGGCCACTTTGCTTTGTTGTGAATTGCTTTCTTAGTAAAATTACAGAGAACAAAAGAAAGATTGTAGGGAAAGTGTTGTGAAGCTATGCTGGCAACTATGCCTAATGCTTGGTTTGGGATGATCACTGACCACAAAAGACAAAGATGTTGAAATGTAAACTTTTTTCTTTTTCTCTCTCATCATGTTTTTTTTTTTTTTTTCCCCCAAATAGTTTCTTCTATACAGAAGGCACACTGCTGTATGCAACACCCTTCATGGCTACAAGCCAGGGATTTATATAAAAGGAATAACACAACATAATAAACAAAGATGAGAAGAATAAAAAAAACAGCATATGACTAAAGGTTTGAACAATGGAGTGATGGATCCATGGCAATGATGGACAGGTCCTCTGGAGCAGGTTCTAATGTCCTGTGACGTAGCCCTGAGAAGGAAGTTGACTAAGTACATTCTGCCTACATTTCTTATCGACTGCAAACTTGTAGAGGTCGCTGTCCAAGGAGTGTATGTACTGCAGCATTTGCATGGGTAAGAACCAATCAGATAACTTTAACCAGTTTCGAGTGGCCTGATGGATTGGATTGGCCTTAAGGCTTGGGACTGGGATCCTTCATTCGCAGTTAGACCAGAAATCTGGTTTGGAAATAATGCCAACCATCATTTTGACGACAAAGGTGAGTCTTCTATCATGAACAATGGCAGGAAGACGTCTATTGCTGAGAGCTGCCACCATCTGGGTGGTCCTTAGTGCAGGGGGAAGCCGAACTTTCCATATGGCCCACTTCAATAGCTAGAATTCCCCCAAGAAAATCCATCTAAGATAGACATAGCAGTTGAGGTCCAGACTTCCGTGACATAGAGTATGACATACACATCTAAACACGTCTTAATGTATCAATATACACGTCTTAAAGCATCTGCACCCAACAGCCTGGCCATGGACATAAGTTGTTGTTTAAGCATCCACCGGAGTCGACAGAACTTTATTTGCAGGTGGTCTATGTGCGGTAGAAACAAGAGCTTTTGGTCAAAATTAATGCCTATATCGGTATGTTGTTGGGCAGCAGAAATCACAGATTCTATTAAAATGGGTTGCACTATTGTTGGGTTTCATTTGAGCAAAGGAAGTCAACTGTTTCAACTTCTCAGGATTGATGTGAAGACCGAAACCAGAAAGGAAGGCCTCAAGGTTCCAGATTTTCTGAAGGATTAGAACTGGATGCAAAAAATAATTTTGAAATATTTAGATTTCAGGAAATATTTTGATACTGTTGCACATGGAAGAGTGCTGTAAAAATTGGAGCAGTATAGCATTAAGGGCAAATTGCTACAATGGATGAAAGAGTGGTTGAGTGGAGACGACAGAGAGTGGAAATCAATGGACACTGCTCTTCATGGATTAATGTCATCGGTGGAGCAACCGAGAGTTCAGTGTCAGGCCCATTGTTGTTTTGTATATTTATCAATGATATTGCTGAAGGTATATCAGGCTTAATGTCCAAGTTTGCAGATGATACAAAAGCTGACAGGGTTGTTAATGACAGTATACCTGCAACAGGCATACCGTCATTGGTCCTTGAAGAAGTTGTCACAGACATCCTCTCAGATATGCCAGACAAGCTGTACTTGCTACCTGGGAGTCTAAAATGCTGATGGAATTGATATTCGAGTAACACTCATGTCAAGTATACCCAATTTCGGCAAAGTCTGGACGGTCTGTGACAGCCAAATCCTCTGCTTGCACTTCACGATGGTGGGACTGTTAGTAATCCTGAGTATAACCTCCAAGCATAAGTACATGATGGGTGACCACCTAGGTGTGAACTAACATAAGCAGCGGTTGAGTCGAGGTGTGGCACCCATGCCACATGGATGAATGCCGCACCTCTATGTTACCAGGCAGTACTAGGTGGTAGATGACTCTCATCAACTGGTGCAATACCACCACTTTGCTTATTGGAGGCTTGAAGTGGTGGAACCCATGTTTTAGTCTCTAGAGCTAAGTTACGGTCAACCCTTCCCCATCTCTTCCATCATGCAGTATGATTGATGACTTTTGAGGTTATGATGAACATCGTGGCGAGATCCAATATTCCTTACATTTCGAGGGTACAGCTCTAAAACAGTGTTCACAGGACGGCTGCTAGTTAGACCCACCAGACCGAACCTATTGGTATCTCTCTAGGAGGCTTCTGGATCAGCTAGTGTATAATCTTGCTACTTCTACTCTGCCAGATAGTAACTGGAAGGAGTCCGAATAGTGTGTATGCTGGGGGGCACTGTCGAGGCCTAGTTATGTCAAGGATCTGGGTATATCCTTACCATGTGTATGCAATATCCAAAAATTTCATTACTTCATACAGCATGACCCACCCACTTTTTCTTACTATTGAATAAACCATGAATTGTCAAACTAATAGAGCAAGCTTATCTGCGAAAAGATCTAAACCTCCCAAACACTTCCTAATTCATTTCGCAAATATACGTGGTCTCAATTCTAATCTCAACGATGTCCATTTCCACTTGCAGTCTGCCAAAGCCCGTGTGCTTTTTATAACAGAATCTCAGTTTTCGGTTAATTCAACTACTGCTCATCTCAGATGCCCAAATTATTCGCGATACGATTCCTTTCGCCTCAAAGGTGGTACTTGTGCATATGTCCATTCTGATATTCCCTGTCAGAGACTTGGCAATTTGGAATCTCCTCTCTTCTATCTTCTCTGGCTTAAAATCTCTCTACCTCATTGTGTCCAATTCATCTGTTGTCTCTACCGTTCTCCCAACTCCACTAATCACTTGGAGCTCTTTGACATCCTCTCTTTGTAACTTGACTTTCTCCAGTCCAACTTTCCTAACAGCAAGGTAATTTTCCTTGGTGATTTTAATGTTCACAACTCCAGCTGGCTTCCATTTTCTAGTCGCACCGACCCAGCTGATCGTGATGTCGAGGCTTTTGCAATTACTAATGATCTTGCACAGATTGTTTGTTTACCTACAAGAATACTGGACAATCCTAATCATACAGCCAAAACGCTTGATCTTTTTCTCACAAACAACCCTTCTAAGTACACGGTCGAAATGAAAGGTACTTTAGGCACTTCAGATCACAACTTGGTGATTGTCTCTTCTCCAATGGAGCCTTTTATCTCATGGCTATTCCCAACCTCGTGTTGTTTGACATTACAAGAATGCAAAATGGGATGACCTGCTAGATTTCTTTTCTTCTTTTCCTTAGTCGGATTACTGTTTCAAAACTCCTGATGTCAACATTTGCTCAGATCGTGTCAGTGAAATTATTCTTGCAGGAATGGAATCCTTTATCCTACGTTCCACTTTAAAATCTAGTCCTTTATCTAAACCTTGGTTTTCCAATAAATACGCTACGGCTGTTCAAGAGAAGAACGTTGCATATCATAATTGGCTTGTTTCTAATTCTTCAGTTTCATTTTCTGCTTACACCAAAGCTCACAACAATTGTAAAGCAGTTATTAATCAGTCTAAACTAGATTTTGAACAGGCTAAGAGTAGAAAACTTGCTTCTTGCCCTAATGATAGCCGAGCATTCTGGTCTCTTGCCATAGCTATTGGTCGCAACTTTTGCCTATCTCTACTCCCACCTCTGTCCAAACCAGATGGTACTGTTGTCACTTCAGCCAAGAATAAAGCTGACCTGCTAGCATCCCATTTTTCTTCCAACTCATGTATTAATGATCTTGGTAAAAGACCTCCCACCATTCCCAACACGCTCCATTCAATGCCTCCTGTGGTCTTCCGTCAAAAAGGTGTCAAAAGGATTTTGACGAATCTTGATGCTAAGAAAGCTCCAGATCCCGATGGTATTTCTCCACTTGTTCCCAAAACCTGTGCTCCTGAACTTACTCCTATTCTTTGCCGCCTTTTTTCACTTTCTTATTCCAAAAGGTGTTTTTCCTTCTGCTTGGAAATTTGCTCATATCCAGCCAGTACCTAAAAAGGGAAACAAATCCCTCCCATCCAATTATCATCCCATTGCAATTACTTCTACTCTTTCCAAAGTAATGGAGAAATCAATTAACCGCCAACTCTTAAACTACCTAGAAACCTTTCTTCTGATCAATGATCGCCAATATGGATTCCGTCAGTTTTCCGAAATGGTTATCATAGCCTTTTTTTTCCAGTTTTCTTCTTACTGGACATGGTCTTTGAATTCTATACTTTTCTTTTTAGCCTTTCCAATGCAGGCCTTTGTCACTGAAGATTGGAGCACATACTTTTCTTCTGTCCTTTATATAATGATTTCCAGCATGATATCTTTTCAATTACAGACACCATATCTCCAGGTTAAGAAACTTTTTATTCACACTATTCAAAATTTTACAAGATCAGTGTTTGAAAAAATAAAATCTTCATATACCACGTTACCTTCCTCCTCTTTTTAATTTTTTTTTTTTTTTTTTAATCTTCATTCTCAGATTCTTATTCTTGCCTTTAACCTAATATTTAACATTAAATTTTGCAATTTATATCTTCTTAAAATGAATTGCCCTCTATTCTCTTATTATTTTAATCTAATGAACTTGCCTATGAATCTACTTTAATCTGCTAAATATCATCTCATCTTAGAAAATTATTAATGTTTCTGTTCTATGTATAGCATTATGTTTAACTGTAATTATATTCTGAAACTGTATTGTTTTATGTACAACAACCCTGCTATATGTGTATCAAGTTTGTTTCCTAATTTCCATTAAATCTGTATTTATTCCTATGTTTAAACATTTACCTGTTAAAGTTGTTAAAATACTCCAAATAATCTTGCACTTTTAATGCACCTTTATTTTTTTACATATCCTCCTGATAGTCTCAAGAACTTGACTTGCCTCTCTTCCTTAGATTTATAAATCCTTCCTTAGATTTATAAATATGATACTGTATCTATAAACAACTGATTTTCTTGGTTCCTTCCAAACATATGTATGTACATGTATAGTTTATGTTATGTATATAAACTCAGTCAAATAAAAATATAATAATAAAAGATAATAAAAAAACTTTTCTTTTTTGATTTTTTCTCCGAGAAGGATTTCTAATTTTTAATTTATAATTTTTTAAGCTTCTTGTTTACTTGTAGCAAAGATCAATACACTATTCTGTACAGAAGTTAAACCCTGTTACTAAATTGACAGAGTATTACTTTCTTTCACTCACTGCTGGACAAACCATTGGATGCTATGCAAAAACTAAGGTATATTCAGAATCCTCACATTCAAATTTATACAGAAACCTAAAAGCACAGATAAAGGAATCTTTTGAAAATCTGTAACACCATGTTATTAAAGAACATATATAATTATCCAGACCAAAAACTAGTGGATGTCCATGCTATCGGTATGTGTGCTGCTTTTTTAACATAGCAGTGCAATCCTCAAATTTAAAAGGAATTTGAGAAAACACCAACAAAAAAAAATTAAAAATTTTTGCTTGTTTCTTCTACTGACTATGTGCATTCCAAAGAGTACAAAATTTTTTGCAAATCTCCAAAACCAAAAATATAAATAAACAGCAAACAAATTCCCAAAATGTTTACAAAACTACATTTACACACCCACCAGAAACCCATCTCATCAGGACCATAAGGTTTCAGTGAATGAACAGGAGCTTTAATTATTGCTTGTAAATAATTTTTGCTTTTTAATTATTTAATAAGCACCATATATATCAGACAAAATTTATGAGATTCTGAAATGATCAATATCATCATCTTTCTAGCCCTGAAATGAAAGACAACTTTCACATTGTTTATTTTTGCCTCTCCCTTCTCATATTCCAACTATTCTTGTTATACAATATATTCTCAGTTTCTCGAAAGTGATTGAGGCTCAAAATTTTTCTGATTTCTCAAGCAAATGAGACTAATACTATATTCTGCTACTGTAACAAATACTCTTTTCTTTTAATTATATTTTTGTATTTATTTTATTTAATACAAAATAAGTTATAAAAAGTACTAAAATGTCTGTTTCAGCCCAGATGAATATTCAACATTGATGACTAATTGATTTCAATAGTGCAACTGCTGCGGATGCCACATACCTTTAACACCACATTCAATTTCCCTATTCATAATGTGGGATGCACAAACTGCAGATAGAAACAAGTGCATCGGAATATTTACTATATAGATATAATTGTTACTTTTATTTGACCTCTTGTTATCATAGTATAAGTTTTACAATTATTTTATTTGGGCTTAGAATGGGGGATAATAATACTTTTTGAAACAAAACAGAAAAGGTTAAAAGAGTAAAACAAAGAAAATATTACCTGCTGCAGAACACAATCAGTAAACATGTAAAGAAATTAGATCTATTTTTATTATTTCCTCAAGAACAAAAATTAAAAGTATCACTCATTTCTCTGTGCTTTTGCATTTTTGATTTATAAAAATTCATAAAAAAAAAGGGCATTATATCAGCTTATCAGTCAAATGCACTGCAACTCCACAAAATGGACTAGTGAGCCACATATGGCCCTCCTCATTATCCATCAGGTACTCCACCATGCTACCACATCTGCAATTGCACAATGTCAGAGCCTCCAACAGAAGCCAATGCATGTTTTGGAGGAACTTACTACATGCATGTCAACACTGTATGATATGAAATAATTATGGGTATTTACCACACAAACTCTAATGGGAGAACTATCTCCCATTTATATGATATTCCATGAATTATGTCTCATCTGCCCATAAGAATCTCCTGCAGCATTCCACGTGCCACCTATGGGCAGATATAGAAGCTAGCAGAATCAATAATTCTCTTCACCCAAGTTGACCTGCACATGTTTTTGCACATGCACAATGTTTTTGTGCTAAAAAAAAAAATAATAATAAATAAACAATTTTAGGTTTATGTAACCTTACAGAATCAATGTCACAAGGAGCTCATTAACTCCCCTTCTTATCTGCACTAAATTAACACTAAAAGGTAATAAATATGAACTGTAGGTTCCCTTCGCATTGAAACCTGGGTCACAATTGCTGGCAATTACAGTGGAATTTAACCTGTATGTGTACACCTTCATTCCTGATTTTTAAAATCAGGAATTATATAAAAAATTATATAATTTTTTATTATATTTTCCCAAACTGAAAGGTGGGGCCACTGATGAGCTACATGGGATATTTGTGGCACAAGCCACAGGTTAAACATAGCCCCATATGGGCCAAAGAAGTTTAAATCTCCATTGTAACTGTTTTTAGTAGCTAATACACTAGAAATACACACCTTGATCTTGCAATGCATGAATATCGAACTATAGGTGTTACCCCTAAACTACAGCCTAACCTTTCACATACAACATATATCAGACAAATCTGAAAATCACTCAGATTTGTTTGGCAGTTGGCAAGTATTCATGTGCATATGGAATGTTTTTTTTTTTTTATACTGACTCTCTTGGGACTAACAACACTGCATACTTTTGATATAGTACAACATAGTTTCTCAACACCATCCAGGGAGTTCAGGACTCTTCCTCAAAAACAATTGTTTCAGCTGCTTACAAGTTGCAGTACAGAAACAAAAAATTGTCTGCACATGAAGAGAACTCCAGTTTGCAGCAAATATCATTTACACAATCAACTTAAAAAGAAAAATAAGTAGAATTTAAATAGCTAAAAGCACCCTGAATGCACACATCAGTTGAATACAAAGCAGCAATAGAACACATTTTTCTTTATGAATATAGTATATGGCACAAATCGAGCCCTGAACCTGCCTGAGGGCAGAGAACTAGAAGAAGAATGTAGTATTATATAGCATAAAGCAGGGGTGGCCAACAAAAGTCAATCACGATCTACCAATTGATCACGGCTTTAATTTCGGTCGATCACGACGAATTTTAAATATATATAAAAAATAGATTAGTCAAAATCTAAATATTATTATTATTATGCGCCCCACTGCATAAGCTTATTACAAATCAGTTGAACCACGTGACACTAGTCGTCACACAGCCACTAGGCTTGTACAGTGAAAATGCATGCTGTTACGTTGTGGAGAGCATGGTGTATGTGTAAAAATTCTTATTTATAGTGTACTTAATATTAAAAACTGGACAGTACTTGTACGTTAATTTAATAACCTTTGATTTAAAATGAATACTACGAAAAAGATCAAAATGTATCATTTTCATCAAGAGTGGAAACTAGAATACTTCTTTGTAATGATAAAAGAAAAACGTTGTAGTTTGATTAGCAATGCTTCCGTGGCTATACCCAAAAAAAGGAATTTTAGAAAGGCACTTCAACGCACTGATTAGTAGTATTTCTGCATATAAATATCAATTTTTGGCAGGGGCTAAGGATCTCAAAACAAAGTTTATGTCTAAACAAAGGGAAAAAAAAATCCGATCATTTTGCAAATATGCAAGATCATTTGCAAAAATATCCTATTTTTGAATTTAACAGTGAAAAATATGTTTCTGAAACTGAGAAACTTGTAGATGATTTTGAAACCAGATTTGGTGATTTTAAAACAATTTAAGTCATTGTTCAATATATTTCTAATCCATTTGATGCCGACTTAGATACGAAACAAATTGCAGGAAAAAAAAAAAAAAAAAAAACCGCTGAGATTTTTCACATGAAGAAAATATTACTTGAAAATGAAATTACAGTAAACCCTCGCTATTCGCAGGGGTTACATTCCTGAGAAATGTCGCGAATACTGAGTTATGGCTCCCATAGTAATAAAGGGGTTCCGTTCCAAAGTATGAAATATATAAGAAAAACTAGTCTAAAATTTTGTCTATGTATATATTATATGACTGTACATGACAGTACATAGTGAATGCAAGCATATGGCATCGAAATGAAAATAAGAAACAATTTAATATTAAATGTAATATTTATTAGAAATTTCAAACAAATCTTTCAAATCAGCGCCTTTGCTAGCAAAAAAAAAACATCCCGCCAGTGCTATCACCAGTTTCGCTAAAGTGTTGATAAAGAAGTTTTGCCTTTTCACGAATGATGAGTGAACTTAACGGAATTTTATTTTGAATTCGGTCTTCTATCCACAGATTTAAAGCTTTTCCATTTTTTTTAATTTAACATCACGAGTTACAGAGCAAATTTTTGAAGCAATTAGCACGGTTTCACGGACACTACGGCAGATTTTTTCTTACAATTTCTTGATTTATCGTACTGTTGACTCATTGATTTTATAATGTTTTGCCACTGAGGAGACACTTTCACCATTAGAAATTTCGTCTAATAACTCAATTTTATTCGCTAGTGTCATCACCTTCTTTGATATTTTCACATTTCTCTTTTTATTCGTAGCCATATTTTTGTAGGGGTTAGAAAGAACTTGACCACAATAAAGTCACTTTCTTCCGTTAACGCACTCGAAAAAGTCTGTTTTACACTGCAAGACGGTAGAGTTATCATTTTTGTAAGCATATCAATTTATAAATTGATAAATTTATTCAATTTATAAACATATAAATTAAAATCAAACGATGAAACCTTCCATGACTAACACATACTGAACAAGGATTAGCGAGAAACATCCACGCTCCCAATTTTTTCACCCCTCTCCCCCACCCACTGAGCGCTGTTTTGGCCGGGAAAGATAATTTTAGCCATGCCCATGTTTTTATTCACGGCGTTTTAAAATTCACATTTTTTTAGGTTTCATTTTATATTAAATCGGCGATCGCGAAACCGCGAATACAGATACCGCGAATAGCGGGGTTTTACTGTATTATATTTCGAAACAACATCTTCCTAAAAGCCAGATCATCAGAAGAAGACTTTTGGAAGTAGGTTTCCCGAGAAATGTTTGCCCAAATGTAAAAAAATGCAGGAAGTTTTAAATTCCTGTTTTGGTTCTGCATATCTATGTGAATCGGGATTTTCATATTTGAAACAAATAAAGACGAAGAATCACTCTACTCTTACAGACTTGCATACAGAAGTTCTTTACTTCTAGGTGGTATATGACTCTCATCAACCGGTGCAATCCACCACTGCAATTGGAGGCTTGCAGTGGTGGAACCCATGTTTAGTCTCTAGAGCTAAGTTCCAGTCAACCCTTCCCTATTTCTTCCACCATGCAGTATGATTGATGACTTTTGAGGTTATGATGAACATCGTGGCAAGATCCATTATTCCTTACATTTCGAGGTACAGCTCTAAAACGGTGTTCGCAGGCCGGCTGCTAGTTAGTACACCGGACCGAACCTATTGGTAACTCTCTAGGAGGCTTCCGGATCAGCTAGTGTATAATCTTGCTACCTCTACTCTGCCAGATAGTGACTGGAGCGAGTCCGAATAGTGTGTATGCTGGGGGCATTGTCGAGGCCACGTTATGTCAAGGATCTGGGTATATTCTTACCATGTGTACGCCATATCCAAAAATTTCATTACTTAATACAGCATGTCCCACCCACTTTTCCGTACTTTTGAATACACCATGAATTGTCAAACTAATAGAGCAAGCTTATCTGAGAAAAGATCGAAACCTCCCAAGCACTTCCTAATTCATTTCACAAATATACGTGGTCTCAATTCTAATCTCAACGATGTCCATTTCCACTTGCAGTCTGCCAAACCCCATATACTTTTTCTGACAGAATCTCAGTTATCGGTTGATTCAACTACTGCTCATCTCAGATGCCCAAATTATTCGCTGTATGATTCCTTTCGCCTCAAAGGTGGTATTTGTGCATATGTCCATTCTGATATTCCCTGTCAGAGACTTGGCAGTTTGGAATCTCCTCTCTTTGATCTTCTCTGGCTTAAAATCTCTCTACCTCATTGTGTCCAATTCATCTGTTGTCTCTACTGTTCTCCCAACTCCACTAATCACTTGGAGCTCTTTCACTTCCTCTCTTTGCAAATTGACTTTCTCCAATCCAACTTTCTTAACAGTGAGATAATTTTCCTTGGTTTTTAATGTTGCTTTTAATGATTTTAATGTTCACAACTCCAGCTGGCTTCCATTTTCTAGTCACATCAACCCAGCTGGTCGAGATGCTGAGGCTTTTGCAATTACTAATGACCTTGCACAGATTGTTCATTTACCTACAAGAATACCAGACAATCCTAATCATACAGCCAATACGCTTGATCTTTTTCTCACAAACAACCCTTCTAAGTGCACGGTCAAAGTGAGAGGTCCTTTAGGCACTTCAGATCACAACTTGGTGATTGTCTCTTCTCCATTGGAACCTTTATCTCATGGCTATTCCCAACCTCGTATTGTTTGGCATTACAAGAATGCAAAATGGGATGACCTGCTAGATTTCTTTTCTTCTTTTCCTTGGTCGGATTACTGTTTCAAAACTTCTGATGTCAACTTTTGCTCAGATCGTGTCAGTGAAATTATTCTTGCAGGAATGGAATCCTTTATCCCACACTCCACTTTAAAATCTCGTCCTTGATCTAAACCTTGGTTTTCCAATAAATGTGCTAAGGCTGTTCAAGGGAAGAATGTTGCATATCATAATTGGCTTATTTCTAATTCTTCAGTTTCATTTTCTGTCTACACCAAAGCTCGAAACAATTGTAAAGCAGTTATTAATCAGTCCAAACTAGAGTTTGAACAGGCTAAGAGTAGAAAACTTGCTTCTTGCCCTAATGGTAGCCGAGCATTCTGGTCTCTTGCCAAAGCTATTGGCCGCAACTTTTGCCCATCTCTGCTCCCACCTCTGTCCAAACCAGATGGTTCTGTTGTCACTTCAGCCAAGGATAAAGCTGACCTGCTAGCATCCCATTTTTCTTCCAACTCATGTATTAATGATCTTGGCAAAAAAACCTCCCACCATTCCCAACATGCTCTATTCAATGCCTCCTGTGGTCTTCTATCAAAAGGATGTTAGAAGGATTTTGAAGAATCTTGATGCTAAGAAAGCTCCAGGTCCTGATGGTATTTCTCCACTTGTTCTCAAAACCTGTGCTCCTGAAATTACTCCTATTCTTTGCCGCCTTTTTTCACTTTCTTATTCCAAAGGTGTTTTTCCTTCTGCTTGGAAATTTGCTCATATCCAGCCAGTTCCTAAAAAGGGTGACAAATCCCTCCCATCCAATTATCGTCCCATTGCAATTACTTCTACTCTTTCTAAAGTAATGGAGAAATCAATTAACCGCCAACTCTTAAACTCCTAGAAACCTTCTGTCTGATCAATGATTGCCAGTATGGATTCCGCCAGTGTCGATCCACTGGTGATATTCTGGCTTATATTACCCATTTATGGACTAATTCAATGGAAAGGTTCGTTGAAACACAAGTAGTTACTCTTGACATCTCAAAGGCTTTCGATCATGTTTGGCATAAAGGTCTTCTAAACAAGCTTCCATCTTATGGTTTGCCAACTGTTTTTAGTAATTGGTTATCCAGTTTTCCCTCTGATCGCTCACTGAGGGTGATGGTAGATGGCTCTCTGTCTTCTAACTTCTCCACTAATGCCGGTGTCCCCCAAGGTTCAGTTCTTTCCCCCACTCTTTTCCTCTTGTATATTAATGACCTTCTTCCATTGACTCGAAATCCCATCCATAGTTTTGCCGATGATAGCACATTGCATTCCACTTTCCATTTTGATAAACCTTGTCGTACTCAATCAGCTTCAACTTCTCGAAAATCTGCCACCAATTCCTTAAATTGCCGATTTCCAGGTAATTCTCCAGTGGGGCAAAGACAACTTAGTTGATTTCAACCCTTCTAAAACTCAGTCTTGTCTTATATCTCGCAAAAAGGATTCTTCTGCTCCTATGCTTATCTTTAGTGGCACTCCGATTTCTAGGCAAAATGATATCTCTTTTCGGGATTACCTTGACTTCTAATCTCTCTCTTGGCACAAGCACATTACTAATATTGCTTCCTCTGCATCTAAAAAACTTGGTTTTCTCTTTCGCTCTCGGCGTTACTTTTCTTCCAAACAGCTGCTCACTCTGTATAAATTGCAAATCCGCCCTGGCATGGAATATTGTTCCCACATCTGGGGTGGTGCCCCCAAAACTTCTCTCAGGCTTCTTGATTCCAATTAGAAGAGGGCAGTTAGCTTAATTAATGACTCCTCTCTAACAGAGTCTCTCCACTCACTGTCTCATAGACATACTGTTTCTGCTGCATGCCTCTTCTACAGATACTTCCATGGGCACTGTTCTTCTGAATTGGCTTCTATAATTCCCATTCTCTCTTTCAAAACAGTCCGAACATGTGCCGCCACCAGCTAACATCCGTTTACTGTCCAACTTCAAACTCACGGAACCAACTTTTCATCTTCCTCGTTTATTCATTCAACTGCCGTTTTCTGGAACAACCTTCCTTCATACGTATTTCCTGAAAATTACAGTCTACAGAAGTTCAAGTCGAATGTCAACAAATATCTTCTTTCGTCTTCTCAACCTCCAACCCAAGCACGGTACTAAGTACTATAGGTTCTAATACCTCTCATGGTTAGAGTTTACATTTAAAAAAAAAAAAAAAAAAATCCACGATTTTGAAAGCTTGGCAGATGACACGAAGACACGAATTTCACATAAATCAAAATTTTAAATATGTATGACTTTAAAATAAGAATTCTGAATTGTATTTAATTTTAAAATTTATAAACAACATTTTTTAATATGTGTTGATTAACGTTTTAACCATGTGCAATGAAATTCTTGAGATGGAAGATCGCAGCAATTTTGAAGTAAAAAAGTAGATCACATCACAAATATAGGTTGGCCACCCCTGGTATAAAGCATCAATGAAGCTCTGAACCTGTCTGAGGGCAGAGAACTAGAAGAATAATATAGTATAATATTAATATTATACACTATGTCAGCACTATATATGTAAGTCAGAAACTATGTGATACTAACATACTCCTGTATGTATGGATATATGCACAAATATTTCCAAGCATTAAATAAAATAAAATACACACATTTATCTTACCTACAACAACAGATTCACCATTCACATCAGCTTTATGTCTAAACATTGTCAAAGCATAGGTAGAGAGTTGTTTGGGTTGACTAATTGCTGAATTAAGGAGAAAATACACAATTTTCCTTGTACGTAATAAATAAAATAAAATTTTGCATTTTTTATATATTACCCAAAAAATGCAAAGATTAAAAACACACACACAACGATTAAAGAGGCTTAATATATTAAAATCCCTCAACATAAATTAAGAAATGCATTATACCAGGAGTGGCCAACTTAATTTGTGATGCAATCTACTTTTTTCCTTCAAAATGTGCCGCAATCTACCATCTCAAAAATTTCATTGCACAATGTGCACAAATCGAGCGATGACTGTATATTTATGATCAACCGAAATTAAATCCACGATCGACTCATTGGCCACCCCTGCATTATACTATTGAAGGATTTCAGTATATTAAGATTACTTCATGTAGTCAAAAATTAATCAATAAAGAAAGAATTTAGGCACATCCAAATATGACACAACACTTTGGAACAAAGAAATTTAACCTTCCGTCACTCATGCCTTCAATTTAACATACACATGCTGAAGTGATGTTAGTGTGACATGCCTTTTGTTTTAATTATAAAAAAACTAATTTTTAGCTTTTTTGCTGAATTGAATTTTTGAATTGAAATTTTGCTGAATTTGGTGAGCTATTAATTATGATCACCTAAACTCAATTAAAAAATACAGAACAAAAATAAACAAGAGAAACCAACAATAATAATAAAAAACAGGTTTTTTTTTTTTTTTTTAGAATTTAATTTTCAAAGTCACTCACATCTGCTAAACTGAAACACAAACACTCACATGGCATCTGGTACATGCAATGTGAACATCTATTTCTGTTAGCATTTGATTGATAAAACCCAAGCCCTGCAAAAAGATTAGACACCCGTTGCTAGCATCTCACAGATATCCTAGAAGATGGACACTTTTTTACCTGGCATCTGTTGAAATCCAAAACGAAAATTTAATGTCTCATAATTTGTAGCATAGTGAAATGAAAGAAGAAAATACTGAACAACCAGTTAGAGAATAATGATGCTCATAGGTACGAAGGATTTAATTTCATTTAGAAAATTTTTAAAAATAAACAAAATTGAATAGAATCATTTTTTAAAAAAAGTGGAAAATTAGACCAAATAACACATTGTTTTAAGTGATGATGATGATCACCTATTGGTGATCATTATCTGAAGTCAATCTTAACTGACTTCCCCCCGCTCTTCCCATTTTTGCTACTTAAATCTCACTTTCACTAAAAATCCATTCTATTCTCTCAGGAAAAACTCACTTTTTTGTTTCTAAAGGTAACATTTTGTTTTTTGTCACAGTTTCTACATTACAAACTCAAGAATTGATTACTGAAAGGGCAAAAAAACAAATCTTAAAGTTGATAATATGTCGTGTATGAAAACACATTTCACAATGGAACAAGTAAATTATGATTAAATCCCATATTAGCATTAGCATGAGCACATGATGCAAGAAAGCAAGCTTATATATAGCACCAAAAAAAAAAAAAAAAAAAAAATCCCTTATTTCACCCATCCCCTCGCTCCAAATTTTTGTCAAGTTCTGCCTTGAATCTATTTAAGCTATCAACTTCTACGACAGATGAAAGTTTGTTCCAGCAATCAACCATCCGCTGGCTAAAGGCAAACTTCACACATCTATCTACAACCGTCTTTGCTCAATTTGAATTTATGCCCTCTCAGGTGATTATTCTGAGCAAGAGGAAGAATCCCATCAGCATTGAGCATGCTCAAACCATTCAAGGCTTTATACACCTCTATCAGATCACCTCGTCGGTGCCTAATCTCCAGACACTGTAATTTGCAAAACTTAAGCCTTTCTTCATAAGAGCAACCCTTTGTTCCATTCACTAATCTTGTTGCCCTTCTCTGTACTCGTTCCAGCAGCTCTACATCCTTCTTAAAATGAGCCCTCCAGACCTGTATACAGTACTCAAGGTGTGGCCTAACCATTGCCTTATAAAAGGGGATAATCACCTCCTTATCCCTGCTAGAAAAATTCCTGTATATCATTGACAAGACACCATGAGCTACTCTTGCAGACCATCTGCATTGCTCAGAAAAGTTCATATCTGCCTGCACAATTACCACAGGTCCTTTTCATTCTCTACAACTGTCAGTGGTACCAGAGTTGATACGATACTCTGGGATTACTGCTTTCCATATGTAATACTTTACATTTGTCAGTGTTAAACTTCATTTGCCACCTCTCAGGCCATCAGCTCAACTTTTCTAGATTCTGTTGCAGCAGTGTACTGTCATTAGTGTCATTAACAACCCTGCCAACCTTCATATCGTCTGCAAACTTGGACATTAAACCTGATATACCATCATCAATATCATTTATAAATACAGAAAACAACAATGGACCCAACACTGAATCCTGAGGGACTCCACTAATAACATTAGTCCACAAAAGGCAGCGTCCATTGATTACCACTCTGTCTTCTCCCACTCAACCATCCCTTTATCATAGCAGCAATTTTCCTCCAATGCCACACTGCTCCAATTTGTGCTGCAGTCTTCCATGCACAACAGTATCAAAGACTTTTCTAAGATACAAATATGATATCAAAGTTATTCTTTGCATCCAGTTCCTTTGTGACTACATCATAGTATCCAATCAAATTAGTCAGACAAGACTTCCCCTTAACAAACCTATGCTGTGTCCGAGCTATAACTGAAGTCCTGTCTAGATGATCCTGCAATGCTTCTTTAACCAGTGCCAACATTAATTTCCCTGGAAGAGAAGTTAAACTAACAGGTCTGTAATTACCTGTGTCTCCCTTTGATCCTCCTTTGTGGATTGAGGTCACATATGCACATCTCCAGTCCATGGGTACCTCCCCTGAGTCCAGGGAAGCTCTCATAATTATGACTAAGGGTTTGCTTACTTCCTTTGCCGCCTCCTTTAATATAACTGGATAGATTCCATCTACCCCAGGTGCATTTCTTATGTTTATCTTCAACAATTTCTCCTCCACTTTACTCACAGTTATTACAAGATTGTCTAGCTTACTGCCAGAGTTGAATAGACCTCTGGCATTCCCCTCGCTGAATAACTCCTCATGTGTGAATGTCGATGAAAAATATTCATTTAGTTTGTTAGCTACCTGTGCAGGATCATCAACAGTTGACCCATCGATATCAAGTGGACCAATCTGATTCATCCACTTCCTTCTAGAGTTTACATAAGTAAAGAACTCTTTGCTGTTTTTCTTTGCATCCCTTGCCAAAGATTTCTCGTAATCTGCCTTCACCTGCTATGTAACCTGGTTACAGACCAGCTTATATCTATCATAGTTTTCTGTGTCTCTTGTTAATTTATATGTATCCCATGCATTTTTCTTCTCTGTCACATGTCTAATTAATTCATCTGACATCCATTTAGGCCTAAATCTTGAATAATATTTCTTTGTTGGTATGAAAAGCCTAGTAGCTTCCAAGATTAATTCTTTGAATGCTTCCCATTTTGAATTTGCTGTTGTTAACATCATCAGTTGGTCCCACCGTATAGAATTTAAATACTGTCTCAGACCACCGTAGTCAGCTTTACAAAAGCAAAAACCCTTCCCTTTATCCTTGATGGTAGTTACCTCTTTGAGTAAATCCCACTTCAGCACACTGTGACCATTGCCACCTAGTGGTTCCTTTATCTGCAACTTCTTGATGCATGAAGAATGAAGTAGTGATTCTTATAATCAAGAGTATAATAAAGCTCTGATAATCGAGAGTATTACTCCCTCTAGTTGCCTCCCAAACATGCTACTGTAGAAAACAATCATCCAATAAATCCACAAAAGCCTTGCTAGTGTGTGTGACCAAACCACAAATTCCAGTCAATCTTGGGGAAATTAAAATCCTCCATTATAAGACACTCTGATTTACTGGCCCTCTCTATTTCTCTGCACAACTGCTCATTATACTCATCAGATTCATTTGGCCTATAACACACACCTACTCTCATTTTTTCTTTCCCAGTGCTTATGTCACACCAAACAGACTCAACATTACATTGTCCACCCACATCGATTGGATGCACTTCCTTAGATTTTGTGTTTCTTAACTAATAGCATAACCCCCCTCCCTCTTCCTGTGCTGTCTATCCTTTCTGTACACATTGTTTGTTTTTTTTTTTTTTTTGGTAGTTGTGGCGCATCGGCTTCTATGGCCATAGTGCACCTCCCAAGTTTTTTGCAGTACATTGATCCAAGCCCGAGGCGGGATTCGAACCCGCGACCGTTGGGTTGCCAGGCAGGCACTTTACCCACCTGGCTAGCCCGGTCGGCGTACACATTGTACTCCCCAAATTCCAGTTCTGCACTGCTTATGTCTGTGTGACACCTTGTCTCTGATATCTGCCTTTGATGTCTTGACTAGCACTTCAAGCTAATCGAATTTATTAACTATACTCCTAGAATTGATGTACATGCAAGCATACATGCACCCGTTTCTACTCTTAGTTACCCTAACACAGCCCATGTATTTACTTGTTCCACTATGAAAAACAAAACTGTTCAAACAAAATGCCATAATGCCAATTTTTGTAAAAAGAAATGCAACTTTATCATATAAGAGTGCCTTTTCCTATATAATTTGGCCTATTTTTATCATTGTCTTAGTAGTGGCAAATGATGCAAACTTATACAACATCAACAGAAAAAAAACCTTCCTTTCCACCCACCCATCCATCCCCTCCAATAGTCTGTCTAGTTCTTCCTTGAATTTATTCGAACTATTCACAGTAATCAACCACCAGCTGTCTAAAGGCAAACTTCCACACATCTATTCTACAACCATCTGTCCTCAATTTAAAATTATGCCCCCTCATTTGCACAGTCTAAGCAACAGAAAGAATCCCAGAAGAATTGAGCAAGCCTTAAACACCTCAATCAAATCACCGTGCCTAATATCCAGATGCTGCAATTTACAGAACTGAAGTCTTTCTTGGAAAGAGCACCCCTTTATTCCCCTCACCAATCTTGTTGTCCTTCTCCGTACCCATTACAGCAGTACCACATCTTTCCTAAAATGAGACTTCCAGGCCTGTTTGCAGTACACAAGATGTGGCCTGACCATTGCCTTAAACAATGGGTTAATCACCTCCTTATCACTAATAGCAAAGTTCCTTTATATCATTGACAAAACCCCACAAGCTGTCCTGGCAGCCTGTCTGCACTACTCTGAGAACTTCATACCTGACTGCACAATTACCTCAAGGTCTTTTCTTTTATATTTTCTACTACCCTGAGTTTAGTGCCACAAGTAACAGTAACACAGTTGGATTACTGCTACACACACAGACAGTATTTATACCCATTCCACTTGTCAACGTTAAACTTTGATTGCCATTTCTCAGCCCATCTGTCTAATTTTTCTATATCTTGCTGCATAGTATACTGTCATTAACCACCCTGCCAACCATTGTATCATCTGCAAACATAGAGCCTGATATACCTTCATCAATATTATAAATAAATACAGAAAACAAAACAAGCCCAGTACGGAGCCCTCTGGAATTCTACTAATAACATTAGTTCATGAAGGGCAGTGTCCATTGATAACCACTCTGTCTTCTCACATTCAACCATTCCTTTATCCACAGCAGTAACTTGCCCTTAATGTCACACTGCTCCAATTTGTATAGCAGTCTATTATGTGTGACCATATCAAAAGCTTTCCTGAAATCCAAGTATATGATATCAAAATTATTTTTTGCATTCAGTTCCTTTGTGACTGCATCATAATATCCAATCAAATTGGCAAGACACTGTCCCCTTAATAAACCCATTCTGTGACTGAAGTATAACTGCACTGCTGTCTAGATGGTCCTGCATTATTTCTTTAACCAATGACTCCATTATTTTTCCTGAACAGAAGTTAAGCTTCTGGTCCTTAATTACCCGTGTCACCCTTTGATCCTCCTGGGAATACATTTGCACACCTCCAGTCCATGGGGAGTTCCCTAAATCAGTGCAAGAATGGCTGTCAAGAATGGCTGCAGCTATTGTTAGTTTATTCTTGTGTATCCCTCTCAAGCTAGCAGTTTCCGACCCACCTAACACTGCTTCAATTGCACATTGACTGCCATGTCGGCCATATAGGTCCAACACTATTAGGTTTTTTTTTAGGCGCCATGTCAGACATATGGCCGATGATTGATGGGAATTTACATTATTTTTATAAAGTCTGGCTCCTGGTGATGCATGTAATGAAATTTGCATGGCACTATATGAGAAAATGACAAAAAATAAGCAAGTAACTGCTAATCATTTAAATATTCTTCATTATAAGAATTTTACAATCAAAAAGTGAATGAGGTGTAACAACAATTCAAATCTGTTGAAACATTTTTGTTACTAAGTTATTTTTTATAGATAGATTTGGTTGACTAGTAAGTACTGCCCAATGTTACTAGTCCCATACCCCCTGTTTCAGTCTGAGCTGCATCAGCTGTATAGCGCTGATGATTGA
The DNA here is from genome assembly GCF_048544385.1 of Mastigoproctus giganteus. NCBI lineage: Eukaryota > Metazoa > Arthropoda > Arachnida > Uropygi > Thelyphonidae > Mastigoproctus > Mastigoproctus giganteus. The sequence goes on along the minus strand of NC_143588.1, from coordinate 8,987,693 downwards.
TGGGAATTTACATTATTTTTGAAATTTATATTTATATAAATTTTTGAAATTTATATAAATATAAATAAAATATATAGTTATATATTATTATATAACTTATAATAATATATCGGTGTAGATACACCATAGACAACTCTTAAAGAAAAAAATGACAATAGTAGTGTAAAGGGCATCATTTCATCTGTATCTCATATTGTGCTCATCCTACACAATGAGTTGCCCATTTATTGCACTACCTCAAATAAGTGATGCTTCACTAATAGAGACGACTATTGTTACTTATTCTTGGTGGGCACCACAACCACCCAGATGGCACCGTTTCAAGGCGTGTTTGTATATGTGTGGAATAATAACTCTACTATCCACTTGTCCCTATTAGACTAAAAAAAAGCAAAAATCAGAGGGAAAGTTATAGTAGGAGTGGAAGAAAAGAAACGGCATAGAAGAATGAAAGGGACAGTAACTCCTTCAACTCACACCACTCAAAAACTCAAACCCTTTGAATAGGCAATGCTTTCCCAGTAGAGAAGACTGTTGTTACCTATTCTCAGAAACTCTGTGAATAGCAGGCTCCCGCTGGTAACTGTTTCAAGGCTTGTTAGCCTTTCATCGGTGGGTGGGCAGGCACCCTGGTATTGCAAACAAGACAACCCACCCAGTTGTGAAGTTAATCCCACAATATGAGAGATGCCAGCAGGTGTATGTGATAATATTAAAATGAAACTAAATGCTATTAGGCGTAATATTTTAAGAGTTTAAGATTATCTATATAATATCAGTATAGATACACCATACACAACTCTTAAAGAAAAAATGACAGTGGTATAAATGGCATCATTTCATCTGTATCTCATTGTGCTCACCTTTCACAATGAGTTACTATGTATTGCACTACCTCGAATAAGTAACGCTTACTAATAGAGAAGATTACTGTTACTTATTCTCGGTGACCACCACCCAGTCGGCACCATTTCAAGGCTTGTTGGTCTTTCATCATTGGGTAGGCAGGTACCCTGCTATTGCAAACATGACAACCCAGTTGTGAAGTTAATCCCACAATATTATTATTATTAGCCTTATAGTGCAAGGAAGCCTGAGTCGCTCGAATAAGTAACGCTTTACTAATAGAGAAGATTACTGTTACTTATTCTCGTTGGCCACCACCACCACCCAGTCGGCACCATTTCAAGACTTGTTGGTCTTTCATCATTGGGTGGGCAGGTACCCTGCTACTGCAAACATGACAACCCAGTTGTGAAGTTAATCCCACAATATTATTATTATTAGCCTTATAGTGCAAGGAAGCCTGAGGTTTATGCTGCACCAGCCAAACATAAATAAAAATTTCTGAGTTACCCTGAGAGAGAGAGAGAGAGTGTCAGAAGTAGGAAGGAATCACCAAAAAAGAGAAGAATGATATCCATCTCAGGACCCTGGGTGTGCCAAGCCCATACTCGTCAAATGTAAGCCCCAGAGATGCCAGAAGGTGTTTGCAATACCAGGGTACCTGCCCACCCACCGATGAAAGGCCAACAAGCCTTGAAACAGTTCTGTCTGGGTGGTGGTGCCCACCAAGAATAAGTAATAAGTCTTCTCTATTAGTGAAGCATTACTTATTCGAGGTAGTGCAATACATGGTAACTCGTTGTGAAGGATGAGCACAATATGAAATACAGATGAAGGGATGCCCTTTACACTATCGTAATTTTTTCTTTAAGAGTTGTCTATAGTGTATATACACCGATATTATATAGATAATCTTAAACTCTTAAAATATTATGCCTAGTTGCATTTAGTTTCATTTTAATATTATCACATACACCTTCTGGCATCTCTTATATTGTGAGATTAACTTCACAACTAGGTTGTCTTGTTTGCAATACCAGGGTACTTGCCCGCCCACCGATGAAAGGCCAACCAGCCTTGAAATGGTCACCAGGGGGAGTCTGATATTCACGGAGTTTCCGAGAATAGGTTTGTTTGTTTGGTCGGGGATTTATTAGGCACATCAGCATCTGTGGCCACAGAGAATAGGTAACAACGACCTTCTCTACTGGGAAAGCGTTGCCTATTCGAGGAGTTTTGAGTTTTTGAGTGGTGAGAGTTGAAGGAGTTACTGTCCCTTTCCTTCTTCTACACCATTTCTTTTCTTCTTCCACTCCTACTATAACTTTCACTCTATTACTATAACTTCCACATCGGTGGGTGGGCAGGTACCCACCGATGTAGGTGCAACGAGTGACCATGTATTGCACTACCTCGAATATGTAACGCTTCACTGATAGAGAAGACAATTGTTATTTATTTTCAGTGGGCACCACCAAAAGATGAAGAGAGCAACAACTCTCAGCCAAAAATTAAGGTAAGCAAAGTGAAAGACCACTTGAACTTCATAATTCAGTACATTGAACAATCAACAAATGAAAACTTATCTGCCTATTATGAACACTTAAGACACCTACGTGAATTGGTAGTAAAGGAAATAAACTGAAAACAATCACAAAAAAAGATAAGTAATTTTTTGAAACCAGTGAATGTGGCAAGTGATGTAAGTGAAGATGAACCAGTGAAACCTTGTTCTAAGTGATTATGGACATTATATATTTTTAAAGTAAATACAGTATGTACATATATTTACTACATATATTTGACTAGGTACATAAATATTTTTAATATAAAATAAAAATGTTTTTACTGTTATCCACATACATTATGTTGTTTAAATAAGCTTTACCCACATTACAAAGCGTATTTCATATAATCCGGACTTTCATTAAAACGGACTCCTCTCAGCCCCTATTAGTCCGGTTTAATGAGGGTTTACTGTATATTCAATAATCATAGTATCCTATCAAATTTGTCAGATATGACTTTCCCTTAACAAACCCATGATGTCTCTCATATCCCAACAACCTCACCCTTTAATGTCTTCACTAGCATCTGAAATTCATCAAATTTATTTACTATACTCCTAAAATTGGTGTACATGCACCTGTTCTTACCCTTAGTTACCCTAACACAACCCATGCATTTACTTGTTCCATGATGACTTCCAGCAGTTCTTGAAATCCCCAGTACCTTACTTTCCAGGTGGAACAGGACCAGGGTATATTTGAGGGAAGCTTAAGTGAATAACACTGTAGGGCAGCTATTATCTTTTAAGATAACAGCTACCCTACAGCGATATCACATGTACAACAATATCACCTTTTTATCAAAAGGTGATATTGTTGTACATGTTGGTACTAATGATATGAAGAGTAGGAACTTTGAAGATTAAATTAATAAGTACAGAGGACTTGTTAATTAATGTTAAGAAAAAAAAAGTCCTGGGTTAAAACTGAAATTAAGTGTCTGCAAACCTGGCCAGATAGGTTGGGGTCAAAGTCATGATCAGTTTCATGATAGTCACGTTGAGAGCTCTTTGGCTCTAATCGTGGGAAATCATTAACATTAATGTCCATTTTTACCCCGAGGGTTAAATGTTCCCCCAGGTTACTGCCACATGGAGGTAGGAGTGGTGCCAACCAGTAACCAAGCAATCAGAAGAGAAGAGCAGTATGATGCTGGCATATGTAGCAGTAATGCTGCTGGCGGGGTTAGATGTGACACTGCTTGTGCGGGGGGGGGGGGGGGGGGGGGGCAGTGATGCAAGCGAACAGAAGTAACATTGCAAGTGGAGAAGGGTTTATGAAAACATGCTAGTACTTGCTCTAGAAAATATACTAGAAATGGCACTAGAGAGATCGCTTGACATTCAGGGCCATTTAAAGAATGTAGCAAAATTCAAGTTTTACCTCTATCAGCAACCTTGGTCCTATTCCTCTTATCCCTGTTGTATATATTCCATTTCTCGAAGAAGTGGCCCCAGGTCCATCAGTGCCCTGTGTAAGACTTTATGGTGCACCCTCTCCGATTTGAAATTTACAGCAAATCAGTGAATTTTTTGGACATTTTGTACCCCGTAAATTTTGGCACCCTGTTCAGGGGGAACTGTTTGATCGTGCTTTAAGCTGGCCTATTTCTCAAACAAATGAATACCACAGAATCAGATCTCCTGTGGGAGATATAGCTTCTGTCCTAATGACCCTCCCTGCAGCCATATGAATGGAAGTGGGCACTCTTTTATTACAACCCATTAACAAGAACTGTGAAAAGAAAACTGAGCCTTCAAAGATTCACTTCTTTAAAGAAAGTGGTTATTCCTGCTACTCAGTCCAACAGGACCATTAACCCCCCCCCCCCTGACTCCATGTACTTCAAACCTCAACCCACACAAACTTCAGCCATGAATACAGCAGTTATTTCAGTGGTAGTTACAGAACAGTAACAGATTCCAAATGTATTTCTCTATATATATTCAAAAATAAAAATGCTAATTGTGTATTACTGGTAGCTTAGCTTTATATAAGACATTTTTCAGTGCTCTGAATGTATATAATTGATTTCTTTTCTTCCTGTGTATCTGAGGCAGTGGCAAATCTTAGTCCAAAAGTTTTGTAATGTGGGAGGATCTTAATTCTCCCCCAAAAGTTTTGATCCTACTGACTTTCAAATATTTTATTTATTTTAACCCAATTAATATATAGTGAAACTTCCCGATAATGAATTTGATAATTCCAGTGAGAAAATTCGTTATACACAGAATATCTTTTTTATTGGAAATTTCCTAACTAGAAATTGAAAAAGAATCTACATTTATTTTTAATGTATTTTATTTCAAAAACATACTTATTTAAATTACATTTACCGGTAAGTATCACAAATAAATAAAAATCAATAATTTTAATTTTACAGTACAATTAAAAAATTGTCTGATTCTCAAAGAAACCCTCACATTTAATCAGTGCATTAAAAACAATATCAGGAACATTTTCACAAAACTGTAGACCCAGACGAACTGTTTTAAAAGTTTGAATCATTTCTTCGCAAACTGGCTTTTCTGTGGGTTGTTCTGATGGGCCTTCAGCATCGTCATTAATTTCTTCATGATCAGGGTCACATCTAACACTGTTCAGCAGAATTTCATCTTCATTTTGATGTTCTGTTGTAGCCAGACCTTGATCTACATAAAAACACAACCATCCACTGTTATATCATTTTAGATGTTTCCAGACGATTCTAATAATGTCCAAAAGTTTTTCAGTTGTGAAAGCAGCAGTTCATCTTGTTCATTCGATTGTCGTCAACTTCCATATTCAATACAAATCCCGCTTTAAAAAAAACAATTTTGAATAGTGTATTCACTGACATCACTTGTCCAAATTTTTGCCAATTCAGAAATGCAATCTCTAAGGTTATTATAACTTCCAAATTTCTATTTTCTTGTACTGCATTTACAATCTTCATTAATATTTTCTTTCAATAATGAAATTTAAAATTTTTAATGATGTCTTGGTCCACTGGCTGGAGTTTTGATGTTATGTTTGGTGGTAAAAACAACTTCATACTTTTAAGTTTGGCAGAAATACTGGCAGGAGATGTGGTGGACAGTTGTCAGTAATCAACATGATTTTTCTTTTGTTATACGCTTGTCTAGTTTTAATACCCATCCTTCGAAAATATCACTTGTCATCCATGCTTTTTTTATCAAAGGTGTAATAAACTTCCAATGATTTTGCGCCTCTAAAACATCTTCGGTTTTTTGATTTTCCGATGACTAAAAGTCTTAATTTTTCACTTCCTGTCATATTGGCTCCAACTAGATTCTTTCTTTCCTTTGTTTTCCGTCAAAACATTTATAATCCTTAAAAGCAAGTGTTCTATTAGGTAAACATTTAAAGAATAAACCTATTTTGTCAGCATTAAAAAAGGCTTTAGGTTCATATTCTTCCAAAATCTTCTTTAAGGCGTTGTTCCTCCAACTGTTGCAATCTACTTTGCTTACATCAAAACTTTCTCCACAAATAACCTTTTCCACAATTCTGTAGCACTTCCTAAATTTATTTAACAATGTGATAAATTTAATGCAAACACTGATAAACCAGTGTTTACATTAAATTCTGTATGTCCAAGGGACTATGCAAATTTCAGAGCTTGTTGCTTAATTATTGAACCTGATATTGGTATATTCTTTTCACATATCATTTGCACCCATTTTAGAATATCTTTATCAACATCTTCGTATACACACAACTTAATTCGCTTCTTGTCTGCTCCTCCTTCAATTGCGTTTAAAATTGATTCTCAATTTTTTTTAAAATCGTAGATAAACTGCTTGCAGGTATGCTATATTTCTCCACAATATCTTTTTTCTTAAAACCCTGGTCAATGAAGAATCTTGACTTTATCATTAATACTTAAACACTTTCTCTCTTCGACAGTGTTTCCGCAACGGTAAAAATTACTCGGTTCCGATACATACACCGGGTAGCCACTGCAAACTTTGCTGCGCTGGCCATATATATTGAATTGTTAGTACCACTAACAATTGAACGTAGTCAATGACATTCACTTGTCAATTCAACAGTATCATGTGACCTTTCCTATTAATCACTGTGAATAAATATGTGACTTTGTGAAATTCTTTTATTCTGCTTTCATTCATGTATACACAAAAGAAAATTTATAGTTAATATATGCTATATGTTACTTTTCAGCAAAAAAAACAAGAGCATATAGCCTATGACAGGGGCCGGCAACCTGTGGCTCGTGAGGCTCTTAGAGCACGTAACTGCGGCTCTAACTTTTAGCCCACATGAAGAAAAGTTTGAAATGGGGTTAGAGGACTTAAAAATCAAGGGGGCATGTGGAGTGCAAGACTAAAATGCCTTAAAACTGAAATTGAGGATTTGGAGAGGCAAAAGGCTGCCCTTGCAATTCTACATAAATGGATGCTGATAGAGGAGTTGAAAAAGCAAAACAAAATTGTGTTCGATGCGTGGTGTAGCTTACCAGACACACATAAATTTGAAAATATTTGCGGTTGATTTCTCTCAGTTTTTGGTTGGACGAATTTCTGTGGGCAAATATTTTTGAACATGAAATATATTAAAAATAAATCAAGAAACCGTCTGAATAATGAGTCTCTCAGCATGCTTAAAGACAAAAATTACGGCATACTTCCCTGATGTTGACTCGCTCAGCAGCAAAAGTCACATTGATTAGAAATATTACTAAATAATATTTCAGAATATATATATATTTTTTTAATAAAATGACTTCCCACTATTCCATTTCTTAAAAAAAACTCCCCCCCTTACCCCTCCACCAGCTTGAACTGAGAGCGGGTCTTTGGATTCTCTTTTTTTTTAATTAGATCAAAAATGGCTCTTCACTCAAAAAGGTTGCCGATGACAAATCATTCTAAAAGAAAGAAATTTAAACAATTTCACGAAAACCATCTACTAGGAGTCCAGTTATATGAGAACTGGACATATACAAAAACTATCATAAAATGATTAACAGGAAGGTCACGTGGTACGGTTGAGGTGAGAAGCGAATATCACTCAAAAAAAAAATTATGTTAAAAAGCGTTACTAAAAACCAACTATCGAAGTACTCTATATATTGCCGCCACAGCACACGAAAGGTTTACCAGCAGCGAATTTCATTTTCCCCTTAGCCAACATCAATTTACAAATCTACCATATTTATTGTAAAGTTTATGATCACTTTTAAAACCCATTTGGTTTTATAACTGTAACAAAAATGAAACAAAGACTGTCCTACAGGCATCAATGGCCACAAGTGTACACTAAAAGGATGGTTAATTCCAGATGCTAATGAGCAATTTCAGAGGGAAGGAGGTCGTATTATATTTGAGTGGATGTTTAGCAGTAAATGCTTTTGCTAACTTTTTTAAAAATTCATCATAGGGAGACTAACACTTCGCTATATGGGGTTAATTTTACATGTAATTTCATTTCAAGGTACAATGTTTTGCAAAAAAATTCGTAATATAGAGAAATTCGTTAAATAGAAGTTTGCAATAGAGAAGTTCCAATGTATATATAAAAAACTGTTTTCCCCTAAGACACCTCTTCTAATGTTGTAGCTGTAACTCACATATTGCCATTCTTCACATATTTAATTTTACACTTCTGGCAACTTTATCCTGCAACTAGCCTGCTGCCATCCAGCCAGTAGTCATCTACCCAAAGCTAGTGTTAGGCATGTGCAACTTGTACAGTTATACTCAGCCTTGCAGGACACCCGTAGCCGAGTGGTCAGGAGCGGGAGTGCAGTAGCATACGCACTTTGAGTAGACCGGGGTTCAAGCCCCTGACTGCTAAATACGGTCGATCCGCCAACCCACACTGGACCAGCATGGCAAATTATGGTCCATTTCCCTCAGCATGAATTGTTGAGGAGGCTTCCACCCTGCAGTGGGTTAATAATGGCTGCAGTTTACCTTTTTTTTTTTTTGCAGGACACCATGGGAGTTTTGTATCCACCATTCCAAACCTTCCAATGTTAATGTTGCAGTCTAATCTGTCATGGCTGTGAATATGTTTGTTTGACATATGTAAACCTGTGAAACTCTAGACCATAAATATTTCCATAAATAGGAAATATATTGTTTAAAAAAGGAAAGGTGGAATAGAACTTATCCTGTAAAAACAGTTAACAGGGCAAGTTTAGAAAAAAAAAAATCATCAGTTAGGATTAAATTTGAAAGTGTCTGCAATTCTGCAGGCACTTTCAAATTTATTGACAGCTTTGCCAATCAGTTTCTCCTTGGAGAGAATAATCAATGCTCATCAGGTATAAAATGTTTCTCAGCATGGTCTATGCTTATTAATAGGAGAAACTGTTTTACAGGATAGGATACACTTATGCAAATATTCTTGCACCTATTGTTATGTGGACCAGGGAGACTGCTAGCTTTGTGTGGGGGGGGATACACAAACTAATAGATTAACTAGAGCTACAGGCAGAGGTGAAAGTGATTTTCCAATACTTGTACTGGGAGAGATAGCAGCCTGAAAAGCAAGATGTCAGAGATTAGCAAGGCCTGCTGGGGATCTTCATGGGTCAAGCAAATACACTGGCTGTTTCGGGATAAATAAGAGTAAGAACAGGTGCATGTATACTTGCTGTTATTTGGTTTTTTTTTTTTTTAGGAGCATTAGCAACTAAGGCCATATTGCTCCGGAAATATGCGGTGGCATTCCCTGACCTTTTCGCATCCTCAGTATTTGGTGGTGACAGGCTCGAACCCCGGTCTAACCAAGAAGAGTGTGCTACGCACTGCTGCTCCTTCCCACCTGGCTACGGAGGCGCCACGTATACTTGCATGGTACACTAATGCTAAGGAGCACAGAAAGTAGATTTTTTTGTGAATTTTAAGTACTGATTAAGTCACATGTACAGAAAGAACAGACAGGACAGGAAGGGGAAAAAGGAGTTAAGAAGCATATTAAATCTAAGGCAGTGCATCCAGATGACATGGGTGACGAGTGCAATAAACAAAAATGAGAGCAGGAGTGTGTTACAGGCTTAATAATGATAATAAGTATATAAAACATCTATAAAGATAAATAGAGTGGGCCAGTAAATCAGAATGGCTTATAATGGGGAATTTTAAATTTCCAGATATTGACTGAAGCTTGTGGGTTGGTCATTCATAAACTAACAAGACGTCTGTGGATTTATTGGACAACTTTTCTATAGCAGCATGAGAGGCAACAAGGAAGCAATATTCTTGATTTGATTATCAGCAGATTATCTCTTCATACAATACGAATCTGCAGGTAAAAGACTGACTGTGTGACAGTGATCATTGTGTACTGATGTGGGATTTACTTAAAGACATAACTATTGTTAAGGGTAAAGAGAAGGGCTTTTGCACGAGTGACTGTAGTCACTCAGAGAGTTTTTAAATTCTTTGCAGTGAGATGAACTGCAAACAAATTGTAAATGAGAAGCATTTGAGGAAGTAATCGTAGGATTATGAGGCTTTTCACACCAGCTATGAAATGCTGTTCAAGACTTAGACCTAAATGGACGTCAGATAAACTAATGACACTTGTAGCAGAGAAATAAAATGCATAGGATCTAGATAAATTACCAGGTCCTATGTTTTTACCTGTAAGTAGATTTCTTCCTTTTTTTTGTCTTTTTACAATGAAAATCATGTTTTAAATGTCCTGGTAAATATAGCTAAAAGTTGATTGCTAACACTACCAGCAGATGACACTGCAACTACAGCAGGCCCCCGTTATAATGCGGTTCGCTTTACGCTGATTCGCTATTCTTATATTATAACTCGTATCTGACTATAACGCTGCCACAGATCACTAACGCTCTTTTACAGATTGCATTTTTGGCATATTTAACGAAATAGTTTCATTTGATGGAGTGAATAGCTTGAAAATGAACACCAAAACAGCATTAAAACGTTTCCCACGCCGACTTGAGAAATTTTCCCACGCTCAGTGAAATTTTCTCTCACGATAATTTAATGCAGTACAGTGACTTGTTACATAGTTCCGAGATCGACATTTTAAAAAATTATCAAGTATATTGCTTGTAATATTTGCGTTATATGCATTTATCCAAAGACTAATCATCACTCAGTACAGTATTAGACATTGTGCGTAACGGACAGTTTACTCGAACATTGTATCATAATTAATGCAACCAACACAGTTACATTTTCGAAGAGTTAATAATGGCCAATAAGAATGAAAAAGCAACAAAGTCTGGACGCAGTACGAAGACTATAAACGTAAAAAAAAGACTAAATTTGAAATTAAATTATACGTTTTGAAGCGAATCGATTCCGGTCAACGACAAGCGGATATGTGCTATAATTTAGGACTTGCAAGTTTAACTGTAAGAACAATTATAAAAAAATAAAGAATTAATTTTTGCAGCGGGAAAGATAGCTGTTCCACTGCAAGCAACTAGGGCTAGGCCGACTATTAGGATTGAAATGGAAAGACTTCAAGACCAACATTTGTACATCTTTTCCCTACCGTTTATTACTGATTAGGAAATATCCTATGGCACCGACCGCAACTTACAAATACATATGTTACCTTATGGAATGCGGCGCTCGCTTAGCGCTCCATTTTTCTGGACCGAATTATCAGCATTAAGCAGGGGTCACCTGTATTCAAAAACCGTTGGCAACAGTTTTTTCAACGGTTGCCTACCATGAGAAAGACTGAAGAAGTCGCAGAACATATTGTTCTTTCACTTTCATCGTCCATCGTGTGGGAGAAGGAGTGTTAGTTTGTTATTTGGTTTTTAGGAGCATTAGCAACTAAGGCCATATTGCTCCGGGGATATGTGGTGGTCATTCCCTGACCTTTCCGCATCCTCCGTATTTAGTGGTCACGGGCTCGAACCCCGGTCTAATCAAGAAGCGTGTGCTACACACTGCTGCTCCTACCCATCTGGCTACGGAGCGGCGGGGGAGAAGGATGCAGTGTAGTTTATCACATGTTGAAATGTGAAGTTGTTAATAAGTTATAGTAAGGAATATCGAACTTTATAGAAATTTAATGTACATTGTGTACTATTATTGGTATTTTTAAATATAAAAACACGTGTGCATTATTTCTTCTTAATAGTTCTTTCTCATATTGAGAGTAAGATCCTAGGAGAGACGTGGGCTTTGGATTATTTGTTGATGAGATAAGATTAACAAATTATTATATACTGTTAATTTAATTCTCTCCACATTTGAAATACAGTGTTGAGCTGACAGACAATATTTGATATTTGTGCAACTTTTACTATTATTATTTATTTTTATTATTATTATTATTATTTTCAGATTGCCATTGAATAATTTTTGATAGAATGAGTAAAGAATCACAGTCCATTAGTCCTCCCAACACTCCTTCCAAGAAAAAGAAATTGCAGTATAAGCAAGTCTACTTAAATTGGGAAGAAACTTTTGCATGGGTGGCTCCAGCTTCTTCAGAGGATCATGCCTATTGCAAATTGTACAACAAGAATTTTTCTATCAGTCATGGTGGTCAATTTGACAAGGGCAATAGAAAGGGCATCAGCAAAAAGAAAAGGGAAATTTGTGTGTAAACAAGTTATCAAGCTATTTTGTTAGTTTTAAAAAACCAAAATACAACAGTGTGACAGCATTTGAACTACGGTTAATATACCACAATTGAAACAATCATAGTCATAATAGTTTGGACTGTGGTAACAAACTGGCATCATCCTTATTCCATGATTCTGATATTGCAACAAAATTGTGTCACAGAAGAACAAAATCAGAACTGTTAGTTAAAAATGTTCTAGTGCCTAAAAGTGTAGAAGACTTTGTGGACATTCTTAATGATCCAACAAATGCAATCAGTTCTTTTGTGTTGCAACAGATACTTCAAACAAGGGCAACAGAAAGCTTTTTCCCATATGCATTAGATATTTTGATCCTACTAAAAAGGTATAGAAAATAGATTGTTAGGTGTTGTTGAAAGGGCTGGTGAAACAGCTATATCTGAAATGTTGCTAGAAAAGCCTGAGGTTTTCAACCTTAACCCAAAATATTTCTGCATACAGTGCTGATAATGCAAATGTAAATTTTGGAAAATATCACTCTGTTTTTCAGTTGTTAAGGGCAAGTAATGCTGATATTGTTAAAGCTAATTGTGCTAACCATACATTGCATAATGCCATGAAATATGCTTGTGACAGTTTTGAAGTAGATATAGAAAACATTGTACTGAAAACTTACAATTTTTTTTCTGTATCAGCTAAAAGAAGGAAAAACTTAGAATCATTATTTTGACCTTGTGGAGCTGGACTGGTCTGAATTGGTACACCACGTACCAACAAGATGACTGTCCTTAACAACAGCTGTGAAAGGATTATTTCAAAACTGGCCCACTATTAAGAGCTATTTCCAAAGTATTGATGATTGCCCCAAGAGAATTGCTAGATGTTACTATTAAAATTCTTGAGAAAAGTGACTTGAGTATTATGGATTCATACAAATCAATGACAATGATCAGAAATAAAATAAATCAAAGCATAAGAATCCAGGATCAATACTTTGGAAATTCTGCAAAGCAATTTTTGAAAAAGTTACCCCAATGCAAACAGAAAAAGATTGTTGATGAATGTGATTTTTATTCAAATCTATTGCAATACCTAGAAAAAAACTGACTTAAATGAGAAAAAAAAATGTTCTAAGGTAATAAACTTTTCTCTGGAAACAGAAGAAATTAAGTATCAAGATTTTGAAATGGCAACTGATATTTTTCAACTCCAAGAATGTGTAAATCTAGACGAATTGTACGAAGAATTTTGTGAGAATAGGTTGCTAGAAAGTGTTAAGTGTACAGGAAGTGATGTGCACTAGTGACTTGATTTTTTTTTCCAAAGTTCCTAAAGAAAATGTACCCAATACCAGTAGAATAGTTAAGTATTCCTAGCTCAAATGCTGTAGTAGAAAGGGTGTTTTCGTTAATGAAACTGAAGTGGACATATGTCAGAAACAGAAGTCACCGAGAATTAATCAAGGCAGAGTTTCAGATTGCAATGAATTTCTCTTTTACATGTAAAGAGTTCCTTCAGTATGTAAAACAAGATAAACAATTGTTAAAAAGAGCAAAATGTCAAAATAAGTACAATTAAAATATCAGACAATTTGAATTTTCTAAAACAAATTTTACTGACAAAAATTCTTCCTTTTTTTTAGGAAACCTGGACAACCCTATTATCAAGTGATAATTTATGGTAGCCTACAGGTGATAATGAAGTCACAGGGGAGATTAGACAAGCTAAGGCAGATTACAAGTCTGTAGCAAAGAATATAAGAAAAAGCAGAAGAGACTTCTTTAATTATATTAACAATAGAAGGAAGGGGTTGAATCACATTGTTCCATTTGATGTTGATGATTTAACTGTACTGCTGATTATCCTTCTCAGGTTGCTGACAAAGTGAATAGGTATTTAGCATCTATGTTCAACACACAAAGAATTCTTTAGGGAAGGGGACACCAGAAGTTTATCAAACTCTAACAGGGGGCTAAATTATTTTGTGATAAATGAGAGAGAGAGAGAAAGAGAGAGAGAATTGTTGATGCTAAACATAAAAAAAAAAAAAAAAAAAAAAAAAAATGTGCCTTGGGGTGAATAGAATCTATCCAATTAAATTTAGGGAAGCAGAAATGGGCTAATGAGATTCACACAAAAATTTCTGGGATTTGAGTCAGGCTTGCACAATCTTTTCAACTTCATGTGTTGGTTCATAGGGATGGCCCGTTATCCAGAGGAAGGCGCTCAGAGAGCTGAGACAGGGCGACGGCATCACGGTTTTACCCGCAAATGAAGGGAGACTATCGGTAATCCTTAGCATGAGAAAGTGGATTACTGCAACAAAGCCTTGGAACCCTTAAATGATAAGGCAACATATAAGGTTACTTGTAAGAATCCTTTGGAGGTTTAGAATGAAAAGTGAAGATTCCTGCAGGGTTGGTTGAATACCGAGAAGATTTCTAAAGATACTTATTGGACACTGCATGCCACGGGTTGCCAGTTGCCTAGATTTTATGGCCTACCAAAAATTCATAAGGTGGGATTCTGCTTAGGCCAAATGTGTCGTTTGTGGGCAGCCCTACACATGCATTGGCCATAATTCTAGCCAGGCTAATTTCCCCTATCATAGGATGTGCAAATTTTACTATCAAAGATAGTGGAGACTTTGTACGGTTTCTAAGGGCTCAGACCATTGAAGAGAGTGAGACCACGATGTCATTTGATGTGGTTTCTTTATTCACATGCATTCCCATCGACCATGGGGTGAAGTGCATTCGTATGACATTAGTGAGGGATGACACCCTAAGGGATAGGACTCCCTTGAACGTGGAGAACATTTGTAGTGGGGTGGAGCTGTGTCTCTCCAGTACCACCATGCTATTTCAAAACGCTTGGCTCTCCAATTGGTGCTGGTATAGCAAATTTAGCTATGGATTAGCAAGAGTCCAGGATTTTTGAAGGGGTCTGTTTCTCCAATGCAGGCATGGAAATGATACGTTGACAATATATTCACCATCATTCAGACAGGAGAGCAAATGAAGTGCTCAGTTTTCTCAATAGCTTCTCCCCTTTTATTCAGTTCACCTTGGAGGTGGAAGTTGATGGTACCCTCCCATTCGTTGATGATGTGTTGGTTCATAGGGATGGCCCAAGAGTGAAAACTAGTGTGTATAGAAAACCCATGTTCTGGGGCCAATATACACATTATAATATGGCACAAGCCAACCATCAAAAGAATAGTGTTGTTAGGGCCTTACTGGATAGGGTTGGGTACCATTGTAGGGTACCATCCTCCGAGGATAGAAAAGAAGAGATGAAAGGCATCACAGCAGATCTCAGGAAATGCATGTACCCCCCAGAGGATCTTAGATAAATACATCCGGGAAGCGGGGCACAGACATAGAGAGCCATTTGCTCCCATTGCCACCACACACATACCCTACTATCCAGTCTTAACTGAGTGAATCGCTCGAGTATTACGCGATTGCCAGACACACTGTGTGCAGCTGCCAGGGCAAAGGCTGCACATAGTTGTGTCAAAGGTTAAGTAACCCATACCTAATGAAGGTACAAGTGGGGTCATATACGAGATAAAATGCCCAGATTGTGGGGAGTATTATGTTGGAGAAACAAAACGCTGTTTCAAAGATTGTATGGGGGAACATATTAATGCAACAAAGATTGCAGATTATGGGAAATCTGCTGTGGCTGAACATTTTTGGGAGAAGAACCACCAAATCTTTCCTGATAAAGCTATTATTGTCGAACAGTCACATAGATTTTGGAGCTGCAAATGACTCAAGAGTTTGCGGATTTGCTCTTCTGAGCATAACACTATTAATAGAGCAGGGGAATCCGTATTCATCCCCTCTTCAAAACTGTGATTCTTGGACAGGATGAACGGTTCCACCCGGCACATTCCCAGGCCATTTCCGGTTCCAGTGCACATATGGAGGATACTGCCCATGCTCCTAGGGTAACACGTGCTGTGGGCCATGATCCTGCAGATATTTAAGGATGTACTATAATACGTTAAGTATTACTGTTGATAAAGGAGGCAGATGCCTTTGAAAGCTATAGTTGTGTTTTTATTGCTTTTATTCTGCGATTTATATTGTGTGTTATTTTATTGTACAATTTATATGCTTTATTTTTATTATATAAACAGTGTATTTTATTTTATTTTATCAGCTTAATTTTAATCTTGCTTTTAATATATCATTTTTATTTTACTAATCAGTTTTACAGTTGGTGTAGTATTATTGCAGTTATTATGAAAATAAAAACTACTAATTCATTTTCCCATGCTAATTTTTTGTAATAACATGCTGTTTTCAATTACAGAAATCACATTTCTGAGTGTAATGTGTGTGGAAAAAAAAAAAAAAAAAAAAACATTGAATTAATGGAATATACAGTGTTGCTAGCAATATTCATGTTATATGCATTTATATACACTAACGATTAACACTAATGATAAATAAAGAGATTAACTCTCGGATATAGTGTTAAAATTTGGAATCTCCAAAACCTAGTCAAAATATATGCATGGCAGAATCAATAAACAAAGTTAAAATACAAAATGAAATATCAGACGCTTTGAAATCACAACACGATTAAAACAGGGTGACACACTCTCACCCTTGCCATTTAATTTATCTCTGGAAAAAGTGATAAGAAAAGTGGAAGTCAGGGAAAGGAATACACCTGAATGGGCTACACCAGGCCTTTGCTGACATAGATGGTATATGCCTTGTCAGTGATGATATACAGGACCTCAATCTCAATTTAATAGTACTGGAAAAAGAAGCTAATCTCGTTGGCCTAAATATAAATGACAATAAAATAAATTACCTTAAACTTAGCAGAAATAAGAAAAATGATCCAAACCTCAACATTGGAAAACAATCAGTCAAGAAAGTGTCGAGATTCAAGTACTTGGGAAGAATTCTAAATGATTGTAATAATATCACAGAAGAAATTTTAGGAATCAGAGTGGAAATATATGCTTTTATGTGGTTTGAAAAATCCTAACTTAAAAAAAAAAAAAAAAAAAAAAAAAAAATTCTAAGAACTTGAAAATAAAGATATACAGAATAATACTACCTACTGTAACCTATGAATGTGAAATCTGGCCACTCCCAAAGCAATCAAAGAACAGATTATAATCATTTAAAAATAGTTCTAAGAACAATTTTCAGACCAAAACAAGATGAAATCACTGAAGGATGGAGAAGGCTACATAACAATGAACTAAAGGAGAAATACAGAAGTGAAAATATACAGTGGTGGACAAAAAAACTGCATCACCTTAAAAAAAGGAACATTTGTAGTGAAACGTATAAGTTATTCTTTGATTACAATAATTTTGTTTGTCGAAAAGCAAAGGTACTGTGTCAGATAGCACTTCTGTTGCATCAGACAGTAATTGCAAGGTTTCTATAAATAAGGCGTTGGAATACACGCTCATTAGTGTCCTGTTTTGCAGAGGTGTAAGCATGGCTCCATATGTTCAGTTGACACCAAGAAAAATGAGGAAGGGCTTTCTACATGTGCTATCACTGATAAAATAGGCTGCCACCAGTCAACAGTATCCCAGGTGCTGAAATTAAAGCGTGAAACCAGTGATGTGAGAAGACCTGGTTCAGATCGTAAGAGAGTGACTATGCCTTTCCAAGATCAATATTTGAAATGGCTATGCCTTCGTAATCAGCATGCTAGTGCTCCTGATCTAAAACTGGACTTTGAGATGGCCTCCGGTGTTGAAACAAGTGCACGAACTATCCAAAGGTGGCTTTCGGAATGTGGTCTGCATGCCTATTGGCCCAAGAAGAAGCCTTTGTTGACCCAACAAATGAGGAAGAAGCAAATTGCTTGGGCTAAAATGCATGTTTCGTGGACAAAGGAGCAATGGGACACCATCTTTTCTGAAGAATCGAAATTCAACCTGCATGGCTCTAATGGGACAATGAAGATCATAGGCATAACAGCAACTGTAAAGTGCTCCACCAGTCAGATGGTCTGGGGTTGCATAACAAACAAAGGGGTAGGGCAGATTAAGTTTATTAATGGAATTGTGAATGCAGAAACCTAAACTGCTATCATGGAGGAGTGCCCGAAACCCGTTATTAGGGATCACCACACAGACGTCCAAAACTGCATTTTTCAACCAGGACGCAGCACCTTGCCACACAGCAAAATTGGTAAGTTTTATGCTATTTAGATTTAATGACGAGTTTGTCTTAAAACATACTTACACCAATGTTTTCCCTCGTTTTTCTCCCTTAAGATTGGACTGGCACAGCAACCTAACAGTGTTGGACTGGCATAGCAACAGTCCAAATTTGAACCCTATTGAAAATTGTTGGTACATAATGTCGTCGAAAATTGCGCAGAAGAAGCCAACAAGTAAGATTCAGCTGCAGGAGAGCATTGTAAGGGTGTGGTACCACGAAATTGGGCAACCATATATCTAGAAGTTGATTAACTCTGCCAGATTTTTGCAAGGCTGAAATTGCAGCTAGAGGAAAACCAACAAAATATTGAGGACTTATTTTGCTGATTTACAGTATATAATACTATTATTTTAACTTGTCATTTCAGATTGTACGTAAATGCAATAAAATGTGCATTTGATTGTCATTTTGCATGATTTCTCATATTTCCATTAATTACATTTTACCCTTTGGGAAGATATTTGGGGCAATTAAGTATATATCAGGTGGAGTCTTTTTATTGGATTTCATTCACAGAGATATACTGTATATTCCATCTAACACAAGCATTTCGAACATTTCTGCAACCCAAAATGCAGTGCAAAACATTATTTGCAAAATTCACAAGTGATGCAGTTTTTTTTATCCGCCACTATTCAAATCATAAAGGAAAGAAAATTAAGATAGGCTGAATATGCTATCCATACTAATGAAAGAAGGCTGGCAAACCACCCCTGAGATGAGGATGGTATAAAGACACTGTTGTTTTCAGAGAGGCGAGCTAGAGAGAGAGAGAGAGAGAGCGAGAGAGAGAGAGAGAGAGCGAGAGAGAGAGAGAGAGAGAGAGAGAGAGAGAGAGAGAGAGCTTGCACATAATAGAGAATTCTGGAATTTAGCTGTCAATGCAGATGCGGTCCAAGCACCAAGGAGTAAGTGTGGAACTACACTCAGCATAGTGGAGAATGAAAAAGATCTGGGGTAATTGTGCAATCAGATGTGAAGTTTTCTGAGCAGTGCAGACAGTCTGCAAGAGTAGCTCATGGTGTCTTGTCAATGATATACAGGAATTTTCCTAGCATGGATAAGGAGGTGATTATCCCATTGTATAAGGCAACGGTCAGGCCACACCTTGAGTACTATATACAGGTCTGGAGGCCTCATTTTAGGAAGGATGTAGAGCTGCTGGAATGAGTACAGAGAAGGGCAACAATAAAGGCTTAAGTTCTGCAAATTGCTGGAGCCTAGGCACCTGTGAGGAGATCTGATTGAGATGTATAAGGCCTTGAATGGATTGAGCAGGCTTGATGCTGATGGGATTCTTCCTCTTGCTCAGATTACAAACCTGAGGGGGCATAGATTCAAACTGAGGAAAGACAGTTGTAGAATGGATGTGCAGAAATTTGCCTTTAGCCAGCGGGTGGTTGATTGCTGGAACAAACCATCTGTCATTGCGGAAGTTGACAGCTTAAATAAATTCAAGGCAGAACTAAAACATAACCCCCAGCGGTTCACATCTGGTGAGTATGGGCTTGGCACACCTAGGGCCCTGAGCTGGATATCATTATTCTTCTCTTTCTTGGTTCCTTTCTGCTTTTTTCTCTCTCTCTCTCTCTCTCTCTCTCTCTCTCTCTCTCTCTCTCTCTCTCTCTCTCAGGAATTTTTTTTGGCTGGTGCAGCATAAGCCTCCTTGCTCCATATAGCTAATAATAATAACAACAACAAAAATAATTTGGAGCGAATGTTTTGTTTTGTTTTTTTTTTTTTTTGGCTGATGCTATATAAGCTTGCTTTCTTGCATCATATGCCTCTATTAATACTAAAGTTAACATTCTTTTCCTCCAGAGTAACAAAGTCATGAACTTCAAACCATGCTGTCAAATGTTATATGCTACAATAACATATGAAAATGGCAAAAAAAGTACTAAAACAACCTACTCTTCTATTTTTCATTTAATGGCACAAGCTGTGGCATCTTGTACCAACAAATCAGCAATAAAAAAAATGACCTGCAGATTTCATTGCTGTTACCAGTACTGCAAATAAAAAAAATATATATATACAGGATGATTCACTACCAGTGCGACAAACTTGCAGGAGGTGTAGGGAGCACAAAGATGAATTGGAATCACATAGCATTGCAGGGTCCGAAATGCCTTCCTCATGCGGTAGAGAACGTTGAACGGGAGGTCGCGTGAACAGCGATCCCGCTGGAAGTCAGCATTTGAGAACCGTTTCTGTTGAAGAAACCAAGTAGCAAAAGTCCTCCTGAATGGATAATCCGCAGGCTCCAATGATTGGACGCGTTGCAGATGGTATGAACTCATTTGGTTTGTTGACAGTACCCTCCATACAGTGGATTGGGAAATACCCAATCGTTGGCCTATCGCTCAAGTACTCTTACTCGGATTGCCTTCTGCAAGATGTAGGACATTCTCCTCATTGTCTGGCGTCCTTGTCGTTCGCTCTCGATTCATGGTACCTCTCGTGAAACAACCAGTCTCACGTAACCTTCTGTGCACATGTGCGAAAATCGTTTGATGAGGAAAACGCCTGTGCGTGAAACGTTCCTGGTACAAGCGCAGAGCGGCGCGCCCGTTACAGTCCGCAGCTCCATACACGAGGCGCATGTCGGCCAGTTCAACGTTTGAATACTCGTCCATCCTACTGCCTCGGGAACCGGTTCGCAAATGCTGACTTCCAGCGGGATCACTGTTCCGGGACCTCCCGTTCAATGTCCTCTACCGCATGATGAAGGCATTTCGGACCCTGCAATGCTATGTGATTCAGATTCGTCTTTGTGCTACCTACACCTCCTGCAAGTTTGTCGCACTGGTAGTGAATCACCCTGTATATTCATATATCAGATTAAGCCACAACAGTCACAGTTATTTTCACAACACATTTATATGTATTATAGTTAATTATACTGTGTGTGGGGCTTTCAGTTTTTTTTTTATTTCTTGCTTGCTTTTTTCCAGAATGATTCTCCATGTTTAAGTTTGATACAGTTACTTCAAACATATTCACTTTTCAGAGTTTTTCTTTTTTAATCTGAATAACTAATAAAAATACAAAATTATAATTTGCATTAATCTAATATATTTATATTTCACAAAAGAACAAAAGGATACTATCCATCTATCAGAAATCTTTCTATTAACCTGCAAAGAAAGAGTGCATATTTCATTATACCAATCAGTACTGAAAATAGTATCTGATAGTATGAACCAGAGCTGTAATGCTCAATACGTTCTATGTTGATATCAATATTTGTAAAATGATAAGAGAAGTTTGCCTCAATATAATACCTACAACACTTTCATATGATACTCTCCAGCAATTAAAATGAAAAAAATTGAAAATATTACATTACAGTAAAAATTAATTAAAAATCAATTGAACACAATTAAAAATCAACCTAATGCAATTAAAAATTAAATTAATTAAAAGAAATTTAATGAAAAAAAATTGCAAAATGATTTTTCTTCCTGAAACTGACAATGCTTTTCAACCATATGTTGTGATCACAGGAACAAAAATTACCGAATAGGGGTGAGCATGAAACTTAAATAGGGATGATTTGTCTTCACGCTTGCGCATAAAAGCCCACGAATTGGAGATTAGAAATGGCCAGTGAACATTAACAGAATTCTCATGCAATTTAATTTTGACAGTTTCTGCAATTAATAGTCTGGTATTTACGTTGGACACCAAGTATTTTGGCCTTGTTAAATAAAAAAAAAGTATGGTTTTCGTTAACAGCATGAAAGGCTAATTCTGACGATGCTGAATGAGAATCACGAACTGAGGCCGCATGTTGATTAACGCGAAAATTCAGCAGAAACCGCATAGAACCTTGGTATGAAGAGTTGCAATCACCACAAGAAATGTTGTATACCAAGTCATTTATTTGTGTTGCGAACGAGGAAAGGACTGAGCGATTTTTCAGTATATCTTTAAAGAATCTGTTAAGCTGTTTGTACCACTGTTCAACATATGGGGTAGAAATAAAGTATTTTTTAATATTAAAATTGTTGGTTGATGTAGTATTTTGTATCCTATCCCTAGCTTGTACCCTAATTGGGTGTATTGTAGCAAGGGGATAACCCATGTTTAAGAATCTGCTGGTTAATATTTGTATTTCTGAGCCCAAAGCAGATTCCGTCGTTGAATATTTATAGGCATTTAGAAATTGATTAAAGATAAAGTTCAATATGAACAAGAATAGCCTTGTGCAGGCAAAGTTTTTACAGCTCAGGAAAATAGAAAGTTTTTTTCTGTTTGATTAACTTAAATTAGCTTGAATTGGCATATTAACTTATTTTCTAGAGTAGCTCTATATTCCTAGTTATGATACTTAGTTTAAATTTTAACTTAGAGATTTTGTAGGTTATTACTTAGTATCGGTAAGGGTATCCAATCCACATGTTTTACAAATTTTGCAGAGCCGGCGAACGGGAAGTTTTTTAGATATATTTAGCCACTTTATTGACTAATTGTTATACTAAATTATTTTCTGTAAGTAGCTTATAGACCTATTCAAGATCCTTGGCTTATTCTGAATTGAGACAGCGAGATTCTGGAAGTTAATTAATACTTAAGTGTCCGTAGATTTACTGTTCTTAACTTACCGTCATTGTTATACGATACGTTATATCCCAAACTAGATAGCATTAGCTTAGTATAGTATAGTATAGTATATAATATTATGAATTAATCAATAAAATTTATTAATCTTGTTGAACTTCATTGCCAATTAAATTGTACTTTTTAACTAAATACATATAACGACTTAGATTTTACAAACGTAACATAATTAATTAATATAACTTGATACAGAAGTTATATAAAGAAACTGGAAGATAATACATGATACTGAAAAAAAAATATATAGATATATAATGTTACAACTGCATTGGGATACAAGTTTAGGGTTATAATTTTGTACTGAAATTGAAATTTTATTGAAATTGAATCAAAATCATGACTCAGACCAGAGCAGAAGCAAAAGGCTCAAGCTAAATGGAGTGCTGTGGCTCAGGGGAGAACTGAGAGTGGCAGTTGCCCTCTGAATTTAAAATGCACTGCTTGCTTGATGTTTGTGGAGCAATCAGGTACAGGACATGACATCGCTAAGAGGGATGTATTTGTATATGTGTGTGTGCGATGTAAGGAGTGCGAGGAAATGAGGCAACAACTCACAGTTGTTATGGGCCTATATGAGAGCTTGAAGGACAGGGTGGATGCCCAAGAAGTATCTAAATTGAGGGGCCCATCAAGCTCTCAGCTACCCACATCAATGCCAGAGCTTGCACTTGATCATCATGCAACACAGCGGCAATCCCCAAGGTAGAAGGCGCCGGTCCCACAGGAACTAGTAGTTGTTGGTGACTATTGTCAGGGAAACATGGAACATGCTATGTAAAAAGGATAGGTAGAACAAGACCAGGATATGTCTGCCAGGGGCAAAGGTTGATGATGTTATAGAACAGATATCATCTTTTAAGGGCACAAAAGGTGATATTTTTGTACATGTTGGCACTAATGATATTAAGAGTAGGAGACCGGCAGAATTACTTAACAAGTACAGGTCAATGTTGAAAAAAAGCCATGAATTACAGTTGAATCTGAAAGTGTCTGCAATTCTGCCCAGACACAATACGAGGGAGTATATGATGAGAGCCATATGAATCAATTTCGCCCTAGAAAGATTGTGCAAGGCTCAAGGGATAGAATTTTTTCAGGCAGGTATATACTTGTTAACAGAAGAGACTTCTTTTACAGGGATTGGATACACTTAAATAGAAAGGGCGCAAGAATATTCGCCGATTCTATCGAGGCAGTGTTAGGTGGGTCAAAAAACTGTGATCTTGGGGGGATACAAGGACTAATAGATTAACAGTTAACTGGCAGAGGTGAAAGTGATTCTTGCACTGCTTCTATTGGATTGAACAGCAGCTTGGAAAACAAGATGCAGGATATTTCAGAGACTGCTGGGAGTCATTGCGGTACAAGTAAACACATGGGTTGTCTTAGGGTTGCTAAGAAAAAGAACAGGTGCATGTATACTTGCGTGTACACCAATGCTAGCAGTTTGGTAAATAAATTTGATGAATTTCAGGTATTGTTCAAAGCATCAAAGGCAGATATTATTAGAATATCAGAGACATGGTGTCACACAGATATAAGGAATGCATAACTGAATTTGGGGAGTACAACGTCTACAAAAAGGATAGACAGGATAGGAAGGGAGGAGGGGTTACACTATTAGTTAAGAAACACATAAAATCCAAGGAAGTGAAGCCAGTCAACATCGCTGGACAGTTCAGTGTCGGTCTGGTGTGACATAAGCATTGGGAGATCAAAATTGAGGGTAGGAGTGTGTTATAGGCCTAATGACTCTGATGAGTACATTAAGAAACTGTACAGGGAAAAAGAGTGGGCCAGTAAATCAGAGAGTCTTATAATGGGGGATTTTAATTTCCCACATTTGACTGAAATTTGTGGGTTGGTCACTCACACACACAAACAAGGCTTTTGTGGATTTATTCGATACATCAGCATGTTCGGGAGACAACTAGAGGAAGTAATACTCGACTGATTATCGGTAATCATTCTTCATGCATTAAGAATCTGCAGATAAAGGAACCACTAGGCAGCAGTGATCACAGTGTGCTGAAGTGGGATTTACTCAAAGAGGTAACTACCATCAGGGGTAAAGGGAAGGGTTATTGCTTTCGTAAAGGCGACTACGATAACTCAGACAGTATTTAAATTCTATACAGTGGGACCAACTGATGATGTTACCAACGGTAAATTCAAAATGGGAAGCATTCAAATAATTTATCTTGTAAGCTACTAGGCTTTACATACCAACTAAGAAATACTATTCATGGTTTAGGCCTAAATGGAGGTCAGATGAACTAATGAGACATATGGCAGAGAAAAAAAATGCATGGCATACATACATATAAATTAATGGGTGACATGGAAGCCTATGATAGATATAAGTTGGTCTTTAACCAAGTTCACAGATCACAAAGGAGATTAGGCAGGCAAAGGCAGATTATAAGAAATCCTTGACAAATTATGCAAAGAAAAACAGAGTTGTCTGCCTAAGTAAACTCTAGAAAGAAAGGAATGAATCTTTTTTTTTTTTTTTTGGTAGTTGTTGGCGCATCGGATTTGGTAGTTCTATGGCCATAATGCACCTCCCAAGGTTTTTGCAGTACTTTGATCCAAGCCCGAGGCAGGATTCGAACCCGCGACCTTTGAGTTGCCAGGCAGGCACTTTTGCATTAGCATTAGTAGAGGCATTTGATGCAAGAAAGCAAGCTTATGCAGCATCAGCCAAAAAATAAAAAAATATAAAATAACCACTTCCACTTCACCCCTCTGTTCGTTCGAATTACCTGTCCAGCTGAGCCTTAAACTTATTTAGTCTATCAACTTCCACGACAAGGGATGGAAGTCTGTTCCACCAACCAACCACCCGCTGGCTGAAGGCAAATTTCCTCACGTCTATCCTACATCCGTCTTTCCTCAATTTGAATTTATACCCTCTCAGGTGATTACTCTGAGCAAGAGGAAGAATCCCATCAGCATTGAGCATGCTCAAACCACTCAAGGATTTATAAACCTCTATCAGATCACCTCGCTGGTGCCTAGTCTCCAGACACTGTAATTTTCAAAACTTAAGCCTTTCTTCGAAAGAGCACCCCTTTGTTCCATTCACTAATCTTGTTGCCCTTCTCTGTACTCGTTCCAGCATCTCTACATCTTTCTTGAAATGAGGCCTCCAGACCTGTATACAGTACTCTAGGTGTGGCCTGACCATTGCCTTATACAAGGGAATAATCACCTCCTTATCCCTGCAAGAAAAATTCCTATATATCATCGACAATACACCATGAGCTACTCTTGCAGCCTGTCTGCACTGCTCAGAAAACTTCATATCTGCTTGCACAACCACCCCCAGGTCCCTTTCATTCTCTACCACTGTCAGTGTAGTACCACAGAGTTGATACGTTGCTCTGGGGTTGCTGTTTCCCAAATGTAATACTTTACATTGTCAATGTTAAACTTCATTTGCCACCTCTCAGCCCATCTGCTCAACCTTTCCAGATCCTGTTGCAGTAGCATAGTGTCAGTAGTGTCCTTGACAACCCTGCCAACCTTCGTATCGTCTGCAAACTTGGACATTAAGCTTGATATACCATCATCAATATCATTTATAAATACAGAAAACAATAATGGACCCAATGCTGCACCCTGAGGGACTCCACTAATAACATTAGTCCATGATGAGCAGTGTCCATTAATTACCACTCTCTGTCTTCTCCCCGTCAACCACCCCTTTATCCATAGCACCAATTTGCCTCCAATGCCACACTGCTCCAATTTGTGCAGCAGTCTTCCATGTGCAACAGTATCAAAAGCCTTTCTAAGATCCAAGTATATAATATCAAAGTTATTCCCTGCATCCAGTTCTTTTGTGACTGCATCATAGTATCCAATCAAATTGGTCAGGCAAGACTTCCTTAACAAAACCATGCTGTGTCCGAGCTATAACTGAAGTCTTGTCTAGATGATCCTGCAGTGCTTCTTTAACCAGTGCCACCATTAATTTTCCGGGAACAGAAGTTAAACTAACAGGTCTATAATTACTTGTGTCGCCCTTTGATCCTCCTTTGTGAATTGGGGCCACAATTGCACATCTTCAGTCCATCGGTACTTCCCCTGAGTCCAAGGAAGCTCTCATAATTATGGCTAAGGGTTTGCCTACTTCCTTTGCTGCCTCCTTTAATATAACTGGATAGATCCCATCCACCCCAGGTGCCTTTCTTGTATTTATCTTCAACAATTTCTCCTCCACTTTACTCTCAGTTACTACATGATTCTCTAGCTTACAGCCAGAGTTGAATACACCTCTGGCATTCCCCTCGCTGAATAACTCCTCATGTGTGAATGTCGATGCAAAATATTCATTTAGTTTGTTAGCTACCTGAGGAGGCTCATCAACAGTTGACCCATCGATATCAAGTGGACCACTCTGATTCATCCCCTTCCTTCTAGAGTTTACATAAGTAAAGAACTCTTTGCTGTTTTTCTTTGCATCCCTTGCCAAAGATTTCTCGTAATCTGCCTTCGCCTGCCTAACCTCCTTTGTAACTTGGTTACAGATCAACTTGTATCTATCATAGGCTTCTGTGTCACGTGTTAATTTGTATGTATCCCATGCATTTTTTTTCTCTGCCATATGTCTCATTAGTTCTTCTGACATCCACTTAGGCCTAAACCTTGAACAATATTTTTTAGTTGGTATGTAAAGTCTAGTAGCTTCCAAGATAAGTTCTTCGAATGCTTCCCATTTTGAATTTGCTGTTGGTAACCAAATCAGTTGGTCCCCCTGTATAGAATTTAAATACTGTCTCAGTCCATCGTAGTCGCCTTTACGAAAGCAATAACCCTTCCCTTTACCCCTAATGGTAGTTACCTCTGAGTAAATCCCACTTCAGCACACTGTGATCACTGCCACCTAGTGGTTCATTTACCTGCAGATTCTTAATGCATGAAGAATCACTACTGATAATCAAATCATGAGCATTACTCCCTCTAGTTGCCTCCCGAACATGCTGATGTAGAAAACAATCATCCAATAAATCCACAAAAGGCTTGCTAGTGTGTGAGTGACCAGCCCCCAAATTCCAGTCAACATCTGGGAAATTAAAACCCCCATTATAAGACTCTCTGATTTACTGGCCCACTCTATTTCCCTGTACAGTTTCTTATTATACTCGATTTGGTAGTTGTTGGCGCATCGGCTTCTGTGGCCATATTGCACCTCCCAAGGTTTTTGCAGTACTTTGATCCAAGCCCGAGGCGGGAATCGAACCCGCGACCTTTGGGTTGCCGGGCAGGTACTTTACCCACTCGGCTAGCCCGGCCGGCTCTTATTATACTCATCAGAGTCATTAGGCCTATAGCACACTCCTACTCTCAATTTGGATCTCCCAATGCTTATGTCACACCAAACTGACTCGACACTGCAATGTCCAGCAATGTCAACTGGCTTCACTTCCTTGGATTTTATGTATTTCTTAACTAATAGCATAACCCCTCCTCCCTTCCTATCCTGTCTATCATTTCTATAGACATTGTACTCCCCAAATTCCAGTTCTGCATTCCTTATATCTGTGTCACGCCACATCTCTGAAATCCCCACAATATCTGCCTTTGATGTTTTGAGCAATACCTCAAATTAATCAAATTTTATTTACTAAACTCGTAGCATTGGTGTACACGCAAGTATACATGCACCTGTTCTTTTTCTTAGCTACCTTAACACAACCCATGTGTTTACTTGAACCCCAATGATTCCCAGCAGTCTCTGAAATATCCTGCATCTTATTTTCCAGGCTGCAGCTCATTCCAATAGAAGCAGTGCAAGAATCACTTTCACCTCTACCAGTGGCTACTGTTAATCTATTAGTCCTTGTATCCCCCCAATCTAGGAGTTTTCCGACCCACCTAACACAGCCTTGATAGCATCAGCAAACATTCTTGCACCCTTTCTATTTAAATGTATCCCATCCCTGTAGAAGCAGTCTCTCCTGTTAACAAGTACAGACCAGGCTGAAAAAAATTCTACCCCTTGAACCTTGCCCAATTTTTCCAGGGCCGAATTGATCGACAGGGCTCTCATCATATACTCCCTCCTATCGTGTCTGGGCAGAATTGCAGACACTTTCAAATTCAACCCTAATTCACGGCTTTTTTTCAACAGTGACCTGTACTTGTTAAGTAATTCTTTACCTACCCGGCTAGCCCGGTCGGCAGGAATGAATAGGATTGTTCCACTGGATATTGATGGTTCAACTGTTGATGATCCTGCTCAGGTGGCTAACAAACTAAATGAGTATTTTGCATCTACATTCACCCATGAGGAGTTATTCAGGGAGGGGAATGCCAGAAGTGAGTTAAACTCTGGAAGTAAGCTAGATGATTTTGTAATAACTGAGAGGAAAGTTGAGAAGAAATTCTTGAAGATAAACATAAAAAAGGCACCCGGGGTGGACGGGATCTATCCAGTTATATTAAAGGAGGCAGCAAAGGAAGTAAGCAAACCCTTAGCCATAATTATGAGAGCTTCTTTGGACTCAGGAGAGGTACCCTTGGACTGGAGATGTACAAATGTGACCCCAATTCACAAAGGAGGATCAAAAGGTTACACAAGTAATTATAAACCTGTTAGTTTAACTTCTGTTCCAGGAAAATTAATGGAGGCACTGGTTAAAGAAGCACTGCAGGATCATCTAGACAAGACTTCAATTATAGTTCGGACACAGCATGGTTTTGTTAAGGGAAAGTCTTGCCTGACCTTATTTAATTGGATACTATGATGTGGTCACAAAGGAACTGGATGCAGGGAATAACTTTGATATCATATATTTGGATCTTAGAAATGCTTTTGATACTGTTGCACATGGAAGACTGCTGCACAAATTGGAGCAGTGTGGCACTGGAGGCAAATTGCTGCTATGGATAAAGGAATGGTTGAGTGGGAGAAGACAGAGAATGGTAATCAATGGACCACTGCTCATCATGGACAAATGTTATTAGTGGAATCCCTCAGGGTTCAGTGTTGGGTCCATTGTTGTTTTCTGTATTTATAAATGATATTGATCATGGTTATTGTTATTTGTTATTTGGTTTTTTTTTAGGAGCATTAGCAACTAAGGCTATATTGCTCCAAGAATATGCGGTGGTCATTCCCTGACCTTTCTGCATCCTCCGTATTTAGTGGTGACGGTCTCGTACACCGGTCTAATCAAGAAGCGTGTGCTATGCACTGCTGCTCCTTCCCAACTGGCTACGGAGGCGCCCATTGATGATGGTATATCAAGCTTAATGTCCAAGTTTGCAGACGATACGAAGGTTGGCATGGTTGTTAAGGACAGTAATGACAGTACGCTGCTGCAACAGGATCTATAAAAGTTGAGCAGATGGGCTGAGAGGTAGCAAATGAAGTTTAACCTTGACAAATGTAAAGTACTACATATGGGAAGCAGCAACCCCAGAGTGACATTTCAACTCTGTGGTAACACACTCACAGTGGTAGAGAAAGAAAAGGACCTGGGGGTAATTGTGGAAGCAGATATGAAATTTTCTGAGCAGTGCAGACGGTCTGCAAAAATAGCTCATAGTGTATTGTCAATGATATACAGGAATTTTTCTAGCAGGGATAAGGAGGTGATTATCCCCTTGTATAAGGTGATAATCACCTCCTTAAGTACAGTACCTTGAGTACTGTATACAGGTCTGGAAGCCTCATTTTAAAAGGATGTAGAGCTGTTGGAACGAGCATAGAGAAGAAAACAACAAGATTAGTGAATGGATCAAAGGGTTGCTCTTATGAAGAAAGGCTTAAATTTTGCAAATTACATTGTCTGGAGACTAGGCACTTGCAAGGTGATCTGATTGAGGTGTGTAAAGCCTTGAATGGTTTGAGCATGCTCAATACTGACTGGAATTCTAGCTCTTGCTCAGAATAATCATCTGAGAGGGCATAAATTCAAATTGAGGAAAAACAGATGTAGGATAGATGTGAGGAAGTTTGCCTTTAGCTAGCGGGTAGTTGGTTGGTCGAACAGACTTCCATTCTTTGTTGTGGACGTTGATAGCCTAAATAAATATAAGGCTGAGCTGGACAGGTATTTGGAATGAACGGAGGGGTGAAATGGGACCTTTTTTTTTTTTTTTTTGGCTGATCCTGCATATGCTTGCTTTCTTGCATCATATGCCTCTACAAATGCTAATAATAGATCTCCTGTAGGAGAACAGGTGATAGCTGCAATAATGAAGAAGCATACCGGTGTTTGTAGGTTTTCAGTAGATGTTAAATTGGATTTTATTCGAGTGAGTAAGCATGAAATTTAGAAAATTTAATGACTTTGTATCCGTATTCTCCTTTTCCAATGTAAATTTGAGTCTAAAGTGAATATTATTAAACGAATGTAAAATGTTTTGGATAGTACTACTATCAGTAAATAACTAGAACATCGTCTAAATACCTCCCATAGTATGCGATACGGGGTTGAAAAGGCGTCAAATGTATAAGCTCAATCGTTGAGAGATATACCTCCGATATGAAGCCACTCAAGCTCAATCCCATTGGCAAACCTAAAATTTGTTTGTATACTTTGTCTCGAAAGGTGATATTGTTGGCCTGAACTATATTACCTTTATGTCCCATATGTTGAACAGTGGCACAAACAACTTAACAGATTCTTTAAAGATACCAAATTTAAAATTGTGGCCAGGCCAATACAGAAACTACACACTATACTGAAAAATCGCTCAGTCCTTTCCTCGTTCGCAACACAAATAAATGAGCTGGTGTACAATTTTTACAGTGATTGCAACTCGTCATATCAAGATTCTACACATTTTCCACTGAATTTGTGTTAATCAACACGCAACCTCAGTTCGCGCTTCTCATTCAGCGGCGTCAAAATAACATAATTTTTTATTTAAAAAATTTTAAGTAAAAAACATAATTTTTTATTTAACAAGGCCAAAATACTTAGTGTCCAATGTAAATCTAAAACTGTCGAAATTAAATTAGATGCGAATTCTGTTAATGTTCGTCAGCCATTTCTAATCTCTGATTTGTGGGCTTTTACATGCATGCACCAAGACAAATCATCCCTATTTAAGTGTCATTGCTCACCCCTATTTGGTAATTTTCGTTCCTGTGATCACGACGTACGGTCGAAAAGTGTTGTCAGCTTAAGGAAGGAAAATCGTTTTGCAATTTTTTTCATTAAATTCCTTTTAATTAATTGCGTTAGATTGATTTTTTAATTGTGTTAGGTTGATTTTTTAATTTTGTTCAATTGATTTTTAATTTTTTTTTTACTGTAATGTAAGATTTTCGATTTTTTCACTTTAATTGCTGGAGAATATCATACGGAAGTGTTCTACGTATTATATTGAGGTTAACTTCTCTTATTATTTTACAAATGAAAATAGTATCATATATTAAAATTTTTGCAAAATGCTTTTGCTAAATGAAATGGTCAAGATTTCAATTTCCTATTACCTACCAAATTACCAAAGCATTCTCACTTCACAAATACTAGACTTGTGATTATCTGAGGTAGGCAGAAAATAAATTCTCATATAAGCAAAACCCAGGATAAACCACAAAATGAAAGAGAATCTTGTGTGACAAAAACAATTTATTTACATAAATTTGTTTTTGTCACACAAGTTCACACACGTTCATATTTATAAAAATATATTATAGTGTGCAAAGATTTAACATATACATTTTAACACATACACACACAATTGAGTGAAAAAAATAAAACTAAAATTTGCTTTTCCTTTGACTGGCTTTCCTATGAATTCATAGGAAAGCCAGTCAAAGAATAGTGTTTTCATTTTAACATATTTTACACAAACTTAAAAAAAAAAAAAAAAAAAACTGAGGAAAAAAATGTTAAAATTAACTGTATAATACTAACCACAGGGTTAACCTGCAATAAAAAGAAACAATTTCAGCTGTCAATTCACCTTCCCAACTCCACACTGCCTTTCCTTATACTCTGTACACTCCCACATATATGCTTTACAGTTATTTCTTTAATAAGTAACTTTTCTATTACCATTTATTTGTAATACAGGCAGGTCCCGCTTTAAGAGTTCTAGGGTTTACGTTTTTTTTTTTTTTTTTCACGTATTAAACATCAACGAAATCAAAAATATGAACATTAATTGCAATAAATAAATGCTAAATGTGCATAAATAAGGCATTTCACACAACTCACGTAGCTATATAACAGTCTACTGTGTGTGTGTGCGCACACGCGCGCACAGTAGACTGTACTGTATTGTATTATTCAGGTAGACCAGAGCTTCTAAGTGACTCAACATAAAGCAGCTACTAATGCTGACGTTAACAAAGAATGGTTGTGTTGCTCTTCATTTTCACTGTCTTGTCTCGTTTCAAATTTATCCCTCTTATTAATACTGTACAGTATGCCAAAGCTAAGTAATGCTACGGAAAATGATGTTAATAAAAAGAAACAGCGAAGAGGAATAATACTGGAAACAAAATATTAGATCATAAGCAAACATGCAGCCGGAATGACTGTTTAAAGATCTTTGTGCAAAATGCTATTGTGAAATTTATAAAGAAAAGAGAAGGGTAAAAATTCAGATTTTGGGTACCTCTCCATACTTCAACTAAAAATCAGGAAGAAGGCAATGACTGGCAGGTGGCACTCCCTGTTTCCCCCCACCACCCTGTCCTCCGAGGTTTACATGCCTAGGGTGTTTATCCCCCCCCCCTTTTGCCAGTTTTTAAATCAGGAACTCGTTTGCCCGATTTTAAAACAGCAGGATGGGGGGGATAAACAACCTACCTAAGCTAAGCACACCCCTCGACGACACAAAACAATCAGAAACAAAATGCAATCACAATAATCACCCAATCACAGAACTCGACCGTACAATTATTCCATTCTAAAACTACACCTACTGCGCAGAGACAAGTGGTACCCAAATAATAGATTTTAGCCAAGAGAAGACTCTTGAAGCACTTCTGAAGAAGACGATTTAATAGATTTTAGCTAACAGAAGACTTTTAGAAACAAGCAACTCGAAGCATTTGTGAAGGAGAAGCCAATTCCTTCTGCTTCCAACAAACTAAAGAGTGCCGAGCCAACAACAAGTGATGAATGATCAACAAATGAGGAACCATCAACGAGTGTGCATTTAGTCAATGATGATAATGACAAATAAACATTCTTTAACGTTTTTAAGACATAAATAATTTCTTTATTATAATTTGCTTGATTTCATTTCTTTGGATAAATAAATCACTGTTTAAGCATAAACTATTATTTTGTTGACCTTTACTTAACATTACTATGGTAAAATTTCACTGTTCAGATATTGATGATGGTATATCAAGCTTAATGTCCAAGTTTGCAGACGATATGAAGGTTAACAGGGTTGTTAAGGACACTAATGACAGTATGCTGCTGCAAAAAGATCTAAAAAAGTTGAGCAGATGGGCAGAGAGGTGGCAAATAAAGTTTAACATTGACAAATGTAAAGTGCTACATATGGGAAGCAGTAACCTCAGAGTGACGTATCAACTCTGTGGTATTACACCATTGACAGTGGTAGAGAACGAAAAGGACCTGGGGGGGTAACTCTGCAGAGGCGCCTCCGTAGCCAGGTGGGAAGGAGCAGCAGTGCGTGCGTAACTCTGCAGGCAGATATGAAGTTTTCTGAGAGTGCAGACGGTCTGCAAGAGTAGCTCATAGTGTCTTGTCAATGATATACAGGAATATTTCTACCAGGGATAAGGAGGTGATTATCCCCTTGTATAAGTCAATGGTCAGACCACACCTTGAGTACTGTATACAGGTCTGGAGGCCTCATTTTAAGGATAGAGCTGTTGTAACGAGTACAGAGAAGGGCAACAAAGATTAGTGAATGGAACAAAGGGTTGTTCCTACAAAGAAAGGCTAAAGTTTTGTAAATTACAGTGTCTGGAGACTAGGCACCTACGAAGTGATCTGATTTAGGTGTATAAGGCCTGGAATGGTTTGAGCATGCTCAATGCTGATGGGATTCTTCCTCTTGCTCAGAATAATCGCCTGAGAGGGTATAAATTCAAATTAGGGAAAGACAGTTGTCGGATAGATTTGCAGAAGTTTGCCTTTTTTTTTTTTTTTGGCTGCTGCTGTATAAGCTTGCTTTCTTGCATCAAAAGCCTTTAATAATGCTAAGATTTTGATACCATTGCACATAAAAGGCTGCTGTACAAATTGGAGCAGTGTGGCATTAACAGAAGTTGTTGCTATTTATAAAGAAATGGCTGGTTCAGAGAAGACAGAGTGGCAATCAGTGGACATTGCTCCTCATGGAGTAGTGTTATTAGTGGAGTCCCCTAGGGTTCAGTGTTGGACTTGTTGTTTCTATACAGGGTGTTTAAAAAGTGATGGTCAATAATTTAAAGGTGAACTGTACAGACTACAATATACAAAAAAGCCTAGTAAACATAGGTTCTTAAGTGAATCGTTTTTGAGATATTGCACATTTCTAGTTGGGATCCACCACAAGGTGAACTGTACAGTACAGAGTTGGGATCCACCACTGACTTGTTTGTTTAGGTTATGCTCATTCTCTCCCTTTCCCTTCTCTCAATGCTCTGAGATGTAGCAGGCACACTAGTACTTGTCAAAGGATAGTCAACATGGAAAAAGGTTACAGCAACGAAGAGTATGCGGACATGCACTTCATGTATGGTAAAGCCAACGGCAGTGCACTAGAGGCCGCACGTTTGTACCAAGAAGCATTTCCCCACTGAAGGCAGCCTAACAGGTGCACATTCATCAAAGTACATCAACACCTTAGAGAACATGGGCACTTCGCACATGAAGTACGAGCAGGTAGACCCAGAAGTATAACACCTGATGTTGATGAAAGGGTATTAGAAAGAATAGAACAAAATCCAGAAATTTCAACAAGGAGAGTTGCTCTGCAAGAGAGTGTACTGAGTCATAGCAGCGTGTGGCAAATTTTACATCACCAATTACTGTACCCCTACCATATCCAGGGTGAACAAGGTCTCAGCAATAGACTACCCTCCCAGAGCAAACTTCTGCCAGTGGATGCTACAACAGTGTGTCCTGAACCCCCAAATTTTAAACAATATTTTGTTCATTGACGAAGCTGGGTTTACTCGTGAAGGTATTTTTAATTTTCATAACTGTCACGTTTGGTTGGACGAAAATCCTAATGCAATTCACGACATCAGTAACATTTCTCGTTGACTGTCTGGGCAGGACTACTAGGAGACCATCTAATTCTAAATGCACTTTCTGCCAAACAGGTAAACAGGACAGCTGTACCTTCAGTTCCTGCAGAATGTTCTTCCAGTCCTCTTTAATGATGATAATGTTCTACTTCAGCAATGCCAGAACACGTGGTTTATGCATGATGGTGCACTAGCACATTTTGCTCGAGTTGTGACTCGGTATCTAAGTTGAAGGAATGGTCAACAGTGGATAGGTAGAGGTGGGTCTGTAAGGTGGCCTACCAGACTTAAAAATCCTATGGATTTTTGTATTTGTAAATTAAAATCAAAATTAAAATTTTAAAATCCTATGGATTTTGCTTAAAAGCTTGGTGTACACTTCTGACATTAACACAGTTGAGGAATTGCAGCATCAGGTTGAAGGAGCCTATCAGCAAATCAGAAATGATCCAGGAATGCCTGAGAGGATTCGCAACTCGATGCAGAGAAAACTACAAAGCTGCATACGGATGCAAGGACAGCATTTTGAATACCTTTTGTAACATCCTGTAACATCTGTAAAATCCTGTGGTGTTGAAACCAAAAATTAAAAATGTATTATCTTATGTTTAATAAAACCACCCTTAGCAAAGGATTCACAGCTTTTTGGTAAACTAGTGCTCCCATAGTCAGTGGCAGATCTTAACAGAAAATGTGCATTATCTCGAAAACAGTTCATTTGCGGCCCGATGTTCACTGGGACTTTTTTGCTTATTTTAGTTTGTACTTTTCACCTTTAAATTATTGACCATCATTTTTGAAACACCCTGTATTTATCAATGATATTGATGAAAGCATACCAGGCTTAATGTCCATGTTTGCAGATGATACAATGGGTGGCATGGTGGTTAATGGCAGTATGCTACTGCAACAGGATCTAGAAAAGTTAGGCAGATAAGCTGAAAAATGGCAATTGAAGTTGAACATTTACAAATGCAAAGTACTGCATGTGAGTAGCAGTAACCCCAGAGTAACGTA
Source organism: Mastigoproctus giganteus (assembly GCF_048544385.1). Taxonomy (NCBI): domain Eukaryota; kingdom Metazoa; phylum Arthropoda; class Arachnida; order Uropygi; family Thelyphonidae; genus Mastigoproctus; species Mastigoproctus giganteus. The sequence goes on along the minus strand of NC_143588.1, from coordinate 8,950,667 downwards.
CCAACTGTGTGGTACTACACTGAGGATAGTGGAAAATGAAAAAAGAACTGAGGATAATTATGCAGTGATATATGAAGTTTTCTTAGCAATGCAGACAGGCTGCCAGATCAGCTCATGGAGTTTTGTCAATGATATACAGGAATTTTGCTAGCAGGGAAAAGGAGGTGATTATCCCATTGAGTACTGCATACAGGTCTGTAGGCCTCATTTTAGAAAGGATATGGAGTTGCTGGAACAAGTACAGAGAAGAGCAATGAGATTGGCGAGCGGAACATGGGGTGCTCTTACCAAGAAAGGCTTCAATTCTGCAAATTAGTGTTTGGAGACTAGGCACCTGCAAGGTGATCCGACTGAGATGTTTAGTCTTTAAATGGGTTGAGCAAGCTCAGTGCTAATGGGATTCTTCCCCTTGCTTAGAGATTACACACTTGCGTGGGCATAAATTCAAAGTGAGTAAGGATGGTTACATAAATGATGTGCAGAAATCTACCTTTAGCCAGCGAGTGACTGACTGCTAAAATAAACTTCCATCTGTCGTTGTGGAATAAATTCTGTTTATTAGCTCTGATAATTACAAGCTTGCCCAGGGACAACTAATGACACAGTTATAAGGGCTTACATTATTAGTATTAGTATTAGTAACGGCCGTATGGTGCAAGAAAGCCTATGGCTTATGCTGCACCAGCCAAAAAAAAAAAAAAAATCCGAACAAAACAATGATAAAAACAAAAATTAAATAAATAAATAAATAATAATAATTAATAAATAAATAAAAAAAATAAAATGAAATTAAAAATTAAATAAAAAGAAAATTAATCCTATCATCCTATGCGCTTCCCTTACCCGAAAGTACTATCCAGATGACCTTTGAATTTCCCCAAACTGTCGGCCTCTACCACCCATGAAGGCAACTTATTCCAGTAATTTATAACTCGCTGGCTAAAATAAAACTTCCTGCAGTCCAATCTAAACATTTCCCCGCGTAACTTGAATTTATGTCCCCTAGTTCTAGCATCATTTATAATCTTGAAAATTTTGTCCTCATTCATTTTACTGATGCCTCTCAGAGCCTTAAACACCTCAATCAAATCTCCCCTAAGGTGTCTAGTTTCCAAACTCTGCAACCCACATATTCGAAGTCTTTCTTCATACGGACGCCCTTTTGCCGATCTCACCAGGTGAGTTACCCTTCTTTGCACCCTTTCAAGAAGCTCGATGTCTTTCTTTAGGTGCGGTCTCCATACTTGAACACAGTATTCCAAATGTGGTCTAACATAGGCCTTATATAATGGGATTATCACGTCCCTATCTCTACTTGCAAAAGTTCGATAGATCATCGATAGGACACCATGGGCCTTCCTTGCAACCTGTTTACAATGCTCAGAGAATTTCATGTCTGACCGTATCGTAACACCCAAGTCCCTTTCCTCCAGTACTGGGTTTAGTTGAACTCCACCAAGTGAATAAGTTATTTTGGGATTACTGTTTCCCAGGTGTAATACCTTACACTTTGTTGGATTAAAGCACAGCTGCCATTTTTCTGACCATTCTTGAAGTCTATCTAGGTCTCTCTGAAGAAGCTCAGCTTGACAGTGATCATTAACTACTCTACCAATTTTAACATCATCTGCAAATTTAGACATCACGCCCTCTATCCCTTCATCAATGTCGTTTATGAAAATTAAAAACAACAGTGGTCCTAATACTGATCCTTGGGGAACCCCACTTCTTACATCAACCCAATCTGAGGAATAGCCATTTATCACAACCCTCTGCCTCCTGCCCTGAAGCCATCCTTCTATCCATCTAAGAATTTTTCCAGTGATTCCAACCTGTTCCAGCTTATAAAGCAACCGCTCATGTGGGACTGAGTCAAAAGCTTTGCTGAAATCTAAATAAACAATGTCGAAATTATTCCCTAAATCCAGCTCGTGAGTGACCCTTTCGAAATAGCGAACCAGATTTGTTAAACATGATTTTCCCTTTACAAAACCATGCTGAGTATCCTTGAGAATTTCAATTCGATCCAAATGATCCTGAATTCCACCCTTGATCAATGCCTCCATGATTTTCCCTACTACTGAAGTCAGACTGACAGGTCGATAATTTCCCACTTCACTTTTAGAGCCACCCTTATGTATGGGAGATACATTTGCACTTTTCCAATCCAAGGGAATCTCCCCAGAGTCTAGTGATGCTCGCATAACCAGCCTCAGTGGTTCAATGCACTCGCTTGCCGCCTCTCTCAAGATTATAGGGTATATTCCATCAACTCCAGGAGCCTTACTAGTCTGTAGGCTTGAAAGTTTTTTCATTAAATAATATTGCGAAATTTCAATATCATTAATTACATATTTTTTAACTTCGCTCCCACAATTTCCCATTGCCACAAAAGGCTTTTCATTTGTAAATATCGATGCAAAATAACTGTTGAGTTCATCTGCAACGGCAGCTGGTGTATTTATTACTATCCCCTTTCCCTTACGTAAAGGTCCGATCTGGTTTGTCCTGCTCTTCTTGGCATTTATATATGTGAAGAATTCTTTATCCCCCCTCTTTGCTCTGTTTGCTAGTGATTTCTCATAAACTGCCTTTGCCTGTCGAACCTTTTCTGTGGCTCTATTACACATCACCTTGTAGCTGTTATAGGCTTCAGTACTTTTTATTGCTCTGTAACGTTTCCATGCCACCTTTTTCTGCTCAAGTAATGTGGCAACTTCACTATTCATCCAACTTGGAACCCTTCTCGTGGAGTATTTTTTTAATGGTATATACGCATTCAAGGCATCGGTGATTAATGTTTTAAAAGCGTACCACAGTTCAAATGTATTCATTCTCTGCGCGATATCTACCCAGTTAATAGAGGCCATGTAGTACCTTAAGGCATCGTAATTTCCTTTTCTGAAATTAAAACCCATTCCTTTGCCTTTTACTTCTGCTATCTCTCTCGTCATCATCCACCGTAGAACTCCGTGATCACTTCCTGCTACTGGTTCCTCTACTGTCAGCCCTGTTATGTCATCTGATTCATGTGTGATGATGAGGTCTAGGATATTCTTTTCTCTAGTACTTTCCCTGACATGTTGATACAAATAACAGTCATCTAGTTGATTTAAAAATTTTGTTCCCCATGTCGAGTTTCCTTCCCATTTACTCCAATCAATTAGAGGCAAATTGAAATCACCCATAATAAGGCATTGACGCTTACTTGCCCATTCCATTTGCATGTAGAGGCTTTTGTCATAGTCTTCACAATCACCTGGTCTGTAGATTACGCCTACTCGCATTGTACCTTTGTTTCCAACTATCTCACACCATACAGACTCTATACTAGCATGTGAAATGTCTGAATCTGGGAAAGCTATCGTCGCACTCAGGCTGCTTCTGATAAGAAGCATTACCCCACCACCCCTTCTATCTACTCTATCCTTCCTAAATACATTATACAAGCCGTACTGAAACTCATCATCCCCAATTTCCGGGTGGCACGTCTCTGTAAGCCCTATTATGTCCGCGTTACTTGTTTTAACCAGCAGTTCGAATTCGCTCATTTTATTGACGACACTTCTAACGTTACTGTATAAACAATTAAGATTTACTGTTCTTGTATATTTAACAACCCTAACACAACCCTTGAAGTTTTTTAGGCTCTCTTCCCTGATATTAGCTACCTGCTCAGGTGAAACGTCTTTGCCCCCAGAACATCTAGATAATACGTCCAGTTGGAGTAACAGATAAGAACTCTTAAGGTATGTGCAAGAGTTACATTGACCAATATTATCAGATAAACGCGTGTCAGTATTACCCACATCCCCCCTAACTAGCAGTTTCCCTGAGCCTTTAAGGTATCCTCAATAATACTGGCAAAAACTTTTGCACCACCTTTGTTTAAGTGTATCCTGTCTCTACAAAACAAATTCCTTCTACCTACAAGTGTGGGCCATGCTGATAGAAATTTACCCCCTAAAGCCTTGCAGATTCCTTCAAGTCTTGAGTTAATCCACAAGGCTCTTAACATATAATCCCTCCTATCGTGTCTGGGCAGAATTGCAGACACATAGACATTATGGCCTAGCTCGCGACATTTCCTCAGCATGGTCCTGTATTTTTCCAACAAATCGTCAGATCGTGTACGTTTAATATCGTTTGTCCCCACATGAATAATAATATTTTCTTTACCCCCTTTAAAATCTGACAGTCTGTTGGTGACATCATCAATAGTTGCTCCCGGAAGACATACCCTGGTTCTGCTCCACCTATCTTTATTACAAAAAATATTCCCCGTTTCCCTGACAATGGAGTCTCCTAATAAAACAATGTCCTTTCTAACCAGGGTAGTTTGCACTTGGTTTTTCTGTTTTGAGGCTCGAATCGGGTGTGCATCACTTGGTAGATTGCTGGAGTTTTGAGTCCCTGACGAGCTCCCAGAAGCATTATTTTCGAGGGCAAGCACTTGTTTTTTCAGGGACTCAAATTGTTCCATCAGTGCACCAAATTGTAATTTAAGATCGGTGCACTCCTTACATCGATCACAAAGAAAAGAATCCCCAGGTGAGGTAGGATTAGTCACCAGGTCGACCTTGGAAAACATTCCACAGGTTCCACAACGGATTAAATCATGACTCACCCGTAAATCGCCATCTGCTATTTCCGTGTGACTCACGATACCCTGTGACGTGTTTAAGGCAGATCTCGTAACAACCATTATAAAATTAAATAAATATCAATGAAAGTAACTTTAAAAAATTATATCTATAATATTATTAAAATCAAACAGTTACAGGAAAACCTATAACAAAATAATCCAACAATATTTAAATAAATCAAATATTTAAAAGCACTATCCAAAAGTAAACCACTTAACTGAGGAGCCCTGTCTAAGCGCGTCCACTCACCTCGAATGCCAACGTACTAATGAGAACGTTGAGAGAATTATATGAGAACAAACATTTGGAATAAAGTATAACTCATAGAAAAACAAATAAATTAATAACATGTGAAATGGCTAATACATAATACTGCAGATGTTAACATTGCTGATGCAATCAACATAGTTCCTGCGCATATAAAGCTGGATGATGGTATGTGGAGCCAATTGCTGTTGAGTCAGACTACCAGATAATTTGTTCATTGCTGTGGCATTATGGCCTTTGGAAGTAGTTATTCCAGTGGTTCTTCTTCAGATCTATTATTGTAGATTTGAATTTGAGATTTTCATAGAGGAAACGTACAGTGTTGGTTACCAGGAGTGTTTTGCGAGACAGCAGAATCTGGCCCGGCAAGGTTTGTCAGTAGAACGCTAGGTTTAGCACTACTACGTGGGACAAAGTGATTAGGCTTAGAGGTTTGAAGAATAGGTGAAATGGGAAGTTTTTTTTTTGTTTTTTTTTTTTTGCCAATGCTGTATAAGTTTGCTTTCTGGCATCATATGCCTATACTAATGCTAATTTAAACAAGAATAGGAAAAATTATTAAAACAGGCAGATGAAGTGGATAACCTTTTTGGATGGTGATCTAAAAACTTGCACCTCTTGGCCAGTACTGATGTCAAGAATAACAGTTTATTTCATTTCATCAGCACAAAAATACACTGTGAACTGAATACACAGGGGCTCACATCTGGTGAATATGGGCTTGGCACACCCAGGATCCTGAGCTGGATATTATCATTCTTCTCTTTCTTGGTGGTTCCCTTCTACTTGTGACTGACACACACACTCACTCACTCTCTCAGGGTAACCCAGAAATTTTTTTTGGCTGGTGCAGCATAAGCCTCAGGATTCCTTGCACTATATGTCTAGTAGTAGTAGTAGTAGTAATAATAATAATAATAACAACATGCTTTGCTATGATGAATAAAAAGGAATAAAAATTAAGTTTTACACAGTGATCACATGAGACCTAAATTATCAACACAGAAACTATATGGTCAGTTGTAAGATACACATTTCCATAATGCATCAATAATGACAGAATTGTGATATGTCCAAAAAACTGAGCATTTTTGAAGAGGCAGTCTTCTTGAAGAGAAACAGACAGCATTTATGTGTTTCCTCTCCACCTGCTCACTGTTGAATCATTTAGATTATTCAGTCTTTTACTTTATAATGTGTACTTTCTTGCCAGTCTTAGGCATACTTTAGTGTTTCCCGACAGATAGCTGCGAAAAAAAAAAAAGAACTGTATGGATCACATAAAACACAGAGATAGCAGTAAAATAAAATATTATGAAATATTGATAAGTATTTTCTTTGTAAATTAAATTTATACTTTGGATATGAACAGAGACAATGATGATAAATTCTTCTACATGCATGAAGTATAATATGATACTTCTAAAATGATGGATTGCAATTTTTTTTCCCGTTGAATTCCAGTATCTGGGTGCCCCTTGCCTTTGCATTGTGGGAATGCGCATAGAATGGAGTGCTTGTACAATCGAGTTCTGCGATTACTATGAGTGTGTAATTTGTCTTTCTGATTGTATGTAGATTCCCTTCGGATTTGGAGGGAAAATGCAAAATTATTATTTGCATTATCGTTCTTGTTAGGTGTCACCAGATATTTTTCTGTGCTGCCAGTGATGTTATTCATTTGCTTAAGTATGTTGTTTATTAATCACCAATATGTTGCTCTTGGATATTTTTCTCTGCTGTGATTTTGGGAAAGATGCAAGCAAAAAAGCTGTCGTTGAACACTGCTCATGTGAAGAGTTTTCTTTGTATTGAAGTTACCGTTGTTTAGTGAAAACAAGTTAGGTTTTTCGGGAAGTATTCAAGCAAAAAAACGATTTTTTTTTTAAATTTGCATTTCACAGTTGAAAGGTTTCAGCACATAGCTGTTAACCACTCACTTCACTTCAGAAAGGCTGAAACCAGTGCTAACACCAAAGTATAGAGGGTTTGTGGTATTAAACGGCTAGTGCCATCAAGAACAGTCAATGGTGGGTTCGACTCCTACCTCGCAGAGTTGTAAGCACTCTTTCAGCAGTGATATTAGTATTGCTTTTATCAGTGGAATTTGTGAAGTATACCAGCCAGCACGTGAGGACTGATGGGATGGGTTTTCTTTGTATTGAGGTAGTCATTTTTGTTTAGTGACAAAAGGGTATGTTTTTAGACAACTTTGGGAAGGATTCAAAAAATGGAGTTCTTTTTAAAAATTGGTATTTATTTTCAGCTATTTTAGTTTTTATTTATTTAGGCTGCGACGTATTGGGATGTCATGACTTTGCCGTGTCACATGCGGATGAGGAGAAAGTAGTGAGTGGCATTTGCCAAACATTGCCTTCTTTCTGCCTTTTGTCGAAGGAAGAGTACCCACGATCTGGATGTTCCACCGGTTTTTTTTTTTTTTTTTTTTTTACATTTAGGTGGTTGCATTATAAAGGTTCCGAAACAGACCTAAAAAATGAATGACGACATTCGTAAATATTACCTACACATTATGTACCATGAAGCCATAAATAGACAAAATATCGTGTTATTCATGAAAATCTACCTTATTTATTAGAAAGTAAAAATTTAAAATAACAAAACACATAGAGTACATATAGAAAATTGATACAGAAAATACATTAATATCACAACAATTTATTAGTTTCTCAAACCAACCGAAGACCGTGAAAGATGAGATTGGTAAGATATTACTCTGTCCTTTCATGATTAAAATAAACAGACGAATATCTATCTGTCGGATTTTAATATGGATAATTTATCGACTGGCGTCGACAATTTTTTCTGAAATTCATGTGGGCCGTGCAAATGACAAAAAAAAAAAAAAAACATATGAAACATTTTCTCAAAAATACATACTTTGATTTTCCAACGGCGCTGTCTCCTAGACATATGATCTTTACCCGGAAATTCCCGTCAGAATCAGGTGATGAATAATCTAAATCAGCTGAATCCCCATTTGGACTACCTGAAGCCATTTCACTGAGAGGTATTTTTGCACTGGCATGCATCCTGATTTTCACCACACTTGGTCTGCCGCAAATGATGGCTAATCAATAAATTGCGCGCGAAATGTTCCAGAAATATCTATCCAATGGTATCCTTTCACAGCAGATTCGATTTATTGCTGAACTTTTCCTCTAAATGATAACTTGAAGACATCCTGCATGTGCATATTCACGCATGAAATTCTAGTTGTTTCTTAATTACCTCTTGTACCTTCTCAACCAAAATCACACTGCAGACACACACATCTTGGCCAATAACAAAAGCGTCTCTAGGTAACGCGTTAGAAACAAACTATTCAGGCTGAAAATTTCGAAATTAATTTATTAAACTGCCTAATAGAAGATTCTTATAATATGGCAATAGCGAAAATGACTGATTATTGTTAGCATATCTCTTCGTGAAACGAGCAATTCGTATGCATCTAGTCACAGAGTAGAAACATAATTCTTATGTAACATATGTAAGAATTATGTTAAGTAACATAATTCTTATGTTACTTCTCTGTGCAACTAGTAAACCAACACACTTCAACAGTAGTTGCGGCGTGATTGTATGGCACAATAGAAAACTGCCATAGGCACTTCAAGAACTGAAACCAGGTTCTAAAAAAAAAAAAATTATACTCCGAAAAATACCTACGTGCTTGGAGAAGTTTTCATTACAACCATTTTTAGCAGTTAATATAACTGTCAAAAAACCACTTATTTATCAATTCGATTTGCATTTTTTTGTGGAAGAGTACGGAACGGTCAACACCCCCTAAATTGAATCGACCCTTCACATACGTGATCCATTAATTAAGACCAGTGTACCACGTAATTTGGGTTTAACATATACAGTATATAAAAAACATATATATGTTTTAAATTTATATATTTATTTCATTATAAAGGATACATCTTTATCATTGTGTTCAAAAACCACAGCGATAGTATTTACATATGCCAACTGATCATTCTATTTACAATTCCAAAATAAAAAAAAAATACAAAAAAGCTCACATTATAAAAGATAACAGTTTCATTACATACAATATTACGTTACGGTTAACGTTTGTATATACTATATAAAACAGTGTATATCCTGTAACTATCATATAATATATATTTTTAATATTATATATGCACCAATGAGCCAAAACATTATGACCACCTACACCGTAGATTGTCAAAATAACGAAACATTCGAGCTAACGGCACTTTGAGATCGGATGTTTACAAACAATGCAGGTGTTTTGCAGTGCCAAAAAAAGAAAAGGGCAAGTTACATGATTACTGTATTTGTTTACGTTCGCCATTTTGAAAGTGAATTCTGTACTGATATTATTATTATTATTAGCCAATGGTGCAAGGAAGCCTGAGGCTTATACTGCACCACGCAAAAAATTAAGAATTACTCTGAGGGAGAGAGAGAGAGAGAGAGAGAGAGAGAGATAGAAGTAGAAAGGAATCACCAAGAAAGTGAAGAATGATGATATCCAGGTCGGGGCTCTGGGTGTGCCAAGCCCATACTCACCAGATGTGAGCCCCTGAGGGTATTATTATTATTACTATTAGCCATATGGTGCAAGGAAGCCTGAGGCTTATGCTGCACCAGCCAAAAAAAAATTCGGAATTACCCTGAGAGAGAGAGAGAGGGAAAACAAGAGTCAGAAGTAGAACGGAATCACCAAGAAAGAAAGAAAAGAATGATGATATCCAGCTCAGGACCCTGGGTGTGCCAAGCTCATACTCACCCTGGGGTTAATATCACGGTTTATACCTCTGTTTTACATTTATTTTAAATTAAAAACCCCTCGTTATGGCTCCTAAAGTTAATAAACTTCATACAGAGAAGAAAAGAAGAACAACATTAAGGCCGTGACAAACTTGATATGATCCAAACTATTACAAAATATTAATTCATATAACCACGTGAATTGTGTCTGTAAATTGCTCGTGTTCTCTGGTCGATTTTCTTGTTTTGCTGGACGAAAAACCCCAGTATCTGGGTGAAAAAACCTTTCTATCTACGCCTGATTTCGATTAACTCAGCCACGGAGATAAAAAACCCATAAAAGTTCTTTGCGTCATCGACGGGATTAGAACCTGGGCCTTTCTACGCGGCGTGGGAGGACGGTGACGTTACCACTGTGCTACCGCGCAGACTAAATTTGATATAATAAAGAAAATGGAAAGGAGCGTAAGCACTAGTGTAGTTCATGGCAGACATGATTGTCAACATGTTTATGTTTTTTTATGTGCAATGCATAAAATTACATTCTTAATCTCACTATTTTCTGTTTAGCTTTCAGTTTTATTTTCTGTTTATGTACCACCTGTACATAAACAGAAATTTTATGTTTCTTAAATTAGCCTCATTATTTCTGCATTAAATATATTAAAAATCAATTTCTCGAAGGTGCCGTTATTCTGAAAGTCTACTGTAATTACTTAAAACCACTGTATTACTTAAAACCGCTTCCATAAGTTTCTGCTCTGTGGCCAAGCAGCAACTTATGGAAGCGTAAATAATTTACCCCACGAAGCCCCCAAATCAAGTGTTCCCATTGGATATTTAATAGTTAAAAAATTTGCTAAAACAATTAAAAAAGAGAATGATTTATAATACTTGAGATTTTTTTTTTTTTTTTTTGTAATTTACTATGAACACGTTTTCTTAAATCCGTTAGCTGGTAACTGCACCACTGAACAAATGATTCCTTTGGATCATTTCTTTTAACTGAGTATTCAGTTGCTCATAGTAAGGCAGTTTGGATAGTTAGCATATAGAAGGCTTATTATTCAGCATTAAACTGATTAAATGAATCCAATTTTTCATCATGGAAGTCATGTTTAACTGATTCCGAGACCAGTGGCCATTTTATAGGCTTTACAGCAAATCTTTTCAACTCTTGAGAAGGTAACCTCCAATTATATAATTCTGTCGAAATTTTAAATGAAATTGCACGGTGGTCACTACATTTAAGATCCTCAATTACAGCCCAGTTCCATATTTTGTTAGTGATGCTTGCAGTTGTGAGGTCAGGTCAATTTTAGATTCAACATTTATTGTGAAGAAAGTACTGGGTCGGTTGGTTGGATTTATTTAGGAGGTGTAGGTTCTTCTTCTTCTTCTTTGGTCCTTAGCTGGCATCTGGGGAAGGCGGTTGGCCACGCAACCAGTATGCTGCTGTAGGTGCCGCAGGGTTTCGGACTTGCTCTGTGATGTTCTTCCATACCTTACGATCCATGGCGTCAGTCCTGGCCTGGTTAAGGTCGAGACGTCGGCTCTTCAAGCCATTTTCCACTTGCTTGGCCCACGTTTTCCTAGGCGCGGTCCGTTGGATGCTCCATTGGGTGGGTCGTTGTCTCCAAAGGAGTGTGGATGGCATTCTGTTCGTGCCCATTCTATATACGTGGCCAAACCATCTAAGCCTTCGCTTCTGGATTTGGTCGGTAATGGTTGGTTGCTGTTGGCATCTGGCACGGATGGTATCATTAATGATGCGGTAGCGAAGAGAGATGCCCAAGATCTGCCGCAGGCATCGCTTTGGAATACCTCACGTTTGTTCAAATCTAACTTGAGACAAATCCATGTTTCCGATCCGTAAAGAAGAATGGGCAGGATCAAAGTCCGGAAGAGTCGGATTTTAGTCTTTGTGGAAATGTTGGTCCTCTCCCACAGACACCATTTGAGCGAGGCGAACACAGTGGCCGCCTGTCCAATTCTGCTGTGGATTTCCATGGTGGATGCAACTTTCTTCTCCTGGACCAGCGACCCAAGGTATTTAAAGTCCTGCACTTGCTCGATCTGGACGCCTTCGAGATAGATGGTGGCTTGCGACCCATCTGTTGTCAGGGCCTTTGTCTTACCAGCATTGATCTTCAAACCGTATGGCCGGGCAATGCGGGCAATGTCGTAGAGGATGTCCGTGGCTTCAGCGTCGTTACCGGCAAGGATAGCACTATCATCAGCAAACATCAGGTCAGTCACATAGTGATCCTTGTCATATTGTATGCCCTGTCTGTTTCTGAATGCTTGCCTCATAATGGCGTCGACCACGATGTTGAAAAGCAACGGGGAGGCTACATCCCCTTGGCGGACTCCAGTTTGGATGGTAAATTCCTCAGATAAATCGTTCTGGGTGCGCACCTGGCTGGTTAAACCGTTGTATGCAGGCTGGAGGAGTGTGATGACTTTTCGAGGTACATGTTCAACCTCTAGTAGTTTCCATAAGGCAGGCCGGTGGACACAGTCGAAAGCAGACTTAAAGTCAATGAAAACAAAGACGGTTCGCTGTCCACACCGGATCCTCTCCTCCATCAGCTGACGAATGGCAAAGATTTGATCACAGCATCCTCGCCCGGGTCTAAATCCTGCCTGTTCTCCTCGACTGGTTTGCTCGCGATGTTATTGCAGTCTTGACTGGATGATCTTCATAAAGACCTTTCCGATGATGGAAAGGAGGCTGATGCCACGGTAGTTCTTGCAGTCCCGGTTATCACCTTTCTTGTGGATCGGTACGATAATGGCTTTCCTCCATGTTAGCGGAATTTGTTCAGTGCACCAGATGGTTTTGAGGAGCGAGTGTAGTCGGCGAAGCGGTACATCTCCCCCGGCTTTGATCGCTTCTGTGGTGACTTGGTCCACTCCTGGTGCCCTGCCATTCTTCAGGGATTGTATGGCTGCTTTCACTTCTTCTACTGTAGGCTCAACATCTACCATGGAGACCTCAGGGGGGGTCGATCGAGAATGCTGTTGCTGGCGGTCCCTGAGGTGGGTCGTGATTATACAAAGCTTTGAAGAATTCACTCCACCGTTGCAGGCGTTCGGACGGTGATTGCACGAAGGACCCATCAGCATTCTTGATGTTGTCACTAGTCAATTTGGTCTTTCCATTCAGACATCTGAGGGTGCGGTAGAGAGTGCGGTACTCGTTCTTGGATGCCGCCACTTCAAGATCGTCTGCCACTTGGTTCCAGTATGCTTCTCTTTCTGCTGTCATTCTTTGTCGGACTTCTCGGTTTAGCTGCCGGTACCGTTCAAAGTCGACCAACTTTGCCTGTTTCCGTTTGTCCACGAGGTCGAGGCACTCGTCGATATCCATGGTTGCGTTCGACGTCGGGCAGGTGGACATAGGGGCTTGGCACATAAGAGGTGTAGGTTAAGTGCAAGTATGAAGTTATCGTCCTGTGGGGTCAGTGGAGGTACTGAACCATAATGGTGACTAGGCATTGGCGTCTGTAGCTATAATGATCGGTGATGGTCATAGTTTTTTAATGACAGAATCGAGATAATTCAAGGAAATTTCGATGTCTTCCGACGGAGAAAGGTGATACCGAATAGAAAGTATGAGAAAATGACGATTTGTAGTCATGTAGCAGTCGTGATACACAAGGAATGAATAGGTGTTATGTCAAATGAGGTATTAAATTCCACCCATGCAGATTATGGATGTTTAGCATCAGCATGTACGATCCAGGCAGAGATTGGGAACACACATTTAGCGTTGTGGTCATGAAGACTTCTTTTAAAAATAGGGTTCTTGTAAGCAGAGCATATCGTAGGAATTCTCAGTGATGGCAACTAGGACTTCATTTGTGACATTCCTGGAGCGATGGGCGTTCAATTGCCGTATGGTAACGTCCTCACGGTTAGAGGAAGTCGCGTTAAATGCAGAGGTCTGGTCAATATTCCTCATAAATGGTTCTTGTTTTAGCCTGTTCCAGGGCTCTAATGTATTCTGGACATGAAGTGTCCCTAATTGAGTTATCGTAATCCTTATGTCGCATCATGCAGTTGAATCATTTCGGTCTATCCTGTTTTTGAGGACATTCTGAGTATACATGTCGTCCCATGGCACAATGACCACATGAAGCTACTTTTTAATTCTAGTTGTGGGATAAATGGCAAAAAAACCAGACATCTTAAGCATTTGTTAACTGTGGTAAACCCACGGTATTTATGGGCTTGATACCCAAGGCAGGGGCGGCTCGTTCATAGGCATTGCAGTACCTCAGCTATTTAAATCTAGATATACAGTGAATGGAGTTATATGAAATTTTGTGAAGCACAATGCAACGCAATCAATATTTTTATTAACAGTAACCGTAGGCCTCACGGTTAATCAAACATGGTGCACCAAGGCAGGGACACATTTTGCATTCCAATGAATAATTGGCAACTTGCCAATATACATTTTTTATAGGTGAAACGAATCAAAGTCACTGTAAAGCTCGCAGTGCAGATTTCATCGTTGACCATGATGGGTGTGTAGCCACAATGTCGGTGTCTTTTTGTTATTTGCCCGAATTCCCATTAAGTAACTAAAGGCCGCCGTAGCCTGGTGGTCAAGCGCGTGGGTGCATAAGTACACGTGCCTTGAGTGACTGGGGTTCAAGCCCGTGACTGCTGAATACGGTGCTGTTTTTTGTAATCTGTTTATCTTGTGAACTCCTCTGACCGTCTGGTCGTCCCGGAGTATAAACAGAAAATTTATTTTTTTTAATATCAGTAGTGTTAATGTAGCCGAGTGGTCAGGAGCGGGAATGTAGTAGCGCACGCTCTTTGAGTAGACCAGGGTTCAAGCTCCTGACTGCTAAATACGGTCGATTGCCAACCCGCTCTAGACCAGCGTGGAAAATTATGGTCCATTTCCCTAAACATGAATTGTTCAGGAGGCGTCCATCCTGCAGTGGGTTAATAATGGCTGCAGTTTACTTTTTTACTTTTTAGTGTTAAGTCAATACTCAATATTCAACAGTGTAATTATATGATTACAGCTTAATTGGGAATTGAGCTTGAACTTGGTAAATTGAAGTTATATTATGTGGTGATGTGTAAGTAAAACATTATTTCTCTAACACACGATTTTGTGCAATTTTATTCGATTATGGCCTCCACGCTTCCCCATGAAGTAAATCACGTGAGAGTAAATAAACTTCAGCAACTTATTTTTTCACAATTATCTCTCCAAGAAAAAAGATTAAAAAAGAAGCCCGCCCCACACCAAAGATTCAAATTTCTCAGCGGGGAATAAGTAATAATAAGAAATATATTCGCAGTTTTAAAACTGAATGGTACCAAAGGAAAAGTGGTTTTGTCGTTGTGAAGTTAAAAATGCACTGTTTTCTTTTCCATGTTTACTGTTCGGAGCTGACTTAACGTGGACAAAAAGTGGCGTTACAAATATAAACAGAATGAAAGAAAAAGCTCTGAAACATGATAGTTTGAAGAAACATATTGATAATGTGATTTCCCTATCGCTTTTAGGAAGCCTAAGTATTAAAGAACAGCCTACAGACTTTCGATCTGCAAACATAACAGAAAAGTTACCAAGAATCGTGAGTTATTATCTAAAATAATAGACTGCATTAAATTTTGTGGACAGTTTGAAATTCCTTTACGTGGACATAATGAAAAAGACGATTCTAAAAATCCAGGTGTATTCAGAGGTTAATAAATTTAGCCTTTACATTAGATTCCAATTTAAAGAACCATTTAAAAAGTAATGTAACATTTAAAGGCATGATATTCTTGACTAGACTATCTGCTGCAAATATGCCAGGATGAAATGAAAACAGCAATTAAAGAAGCTTCATTCGTAGTTGTCATGGCTGATAACACAACAGATGTTTCAGAACGTATGCAAATCGTGATTGTTATTATTATTAATAGCCATATGGTGCAAGGAAGACTGAGGCTTATGCTGCACCAGGAAAAAAAAAATTCCCAAGTTACCCTGAGAGAGAGAGAGAGAGAGTCAAAAGTAGAAGGGAATCACTAAGGAAGAGAAGAATGATGATATCCAGCTCAGGACCCTGGGTGTGCCAAACCCATACTCACCAGATCTGAGCCCCCGGGGTTGTTTCTGAGATATGAATTAAATGGAGACATTTTTGAGCTTTTTTTGGGTTTTGCCACTACGGAAAACCAAACGGCAGACGAAATATCGAAGGGCATTCTAGATCAGTTAGACATAATCCTCAAAGGAAATACTCAAAAACTGGTTGTTCAGACATGAAGGCGCAAGTGTGATGAACGGCAGGAAAGGGGAAGTTCAGGCTAAAACAAAATAAGTATACAAAAATGCAGATTTTATTCACTGCTATGCGCACCAACTGAATCTGATAATGAGAAATGCAGCAAGTAGTACTCGAGGTTCAAGAATATTCTTTTCGAACCCCATGCTGATACCAACATTTTTCTCGAGATCACCACAGCGTCTCTCTGTTCTCAGAAAGCATATGGACAGCCGTGTTGCCTGACCTTCCCCTACAAGATGGAACTTCAATATACGCACCGTGAAGAGCGTTTATGAAAATTTTGAATCCTTAAAAAAGTGTATGGAGGAACTACAAGCGACAGCAAACTCAGATAAGACGATTTTCCAGAAGCAACTGGAATTTTTCACATCTTGATTAATGAAAAATTCAAGTTCCGATCAGAACTTTTCCTTCAGATAATGCCTCAGGTGGAAGTATTTATAATCAAATGCAATCTCGAGAATTTGAGGCAGTTACAATACATGAATATATAGGAAAATTTAAGAATGCCATTCTAAAAATCAAGAATTCAATGTACTGTGAAAATCCTTCCAAAACACTCACGATTGAAGCGAAGGAAGTATGCGACTATACAGTATAAGTATTGACATAGGTGAGAGATATTCTTTTACAAAGCAATTAATTGCTGCTAAATTGTTTAGCAAGGAGAACTTTGTTATTTTTCGTACGAAAATGCCATTGGAAGAGGTACGGGAGACTACTGAGGCATATCACCTTAATGGTTAAAATAGAAAAACTTGATAGGTGGAACAGGACCAGGGTATGTCTGCCAGGGACAAAGGTTGATGACGTTGTAGAGCAGATATCATCTTTTAAGGGCACAAAAGGTGATATAGTTGTAAACGTTGGCACTAATGATATCAAGAGGAGGAGCGTCAGAATTACTTAACAAGTACTGGTCACTGTTGAAAAAAAGCGGTGAATTAGGGTTGAATTTGAAAGTGTCTGCAATTCTGCCCAGACACGATAGGAGGAAGTATATCATGAGAGCCTTGTTGATCAATTGGGCCCTGGAAAGATTGTGCAAGGCTCAAGGGGTAGAATTTTTTCCACCTGGACTCTACTTGTTAACAGGAGAGACTGCTTCTACAGGGATGGGATACACTTAAATAGAAAGGGTGCAAGAATATTTGCTGATGCTATCAAGGCAGTGTTAGGTGGGTCGGAAAAGAGCTAGCTTGGGGGGGAGACAAAGACTAATAGATTAGCAGAAGCCACTGGCAGAGGTGAAAGATATTCTTGCACTGCTTCTATTGGAATGAGCAAAAGCCTGAAAAACAAGATGCAGGATATTTTCAGAGACTGCTGAGAGTTATTGCGGTAAAAGTAAAACATGGGTTGTGTTAGGGTAGCTAAGAATAGAAACAGGTGCATGTATACTTGCGTGTACACCAATGCTAGGAGTTTAGTAAATAAATTTGATGAATTTGAGGTATTGTTCAAAACAACAAAGGCAGATATTGTGGGGATTTCAGAGACGTGATGTCACAGAGATATAAGGAATGCATAACTGGAATTTGGGGAGTACAACGTCTACAGAAAGGATAGATAGGAGAGGAAGGGAGGAGGGATTATGTTATTAGTTATGAAACACATAAAATCCAAGGAAGTGAAACTAGTCGACATCGCTGGACAGTGCAGTGTCGAGTCAGTTTGGTGTGACATAAATATTGGGAGATCAAAATTGAGAGTAGGAGTGTGCTATAGTCCTAATGACTGTGATGAGTATAATAGGAAACTGTACAGGGAAATAGAGTGGACCAGTAAATCAGAGAGTCTTATAATGGGGGATTTTAATTTCCCAGATATTGACTGGAATTTGGGGAGTTGGTCACTCACACACTAGCAAGGCTTTTGTGGATTTATTGGATGATTGTTTTCTACATCAACATGTTCGGGAGCCAACTAGAGGGAGTAATACCCTTGATTTGATTATCAGTAGTGATTCTTCATGCATTAAGAATCTGCAGAGAAAGGAACCACTAGGTGACAGTGATTACAGTGTGCTGAAGTGGGATTTACTCAAAGAGACAACTAACATTAGGGGTAAAGGGAAGAGTTATTGCTTTCGTAAAGGCGACTACGATGGACTGAGACAGAATTTAAATTCTATACAGTGGGACCAACTGATGATGTTACCAACAGCAAACTCAAAATGGGAAGCATTCAAATAACTTATCTTGGAAGCTACTAGGCTTTATATACCAACTAAGAAATTTTGTTCAAGGTTCAGGCCTAAATGAATGAACTAATGAGACATATGGCAGAGATGAAAAATGCAGGGGATACATATAAATTAACACGTGACACAGAAGCCTATGATAGATACAAGTTGATCTGTAACCAAATTACAAAGGAGGTAGTAGTAGTAGTAGTAGGGGCATGTGATGCAAGAAAGCAAATGTATGAGCTTATGCAGCATCAGCCAACGAAAAAAAAAAAAAAAAAAAAAATCACACCATTCTCTCCAAATACCTGTCCAGTTCCTCCTTAAATTTATTCAACCTATCAACTTCCACAACGACAGATGGAAGTTTGTTCCAGCAATTAACCACTCGTTGACTAAAGGCAAATTTCCGCACATCTATTCTACATCCGTCTTTTCTGAATTTGAATTTTATGCGCCCTTAGGTTCCTAATCTGAACAAGTGGAAGGATCCCATCAGAAATCAGCGTGCTCAACTCATTCAAGGCCTTATATACCTCAATCCGATCCCCGCGCAGGTGCCTAGTCTCTAGCCACTGCAATTTGCAGAACTTAAGCCCCTCTCTTGGTAACAGGATCCCTTCATTCCCCTCACCAATCTTGTTCCCCTTATCTGTACACGCTCAAGTAAATCTACATTCTTCCTAAAATGAGGCCTCCAGACCTGTACGCAGTACTCAAGGCGTGGCTGACCATTGCCTTATACAGAGGGATAATCACCTCCTTTTCCCTGCTAGCAAAATTCCTATATAACATTGACAAAACCCCATGACCTGCCCTCGCAGCCTGTCTGCATTGCTCAGAAAACTTCATATCTGCCTGCACAATTACTCCCAGTTCTTTTTCATTTTCTATCACCTTAAGTGTAGTACCACACAGTTGGTACGTTTCTCTGGGGTTACTTCTACCCATATGCAGTACTTTGCATTTGTCAAGGTTAAACTTCAGTTGCCACTTCTTAGCCCATCTGCCCAAATTATCTAGATCCTATTGCAGTAGCACACTGCCATTACTGTCATTCACAACCTTGCCAACCTTTGTATCATCTGCAAACTTCGACATTAAGCCTGATATATCTTCATCAATATCATTGATAAATATACAAAACAACAGTGGACCTAACACCGAACCCTGTGGGACACCACTAATAACATTAGTCCAAGAAGAGCAGCACTCATTGATTACCACCCTCTGTCTTCTCCCACTTAACCACCCTTTTATCCATTATAGCAACTTACACTTAACACCATTCTGCTCCAATTTGTACAATAGTCTTTCATGCGCAACAGTGTCAAAAGCTTTCCTGAAATCCAAATATATGATATCAAAATTATTTTTTGCATTCAGTTCTTTTGTAACCATATCATAATATCCTATCAAATTTGTCAGACAAGACTTTCCCTTAACAAACCCATGCTGTGTCTGAATTATTGCTGCAGTCTTGTCTAGATGATCCTGCAATGCATCTTTAACCAGCCACTCCATTATTTTACCCGGAACAGAAGTTAAACTAACTGGTCTGTAATTACTCGTGTCACCCTTCGATCCCGCTTTGTGAATTGGCATGCGAAGGCAGATTACAAGAAATCTTTGGCAAGGGATGCAAAGAAAAACAGCAAAGAGTTCTTTACTCATGTAAACTCTACAAGGAAGGGGATGAATCGGATTGGTCCACTTGATATCGATGGCTCAACTGTTGATGATCAAGCTCACGTAGCTAACAAACTAAATGTATATTTTGCATCGACATTCATACATGAGGAGTTATTCAGCGAGGGGAATGCCAGTGGTGTATTCAACTCTGGCAGTAAGCCAGAGAATCTTGTAATAACTGAGAGTAAAGTGGAGGAGAAATTGTTGAAGTTAAACACAAGAAAGGCACCTGGGGTGGATGGGATCAATCCCCGTTATATTAAAGGAAGCAGCAAAGAAAGTAAGCAAACCTTAAGCCATAATTATGAGACCTTCCTTGGACTCAGGGGGAGATACCCACAGACTGGAGAAGTGAAAATGTGACCCCAATTCACAAAGGGGGATCAAAGGCTGACACAAGTAATTATAGACCTGTGAGTTTAACTTCTGTTTCAGGAAAATTAATGGAAGCACTGTTTAAAGAAGCACTGCAGGATCATCTAAAGAAGACTTCAGTTATAGCTCCGACTTAGTTAGTTAGTTAGTTGTTTGGTTTTTAGGAGCATTAGCAACTAAGGCCATATTGCTCCGGGATATGCGGTGGTCATTTCCTGGCCTTTCCGCATCCTCCATATTTGGTGGTGACGGGCTCGAACCCCGGTCTAATCAAGAAGCGTGTGCTACGCACTGCTGCTCCTTCCCACCTGGCTACGGAGGCGCCTATAGCTCCGACACAGCATGGTTTTATTAAGGGAAAGTCTTGCCTGACCAATTTGATTGGATACTATGATGCAGTCACAAAAGAACTGGATGCAGGGAATAACTTTGATATTATATACTTGGATCTTAGAAAGGCTTTTGATACTGTTCCACATGGAAGACTACTGCACAAATTGGAGCAGAGTGGCATTGGAAGCAAATTGCTGCTATGGATAAAGGGGTGGTTGAGGGGGAGAAGACAGTGAGTGGTAATCAATGGACACTGCTCTTCGTGGACTAATGTTATTAATGGAGTCCCTCCGGGTTCAGTGCTGGGTCCATTATTGTTTTCTGTATTCATAAATGATATTGATGATGGTATATCAAGCTTAATGTCCAAGTTTGCGGACGATACGAAGGTTGGCAGGGTTGTCAAGGACATACGGACACTATGCTGCTGCAACAGGATCTGGAAAGGTCGAGCAGATGGGCTGAGAGGTGGCAAATGATGTTTAACATTGACAAATGTAAAGTACTACATATGGGAAACAGCAACCCCCGAGCAACGGGTCTACTCTGTGGTACTACACTGACAGTGGTAGAGAATTAAAGAGACCTGGGAGTGGTTGTGCAGGCAGATATGAAGTTCTCTGAGCAGTGCAGACGGGCTGCAAGAGTAGCTCATGGTGTATTATCAATGATATATAGGAATTTTTCTAGCAGGGATAAGGAGGTGATTATTCCCTTGTATAAGGCAATGGTCAGGCAACACCTAGAGTACTGTATACAGGTCTGGAGGCCTCGTTTCAAGAAAGATGTAGAGCTGCTGGAACGAGTACAGAGAAGGGCAACAAGATTAGTGAATGGCACAAAGGGGTGCTCTTACAAAGAAAGGCTTAAGTTTTGCAAATTACAGTGTCTGGAGACTAGGCACCAGCGAGGTGATCTGATAAAGATGTATAAAGCCTTGAATGGTTTGAGCGTGCTCAATGCTAATGGGATTCCTCCTCTTTCTCAGAATAATCATCTGAGAGGGCATAAATTCAAATTGAGCTAAGACAGATGTAGGACAGACGTGCAGAAATTTGCCTTTAGCTAGCGGGTGGTTGGTTGGTGGAATAGACTTCCATCACTTGTCGTGGAAGTTGATAGCCCAAATAAGTTTAAGGCTCAGTTGGACAGGTATTTCGAACGAACAAAGGGGCGAAATGGAAGTGCTGATGCTGCATAAGCTTGCTTTCTTGCATCAAATGCCTCTACTAATGCTAATGCTAACTTCTTACGGAATTTTTCTGTAGCAGACATGATCTACATAATTATTTCAAATTAACTAACTTGCTGAAATTTATCTAAGAAAATAATCTAGCTGAAGTTCTTGGTGAACTTGCAAAACTCATAAAAGTTCTTTTGACCATTCGGATGACTAATCCAGAGCCCGAACGTAGCCATTCGACATTAAAAAGAATAAAAATATTTTTGAGGAGCGCTATGAATCAGGAACGGTTAAATGCTCAAGCAATACTTTCAATAGAGAAAAGCTTGGTCAACAGTGCACCAAACTTGAATGAAAAAGTTATTAATTTATTTTCAACAAATAAAAACTGAAGAATTGATTTTGATTTAAAATAAAAGTTCAAGTCAGTTAATGGTAAATGTCTAATCAATGTTTTGTAGTGTTTTTAACTTGCTTATTATTATTACTGTGTATGGAGTGGGATCAATTAGTTGACAATGAGATGGAGTCTGTTCCTTTCACTAAAGAAGCACTAATAAATAGTATTAACTCCCTCAGGCCAACTAACACAGCTGGAGTTGATGGAGTCCCGCACTTCATGGTAAAGTGTCTTAGTCCTTACCTAATTGAACCACCCCAAGCAATTTATAGCTCTATCCTTGCTTGCCGAGTTTTCCCTGAGAACTGGAATAAGTACGCTGTAATTCCAATGCCGAAAATTACAAAGCCTAACCTTGTGGAGCACTATAGGCCAATATCTACTGCATCTACCCTGTTAAAAGTACTGGAGAAAGCTCTGTTGCCAAGTTGTCGAATCAGATATTGGCTGGGCAGCCTCAACAAATTCATTATTCAATGACTGCAAGATCAACAATAACTAACCTCACAGTTCAGGCCACGATACTAAATGCTTTCCAAGCCAGAAAGGAAATTGCAATAATTTATGCCGATATAAAAGCAGCCTTCTATAGTCTGGATGTACATACCTTACTTCATCTGCTCCAACACGCCTTCCAAATAAAAGGAAATTTGATGAAGTTCCTACAGGCCCTACTTACTTGTCGGTCCATTTATTACCGCACAGATAGTCAGATCCTCCAACGCCAACTCCATGCAGGAGTTCCACAGGGTGGAGTTTTATCTGGACTCCTCTTTACCGCCATGATGATCCCGTTCTGCAACGGTAGGGATGATGTATGCACTTATGCAGATGATATTAAGATCCTAACACCCATCCAACCGTCCATGAACAATAGGGCATTGTGTGAGCAAATTAATTATAAGCTTCTGAACTTATTCGTGTACTTGGACAAATTTGGTTTGGCCCTAAATCCGCAGAAGACTGTAATCATGGTGTACTCGCTCAAAAAATAGCCTACGCTCGTACACCCGAAACTTAATGGCAAACCTATCCCAGTTGTTGAGACGCATAAGAGATCTCGGAGTAACATTTGATACGAAACTTACCTTCAACTCTCATATTGACCTGATTGTAAAGAAAATGAACTACTTACGTTGGGCAACAAAACAGCACCTCTTGCACGTGAAACAGACTGCAACAACCGCACGATATTTAAGAACCAGTGTATTCAGCCATTTTGTATGGCGCTGAATTGTGGGCGTCAGCCACCTCTACCCACATTAGGAGAATATATGCGAGTGAATTTTGGCTGCTGAAGTGGGCAAACCATAAGCACCACCTCCCTCAACAGTTAAGGACCACGCAGCTCTCTGAACAGCTTAAACTGCAGCGTTTACCAGACATCATTTCCTGGAAACGATTAATAACTACAATCAAAATGATGACTGGCACGATATCATCACCATGCTTCCGGCAGCTTTGTCAGTGGCACATCCCGCCATCTGCATTAAGAGGTACAAAATCCTTGAGAATGAAGACCAACAGACTGAAGATGGCCGACAGGTTTATACCCGCCAGTGGGTTAGAATCAATTCAGTGCCTAACACATATCGGAATTGACCTACAAAAGCTCATATAAGACCCGAAATATAGGAAACAAACCGCAGTGTGGCTCGCTGAGGCTACTGTTGCCTAGTAGTTGTGCGAATTTCTGTCATGAACTCTGTGTACGCAATTGAATAATGCATATCTCGCACAAGTTGATCAGTGGATGTGATGTTAAGATGAACTTTTGTATTACAATTGCCAGGACTCTAGACAGAAATGTAGTGAAGAGTAATGTAGTTTAAATGTCATCTTTTCGTGTATATTTAACCTTTCTTGTATATTTTAGACATTCTTTTATTCGCATTTTATGATAATCCCCTGGCATTGTCTGCCGTGAACGGAATTTGTCACTTACCAATGTACACCTATATTTTAAATTTGGTAGGACAAATAAAGATTTATTTATTTAACTTTAAGGCGCAGCACCCCCAAAACATCAGAGTCAGGAGCCGCCACTGCTTTTGTTTACTCTTTTTATCCAGTTTTCTCTTTTTGCACCACTTAATTGAAATAACCCCAGGGGGCTCACATCTGGTGAGTATGGGCTTGGCATACCAAGGGTCCTTAGCTGGATATCATCATTCTTCTTTTTCTTGATGATTCCCTTCTACTTTTGACTCTCTCTCTCTCTCAGTTACCCTGAGAGAGAGAGAGAGAGAGAGAGAGAGAGAGAGAGAGAGAGAGAGAGAGAGAGAGAGTCAAAAGTAGAAGGGAATCCAAGAAAAAGAAAAATGAAGATATCCAGCTAAGGGCCATGGGTATGCCAAGCCCATACTAACCAGATGTAAGCCTCTGGGGTTACGGAAGAATAACTGTTAAAAAATACACATGAAACTTGTGAAAATTACTATATTAAATTCGTAATAAATACACTAATTGAGAGTGGATTTTGTTTAACCTTCAGTGTCACCACGAGAGTGATTTTTTTTTTTAAGAAAACTTATTATTTTTTTTAACATTGCGGAGAAAAGTCGAACACGTCAGGTAAGAACAAAAAACCAACTGAAGCAGCATGTGGCAGTGAAAGAGTTAGGGTTGACATGATAGCTGGAAAAAAAAACTGTGATGGCCCCTTTCCCTTGGTGCCCTAAAGACGTGCCTATTTTGCTTATTTATTAATCCCGCACTGCACAAACCGTATAACTGAAACTTTATTAAAATAGGAATAATATAGTATAAGATCGGATTAAATTAAAATGATAAAATAAAATAAAATATACTGATTGTACAAATAAAAGCAATAAGATAAAATAAAAGTATAATATAAAGAATAGAAATTGCACTATACGGAATAAAAGCGATCCCCAGGGGGCTCACATCTGGTGAGTATGGGCTTGGCACACCCAGGGTCCTGAGCTGGATATCATCATTCTTCTCTTTCTTGGTGATTTCCTTCTACTTCTCTCTCTCTCCCTCTCTCTCTCAGGGTAACTCGGGAATTTTTTTTTTGGCTGGTGCAGCATAAGCCTCAAGCTTCCTTGCACCATATAGCTAATAATAATAATAATAATAAAAAGAACCGCAGCTCTCTGAGGTGACCGCTTCCTTTATCAACAGTAAGACTTAACTTGTGATAGTTCATCCTTAAATAACTGGGATCATAGCTCGTAGCACATGTTATCGTACGAGCATGGGCAGTATCCTCCACACATGCACTGTAACCGGAAATGTCCCGGGAGCGGTTGCCAGGCAGAACCGTTCATCGCGTCCCACAATTACGGTTTCAAAGAAGGGATGAATAACGGATTCCCCTGTCTCTATTAATGGTATTATGCTAAAGAGCAAATACCCAAACTCTCTGTGAAATTGGTGCCAAAAATGTTCGGCCACAGCAAGTTTCCCATAATCTGCAGCCTTTGTTGCATTAATATGCTCCCCCCATATGATCTTTGAAAAGGTGTTTTGTCTCACCAACATAGCACTCCCCACAATCCGGGAATTTAATCTCATATATAACCCTGCTTGCACCTTCCATGGGTACGGGATCTTTAACCTTTGACACGACTGTGTGCAATATTTGCCCTGGTAGTTGCACACAAACAGCAGGTCTGACAAGCTCGTAATGCTTGAGTGATTCGCTCAGTTAAGCTGGGACAGTAGGGGATGTATGCAGTGGCAATGGGTTGAAACGGCTCTCCTCGTCCGTATTCCACTTTCAGAAAATATTTATCCAAGAGCTTCTGGGGGTACTGCATTTCCTAAGATCTGCTGTGACATTTAATCTCCTCCTTTCGGTCCTTGGATGTGCTACAGTGGGACCCAGCCCTATCCAACAAGGCCCTAATTATTGTGATTGTAAGCTTGTGCCGTGTTATAATGTGTATATTTCCCCTGGCACATGGGTTTTCTATATACACTCGTTTTTATTCTAGGGCCATCTCTATACACCAACACATCAAGGAAAGGGAGGGTGCCATCCATTTCCACCTGACAGGTGGAAACATTATAGCCACAATTTTTGATGCACCAACAAACCCAACAACAAGAACAATCTCAGAAGTAAACTGAATAAAAGAGAAGCTATTAAGAAAACTGAAAACCTCATCTTCTCTCTCCCTCCGTACAATGGTGAATGTATCGTTTCCATGCATGCATGGGAAAAACAGACCCATCAAAAATCTTATACTCGTGCCCCTCCACAGCTAGAGTTGCTATAACAGCACTAATTGGAGAGCCCATCACTGCACCATGAACCTGCTTATACATGTTTTGAAATAACATGGTGGTAAAGAGTTCAGTGTCTGATGGCCCAAGGATTTCCCCATCTCCGCATTGTGTATTCAGTTTGTGTATGACAGAACTCTGTGAAGGCCAGAGATTTAAAAAGTGCAATGTGTCTGTTAGCATTGCGTTGTGTTGTTCTTCCGACCATTTAGCTGTTCGGCGCCTAGTGGGACCCCCATTGCCCACACTGAGCCCCGAAGAGTCATGTCAGGCAGTAGAGGGATCGCTTAAGTACATTGGCAGGCCCTGCCACCTAATTTCCGAAGATTTCAGTGATAAGGGTCTAAAAAAAAAAATAAATAAAATAAATAATAATTAAAAAAAATAAAGTAAAAAAAAAAAAATGTGACAAGTTAGAGTAGGGGTAGACAGGTAGAAACATGCGATGCGGATGATATGCAAGACAACCCTAAACTGGTCAGTGGGGAAAGCCCCACCAGGAGATAAGAGGGGAGCGGGGAGGGGGAGGGGACAGAAAACTGCCCCCCCTGTCCAAGGGATGGGGATTAAAGTGAACTGGTGTAGAACACCCCGTTCAGGTCGCCAATGTCAACAGTTGCTGTCAGGTAATGGATCCATTATCCCAGACAAGAAGTACACTCAGGAGGCTGGCATTTACTATTATTTTGCTTCCTCTGGGTGTTTCTTGGGTCTTCTTTGCCTTATCAATGGCTAATGTCTCGAGATGTCAGGTCCAGTTTAATTGCCTCTAATAGGACTAAGTCACAGTTAGGAGTTGATGGTCTAAGTTTCCATTTCTCAAGGACAACCACGGTGCATCTCCAGTGGCTGTGCTGGATCCCGATCGAAGTAAGACACATCCGGTCTTGTAAGATCGCTCCTGATCAAAAAAGGTAAGGTCATCAGTGAACAGTTTGATTTCACTCTCATTGTTTCAAGTCAGTAATTGGTAGTAGTATACATCAATTCTCAGTGAGTCCTGAGGGTATTGATCCATCCAATAGATGTTGTTATTTTCAGGATGCAATTTTAAGGCCAGTATTTTCAAGTCCAGTGGTTTCAATTCCCTGTGTCTCTCACTGGAAGCATTATTTTGTTGAGCAATTATGCTAGGTCAGTTCATCCAAATAGTTTGTCAGTTTCTGGTCAGTTTAGAGTATACCCATATAGTCAGTTCCATGGCATGCATTTAAGAGGTCCATTTTTCATTGAATGAGCCGTGGCTGGTCAGTAGGTAAGTTAAGAATAATCCTGGATGGAACCAGGTTGGGGGCTTTGGATACACCCTGTCAATACTGGGCAAGAACATTTTTGTGATTTTGCCTTTCAGTGATGCAGTCCATCGATCCTGCCATTCCTGCTATAGATGCTTTTAGAGTCTAGTTTTCTCTGCCTTTTGATTTGCTGTTGGGTCTATAGAGAAATTCAAAAAGGTGCAGGGCAATCCTTTGGCAATGTAATATGCCATACCGCAGCGGATTATCTCGAGGTCCAGAGGGAGGGCCCAGCAAGGACCTGGAGGGCGTGTGTACTGGTTGTACAGCAGGCCCGGGTGATGGTGAGTAGTATTGACCATTGCATTGTGTCCAATGTTCTTCAGCTTAATGCAGTTGCAGCTTTACGGAACCAAACAGGAGAAGCGTAAGTTATTGTAAGTAGGAATGTAGTCTTATAATAGAGCGACAGGGTGTGCTTGTTGAGGCCCCAATTCCGTCTTGTGATTCTGGCAACCAGAGCAGAGCAATTCTTAATCATTGTTCTAATACGTTTCAAGTGGTGTTGAAATGATAGATTATGGTCCAAGATGATGCCAAGATATTTTAGCTGGTTCACCAGTTTGATAATAGTCTGTTGTTGCTGGAGAGACATAGTTGTACCCTACTAGAAATATCTTCAAAGCTCAAGGGAGTCCTGCCATTTAAGATGTCATCCCTCTTCAATGCCATGTGTACACATTTCACCTCGTGCTCGATGGGAGATACATGTAAACAGAGACACCACATCGAATGATACCATGGACTCACCCTCTTAAATGACTTAACCATGTATAAACTGTACAGTCTCCAGTTTTTTATGGTGAAGTTCGAATTTCTTACGATAGGATATATTAGTTTATTAGTTTGAACGTCCTCCTATTGTATGACGTTCAAACTTCACAGAATCCCTGAATCCATATTCATCCGCTCTTTGAAACCGTAATTCTAGGACACGAAGAGTTCCGCCTGCCTCGCTCCCAAGCCATTTCCAGTTTCAGTGCACATGTGGAGGATACTGCCCATGCTCCCATGGTAACACGTGCTGCGAACTACGATCCTTCAGTTATTTCAGGATGTACCATGAGAAGTTAAGTCTTACTGTTGATAAAGGAGGCAGTCACCTTTGAAAGCCATGGATGTTTTTATCACTTCTTTTTTCCATATAGTGCAATTTCTGTTCTTTATATTGTATTTTTATTTTATCTTATTGCTTTTATTGTACAATCAGTATATTTTATTTTATTTTATCATTTTAATTTGATCCAGTCTTATGTTATATTATTCCTATTTTAATAAAGTTTCAGTTATATGGTTGGTGTATTATTGGAGTTATTATGAATCAGAACATTCCCAATCCTAGAGGCCTATTTAAAGAAGAGATCTAGAGCGATCTTGTTGATAATTGTCTAAGAAGATACAATCGTATCTAGATCATCCGGGCTAGTGGTTTTCAGAACAATGCTTTTATTCTTGATTTTGCATAGAAGATCTTATTTTAACATTAGCATTTAGCATTAGTAGAGGCATATGATGCAAGAAAGCAAGCTTATGCAGCTTTAGCCAAAAAAAAAAAAAAAAAAAAAAAAAAAACACTTCCACTTCACCCCTCCGTTACTTCGAAATACTTGACCAGCTGAGCCTTAAATTTATTTAGGCTATCAACTTCCACAACAAGGAATGGAAGTCTGTTCCACCAACCAACTACCTGCTGGCTAAAGGCAAATTTCCGCACATCTATCCTACATCTGTCTTTCCTCAATTTGAATTTAGGCCCTCTCAGGTGATTACTCTGAGCAAGAGGAAGAATCCCATCAGCATTGAGCATGCTCAAACCATTCAAGGCTTTATACACCTCAATCAGATCACCTCGCAGGTGCCTAGTCTCCAGACACTGTAATTTGCAAACCTTAAGCCTTTCTACGTAGAAGCAACCCTTTGTTCCATTCACTAATTTTGTTGCCCTTCTCCGTACTCATTCCAGCAGCTCTACATCCTTCTTGAAATAAGGCCTCCAGACCTGTACACAGTACTCAAGGTGTGGCCTGACCATTGCATTATAAAAGGGAATAATTAATCACCTCTTTATCCCTGCTAGAAAAATTCCTATATATCATTGACAATACACCATGAGCTACTCTTGCAGCCCGTCTGCACTGCTCAGAGAACTTCATATCTGCCTGCACAACCTTTCATTCTCTACCACTGGCAGTGTAATACCACAGAGTTGATACGTTGCTCTGGGGTTGATGTTTCCCATGTGTAGTACTTTACATTTGTCAATGTTAAACTTCATTTGCCACCTCTCAGCCCATCTGCTCAACCTTTCCAGATCCTGTTGCAGCAGCATAGTGTCAGTAGTGTCCTTGACAACCCTGCCTACCTTTGTATCGTCTGCAAACTTGGACATTAAGCTTGATATACCATCATCAATATCATTTATGAATACAGAAAACAATAATGGACCCAATGCTGCACCCTGAGGGACTCCACTAATAACATTAGTCCATGATGAGCAGTGTCCATTAATTACCACTCTCTGTCTTCTCCCCGTCAACCACCCCTTTATCCATAGCACCAATTTGCCTCCAATGCCACACTGCTCCAATTTGTGCAGCAGCTTTCCATGTGCAACAGTATCAAAAGCTTTTCTAAGATCCAAGTATATAATATGAAAGTTATTCCCTGCATCCAGTTCCTTTGTGACTGCATCATAGTATCCAATCAAATTGGTCAGGCAAGACTTCCCCTTAAAAAAACCATGCTGTGTCCGAGCTATAACTGAAGTCTTTTCTAAATGATCCTGCAGTGCTTCTTTAACTAGTGCCTCCATTCATTTTCCTGGAACAGAAGTTAAACTCACAGGTCTATAATTATATGTGTCAGCCTTTGATCCTCCTTTGTGAATTGGGGTCACATTTGCACATCTCCAGTCTGTGGGTACTCCCCTGAGTCCAAGGAAGCTCTCATAATTATGGCTAAGGGTTTGCTTACTTCCTCTGCTGCCTCCTTTAATATAACTGGATAGATCCCATTCACCCCGGGTGCCTTTCTTGTGTTTATCTTCAACAATTTCTCCTCCACTTTACTCTCAGTTATTACAAGATTCTCTAGCTTACTGCAAGAGTTGAATACACCTCTGGCTTTCCCGTCGCTAAATAACTCCTCATGTGTGAATGTTGATGCAAAATATTCATTTAGTTTGTTAGCTACCTGAGCAGGATCATCAACAGTTGACCCATCGATATCAAGTGAACCAATCTGATTCATCCCCCTCCTTCTAGAGTTTACATAAGTAAAGAACTCTTTGCTGTTTTTCTTTGCATCCCTTGCCAAAGATTTCTCGTAATCTGCCTTCGCCTGCCTAACCTCCTTTGTAACTTGGTTACAGATCAACTTGTATCTATCATAGGGTTCTGTGTCATGTGTTAATTTGTATGTATCCCATGCATGTTTCTTCTCTACCATATGCCTCATCAGTTCATCTGACATCCATTTAGGCCTAAACCTTGAACAATATTTCTTAGTTGGTATGTAAAGCCTAGTAGCTTCCAAGATAAGTTCTTTAAATGCTTCCCATTTTGCATTTGCTGTTGGTAACGTCATCAGTTGGTCCCACTGTATAGAATTTAAATACTGTCTCAGTCCATCGTAGTCACCTTTACGAAAGCAATAACCCCTCCCTTTACCCCTAATGGTAGTTATCTCTTTGAGTAAATCCCACTTCAGCACACTGTGATCACTGCCACCTAGTGGTTCATTTATCTGCAGATTCTTAATGCATGAAGAATCACTGCTGATAATCAAATCAAGAGTATTCCTCCCTCTAGTTGCCTCCTGAACATGCTGATGTAGAAAACAATCATCCAATAAATCCACAAAATATCATTGATTCCTGTATATCATTGATAAGGCACCATGAGTTACTCTTGCAGCCGGTCTGCACTGCTCAGAGAAGTTCATATCTGCCTGCACAATTACCCGCAGGTCCTTTTCATTCTTTACCACTGTCAGTGTAGTACCACAGAGTAGATACGTTGCTCTGGGGTTGCTGTTTCCCATATGTAGTACTTTACATTTGTCAATGTTAAACTTCATTTGCCTCCTCTCAGCTCATCTGCTCAACCTTTCCAGATCCTGTTGCAGCAGCATAGCGTCAGTAGTGTTCTTAACAACCCTGCCAACATTTGTATCATCTGCAAACTTGGACATTAAGCTTAATACACCATCATCAATATCATTTATAAATATAGAAAACAATAATGGACCCAACACTGAATCCTGAGGGACTCCACTAATAATATTAGTCCACGATGAGCAGTGTCCATTGATTACCACTCTCTGTCTTCTCCCCCTCAACCACCCCATTATTCATAGCAGCAATTTGCTTCCAATGCAAAACTGCTCCAATTTGTGCAGCAGACTTCCATGTGCAACAGTATCAAAAGCCTTTCTAAGATCCAAGTATATAATATCAAAGTTATTCCCTGCATCCAGTTCTTTTGTGACTGCATCATAGTATGCAATCAAATTGGTCAGGCAAGACTTTCCCTTAACAAAACCATGCTGTGTCCGAGCTATAACTGAAGTCTTGTCTAGATGATCCTGCAGTGCTTCTTTAACCAGTGTCTCAATTAATTTTCCTGTAACAGAAGTTAAACTCACAGGTCTATAATTACTTGTGTCTGCCTTTGTTCCTCCTTTGTGAATTGGGGTCACATTTGCACATCTCCAGTGTATGGGTACCTCCCCTGGGTCCAAGGAAGCTCTCATAATTATGGCTAAGGGTTTTCCAACTTCGTTTTGCTGCCTCCTTTAATATAACTGGATAGATCCTATCCACCCCAGGTGCCTTTCTTGTGTTTATCTTCAACAATTTCTCTTCCACTTTACTCTCAGTTATCACAAGATTATCTAGCTTACTGCCAGAGTTGAATACACCTCTGGCATTCCCCTTGCTGAATAACTCCTCATGTGTGAATGTCGATGCAAAATATTCATTTAGTTTGTTAGCTACCTGAACAGGATCATCAATAGTTGAACAATCGATATCAATTGGACCAATCTGATTCATCCCCTTCCTTCTAGAGTTTACATAAGTAAAGAACTCTTTGCTGTTTTTCTTTACATCCCTTGCCAAAAATTTCTCGTAATCTGCCTTCGCCTGCCTGATCCCCTTTTAACTTGGTTACAGATCAACTTATATCTATCATAGGTATCACATTCTGTGTCACGTGTTAATTTATATGAATCCCAAGCATTTTTCTTCTCTGCCATATGTCTCATTAGTTCATCTGACATCCATTTAGGCCTAAACCTTAAACAATATTTCTTAGTTGGTATGTAAAGCCTAGTAGCTTCCAAGATAAGTTCTTTGAGTGCTTCCCATTTTGAATTTGCTGTTGGTAACATCATCAGTTGATCCGATGTATAGAATTTAAATACTGTCTCAGACCATCGTAGCCACCTTTAAAAGTAAAAAAGTAAAGTGCAGCCATTATCAATCCACTGCAGGATGGAAGCCTGCTCAACTTTTCATGCTGAGGGAAATGGACCATAATCTGCCACGCTGGTCCAGTGCGGGTTGGCAGATCGACCGTATTCAGCAGTCAGGGGCTTGAACCCCAGTCTACTCAAAGAGCGTGTGCTATTGCACTCCCACTCCTGCCCACTCGGCTACGGAGGCCTTTACGAAACCAAGCCACCTTTACGAAAGCAATTACTTTTCCCTTTATCTCTGAATGGTAGTTACCTCTTTGAGTAAAAGATCACTTCAACACACTGTGATCACTGCCACCTAGTGGTTCCTCTGTCTGCAGATTCTTAATGTTTGAAGAATCACTACTGATAATCAAATCAAGAGTATTACTCCCTCAAGTTGCCTCCCAAACATGCTGATGTAGAAAACAATCATCCAATAAATCCACAAAAGCCTTGCTAGTGTGTGAGTGACCAGCCCCCAAATTCCAGTCAATATCTGGAAAATTAAAATCTTCCATTATAAGACTCTTTGATTTACTGGCCCACTCTATTTCCCTGTACAGTTTCTTATTATACTCATCAGAGTTATTAGGCCTATAGCACACTCCTACTCTCAATTTTGATTTCCCAGTGCTTATGTCACACTAAACTGACTTGACACTGCACTGTCCAGCGATGTCGACTGGCTTCACTTCCTTGGATTTTATATGTTTCTTAACTAATAGCATAACCCCCCCCTTCCTATCCTGTCTATCCTTTCTGTAGACGTTGTACTCCCCAAATTCCAGTTCTGCATTCCTTATATCTGTGTGACACCACATCTCTCTTATAACCCCACAATATCCACCTTTGATGCTTTGAGCAATACTTCAAATTCATAAAATTTATTTACCAAACTCCTAGCATTGGTGTACACGCAAGTATACATGCACCTGTTCTTTTTCTTAGCTACCCTAAGACAACCCATGTGTTTACTTGTACCGCAATGACTCCCAGCAGTCTCTGAAATATCCTGCATCTTGTTTTCCAGGCTTCTGCTCATTCCAATAGAAGCAGTGCAAGAATCACTTTCACCTCTGCCAGTAGCTACTGTTAATCTATTAGTCCTTGTAGCCCCCCAAGCTAGCAGTTTTCCGACCCACCTAACACTGCCTCGATAGCATCAGCAAATATTCTTGCACCCTTTTTATTTAAGTGTATCCCATCCCTGTAGAAGCAGTCCCTTCTGTTAACAAGTACAGCCCAGGCTGAAAAAAATTCTACCCCTTGAGCCTTGCACAATCTTCACAGGGCCAAATTGATCGACAAGGCTCTCATCATATAATCCCTCCTATCGAGTCTGGGCAGAATTGGCGACACTTTCAAATTCAACCCTAATTCACGGCTTTTTTTCAACAGTGACTGGTACTTGTTAAGTAATTTTGGCGGTCTCCTACTCTTAATATCATTAGTGCCAACGTGTACAACTATATCACCTTTTGTGCTCTTAAAAGATGATATCCGCTCTATAACGTCATCAACCTTTGCCCCTGGCAGACATATCCTGGTCCTGTTCCACCTATCCTTTTTACAAAGAATGTTCCCCGTTTCACGGACAATAGAGTCAGCATCAACTACTATTTCACTGCTTCTAGTTTTTTTCTTCTAGTTATAAGTGTTATTAATTTCAGATTGTAATCATGCTGGGACAACTTTTTTCATATTTCAAAATTTAATTAAAAGAAAAACTACAGTGGCTTCCAGATTTCAAATATTTTGAAAATGTAGTGCAAGTCATCATTTTAAAAGTTGTATTTAGATACAGAAGTATTTTGTCTCCTTTCATATTTTTCCTATCCAAAGTATAAATATCACAAAAAAAATCGCTTATAAATTGATATACATTATAGACATTATTGTTCAAGGTTTAGGCCTAAATGGATGTCAAATAAACTAATGAGACATATGGCAGAGAAGAAAAATGCATAGGATACATATAAATTAACACATGACACAGAAGCCTATGATAGATATAAGCTGGTCTGTAACCAAGCCATAAAGCACATTAGGCAGTCAAAAGCAGATTATGAGAAATTTTTGGCAAAGGATACAAAGAAAAACAGCAAAGAGTTCTTTACTTATGTAAACTCCAGAAGGAAGAGGATGAATCAGATTGGTCCACTTGATATCGATGGTTCAACTGTTGATGATCCTGCTCAGTTAGCTAACAAACTAAATGAATATTTTGCATCGACATTCACAATTGAGGAGTTATTCAGTGAGGGGAATGCCAGAGGTTGTATTCAACTCTGGCAGTAAGCTAGATAATCTTGTAATTCCTGGGGTGGATGGAATCTATCCAGCTATATTAAAGGAGGCAGCAAAGGAAGTAAGCAAACCCTTAACCATAATTATGAGAGCTTCATCGGACTCAGGGGAGGTACCCATAGACAGGAGATGTGCAAATGGAGTATCAAAGGCTGACACAATTAATTATAGACCTGTGAGTTTAACTTCTGTTCCAGGAAAATTAATGGAGGCACTGGTTAAAGAAACACTGCAGGATCATCTAGACAAGACTTCACTTATAGCTCAGACACAGCATGGTTTTGTTAAGGGGAAGTCTTGCCTGACCAATTTGATTGGATACTATGATGCAGCCACAAAAGAACTGGATGGAAGAAATAATTTTGATATTATATACTTGGATCTGAGAAAGGATTTTGATACTGTTGCACATGGCAGACTGCTGCACAAATTGGAGCAGTGTGGCCTTGGAGGCAAATTGCTGCTATGGATAAAGGAGTGGTTGAGGGTGAGAAGACAGAGATTGGTAATCAATGGACACTGCTCATCATGGACTAATGTTATTAGTGGAGTCCCTCAGGGTTCAGTGCTGGGTCCATTATTGTTTTGTGTATTTATAAATAATATTGATGATGGTATGTCAAGCTTAATGTTCAAGTTTGCAGACGATACAAAGGTTGGCAGGGTTGTTAAGGACACTACTGACACTATGCTGCTGCAACAGGATCTGGAAAGGTTGAGCAGATGGGCTGAGAGGTGGCAAATGAAGTTTAACATTGACAAATGTAAAGTACTACATATGGGAAACAGCAACCCCAGAACAACGTATCAACTCTGTAGTACTACACTGACAGCGGTAGAGAATGAAAAGGATCTGAAGGATCTGGGGGTAATTGTGCAGGCAGATTTGAAGTTCTCTGAGCAGTGCAGATGGGTTGCAAGAGTAGCTCATGGTGTCTTGTCAATGATATACAGGAATTTTTCTAGCAGGGATAAGGAGGTGATTATTCCCTTGTAGAATGCAATGGACAGGCCACACCTTGAGTACTGTATACAGGTTTGGAGGCCTCATTTCAAGAAGGATGTAGAGCTGCTGGAACAAGTACAGAGAAGGGCAACAAGATTTGAATGGAATAAAGGGTTGCTCTTATGAAGAAAGGCTTAAGTTTTGCAAATTACAGTGTCTGGAGACTAGGCACCGGCGAGGTGATCTGATAGAGGTGTATAAAGCCTTGAATGGTTTGAGCATGCTCAATGGTGATGAGATTCTGCCTCTTGCTCAGAATAATCACTTGAGAGGGCATAAATTGAACTTGAGGAAAGACAGATGTAGGATAGATGTACCGAAATTTCCCCTTACCCAGCAGGTAGTTGGTTGTTGGAACAGACTTCCATTCCTTGTTGTGGAAGTTGATAACCTAAATAAATTTAAGGCTCAGCTGGACAGGTATTTCGATCAAACAGAGGGGTGAAGTGCAAGTTTTTTGGTTTTTTTTGGCTGATGCTGCATAAGCTTGCTTTCTTGCATCATATGCCTCTACTAATTCTAATGCTAATGCTAATGCTAATATTATATTATATTTAATAATTTAATTTTCCACATCCAAATTAAAATTTCTAGAACAAGTACAGTTCTGTTATTAACAATATATTTTATTTTATTTTTAATATGATCCTTATGCGTTATCAAAAATGATGTGACTCACCCAGATATCTTTCTGTAGCCCAGTAGTGGGAAACTGAGAAATGTTCGTTTATTATTATTGGTGGTAGTAGTATTATGCCCCCCCCCCTTGTGTATGTAATTTGAACATGAGGAAAAAGGTTGTCAGCATTGAACATGCTCAGTGCTGATGGCAGTTCAGGCTAGGGAGTAATGCGTGGAAGATCAATAATTATTTTGGAAAATTTACAAGGTTGAGATACACCAAATGGCGAGATCCAAACTGCCTTATATTTCGAGGGTACAGGTATTCGCAGGCCAGCCACTAGTTAGTACACCGGAAAGAACCTATTGGTAACTTTTTAGGAGGATTCTGGATCAGCTAGTGTATAATCCTGCTATCTCTTCTCTGCCAGATAGTGACTGGAGAGAGTGCAAGTAGTGTGTATGCGGGGAGCATTGTTGAGGCCATGTTATGTCAAGGATCTGGGTATATTCTTACCATGTGTATGCCATATCCAAAAATTTTATTACTTCATATACTCTGGCTTAAAATCTCTCTACCTCATTGTGTGAATTTCATCTATTGTCTCTACCATTTTCTCAACTCCACTAATCACTTGGAACTCTTTGACTTCCTCTCTTTGTCCCCCCCTCTCTTTTTCTTACTATTGAATACACCATGAATTGTCAAACTGATACAGCAAACTTATCTGCGACAAGATCTAAACCTCCTAAAACACTTCTTAGTTCATTTTACAATTATATGTGGTCTCAGTTCTAAGCTCAATGATGTCCATTTCCACTTACAGTCTGCCAAATCCCATACTTTTTCTGATAGAGTCTCAGTTATCAGTTGATTCAACCACTGCTCATCTCAGTTACACAAATTATTTGCTGTATGATTCCTCAAAGGTGGTACTTGTGCATACGTCCGTTCCAGTATTCCCTGTCAGAGACTTGTTAATTTGGAATCTCCTCTTTTCGATCTTCTCTGGCTTAAAATCTCTCTACCTCATTCTGTCAAATTCATCTATTGTCTCTACCATTCTCCCATCTCCACTAATCACTTGGAACTCTTTGACTTTCTCTCTTTGCAACTTAGTTTTCTCCAATTCACCTTTCTTAACAGTGATGTAATTTTCCTTGGTGATTTTAATGTTCACAACTGCAGCTGGCTTCTGTTTTCCAGTCACAAAGACTCAGCTGATCGAGATACCGAGGCTTTTGCAATTACTAATGACTTAACACAGATTGTTCATTTACCTAACAAAATACCGGACAATTCTAACCATACAGCCAACATGCTTGATCTTTTTCTCACACACAACCCTTTTAAGTACACGGTTGAAGTGACTGGTCCTTTAGGCACCTCAGATAACAAATTGGTGATTGTCTCTTCTCCAATGGAGCCTCTATGCCAAGACTAGTCCCAACCTTGTGTTGTTTGGCATTGCAAGAATGCAAAATGGAATGACCTGCAAGATTTCTTTTCTTCCTTTTCTTGGTCGGATTACTGTTTCAAAACTTCTGACATCAACGTTTGCTCAGATCGTGTCAGTGAAATTATTCTTGTAGGAATGGAATCCTATATTGCACACTCCACTTTAAAATCTTGTCCTTTATCCAAACTTTGGTTTTCCAATAAATGTACTAAGGTTGTTCAAGAGAAGAATGTTGCATATGGTAATTGGCTTGTTTCCAATTCTTCAGTTTCATTTTCTGCCTACACCAAGGTTCGCAACAATTGTAAAGCTGTTATTAATCAGTCCTAACTATAAAGTGTTATTAATCAGGCTGAATAGAAAAACTGCTTCTTGCCCTAATGGTAGCCGAGCATTCTGGTCTCTTGCCAAAGTTATTGGCTGCAACTTTTGCCGAGCTCTGCTCCCACCTCTGTCAAAACCTGATGGTTCTGTCGTCACTTCAGCCAAGGATAAAGCTGACCTGCTAGCACCCCATTTTTCTTCCAACTCATGTATTAATGATCTTTGTAAAACACTTCTCGCCATTCGGAACATGCTCCATTCCATGCCTCCTGTGGTCTTCCGTCAAAAGGATACCAGAAGGATTTTGATGAATCTTGATGCTAAGAAAGCTCCAGGTCCTGATGGCATTTCTCCACTTGTTCTCAAAATCTGTGCTCCTGAACTTACTCCTGTTCTTTACCGCCTATTTTCACTTTCTTATTCCAAATGTGTTTTTCATTTTGCTTGGAAATTTGCTCATATCCAGCCAGTTCCTAGAAAGGGTGACAAATCCCTCCCATCCAATTATTGTCCCATGCAATTACTTCTACTCTTTCTAAAGTAATGGAGAAATCAATTAACTGCCAACCTTTAAACTACCTAGAAACCTTCCGTCTGATCAACAATCACCAGTATGGATTCCATCAGTGTGGATCCACAGGTGATATTCTGGGATATGTTACCCATTTATGGAGAAATTCAATGGAAACATTCGGTGAAATATAAGCAGTTGCTCTTGACATCTCATTTCAATCATGTTTGGCATAAAGGTCTTCTAAACAAGCTTCCATCTTATGGTTTGGCAACTGTTTTTTGTAATTGGTTATCCAGTTTTCTCTCTGACCGCTCACTGAGGGCGATAGTACATGGTTCTCTGTCTTCTAACTTCTCCACTAATGCTGGTGTCCCCCAAGATTCAGTTCTTTCCCCCACTCTTATCCTCTTGTATATTAAAGGCCTTCTTTCATTGACTGGAAATCCTATCCATAGTTTTGCCGATGATAGCACATTGCATTCCACTTTCCAGTTTGAGAAACCTCGCCATGCTCAATCAGCTTCAACTTCTCGAATATCCGCTACCAATTTCTTAAATGCTGATTTCCAGTAGGGCAAAGACAACTTAGTTGATTTCAATCCTTCTAAAACTCATTCCTGTCATATCTCACAAAAAGGATTCTTCTACTCCTATGCTTATCTTTGATGACACTCCGATTTCTAGGTAAGATGATATATTTCTTTTGGGGATTATCCTGACTTCTAATCTCTCTTGGCACAAGCACATTACAAATATTGCTTCCTCTGCATCAAAAAAACTTGGTTTTCTTTTTCTCTCTCGGCGTTACTTTTCTTCCAAACAGCTGTTCAGTCTGTAGAAGTCGCAATTCCACCCTACCATGGAATATTGTTACCACATCTGGGGCGGTTCCTCCAAAACCTCTCTCAGGCTTCTTGGTTCCATTCAGAAGAAGGCAATTAGGTTAGTTAACGACTCCTCTCTAACAGTCTTTGCACTCTGTCTCATAGATGTTTTGTTTCTGCCACATGCCTTTTCTATAGATATGTCCATGGGCACTG
Source organism: Mastigoproctus giganteus (assembly GCF_048544385.1). NCBI lineage: Eukaryota > Metazoa > Arthropoda > Arachnida > Uropygi > Thelyphonidae > Mastigoproctus > Mastigoproctus giganteus. The sequence continues at coordinate 8,910,224 of NC_143588.1, read as the reverse complement.
TTCTTCTGAAGTGGCTTCTATAATTCCCGTTCTCTCTTTCAAAACATTCCGAACATGTGCTGCCACCAGCCATCGTCCATATACTGTCCAACTTTTCATCTTCCTCGTTTATTTATTTGCCTCAGTAGCCAGGTGGGCAGGAGCAGCAGTGCGTGCATAGCGTTTATTTATTCATCTGCTGTTTTCTGGAGCAACTTTCCTGGAACAATTCCTGAAAATTACAGTCTACAGAAGTTCAAGTCTAATTTCAACAAATATCTTCTTTTGTCTTCTCAACCTCCATCCCATGCATAGTTGTTGTTGTTGTTATTTGGTTTTTAGGAGCATTAGCAACTAAGGCCATATTGCTCCGGGATATGCGGTGGTCATTCCCTGAATGACCTTTCCGCATCCTCCGTATTTGGTGGTGACGGGCTCGAACCCCGGTCTAATCAAGAAGCGTGTGCTACGCACTGCTGCTCCTTCCCACCTGGCTACGGAGGCGCCCCCATGCATAGTACTAAGTACTATAGGTTCTAATCCGCACATCGGATAGATGTGCAGAAATTTGCCTTTGGCCAGCGGGTGGTTGGTTGGTGGAACCGACTGCCATCACTTGTTGAAGTTGATAGCCTAAACAAATTTAAAGCTCAACTGGACAGGTATTTCGAATGAACGGAGGGGTGAAATGGGAGTGGTGTGTGTTTTTTTTTTTTTTTTGGCTGATGCTGAATAAGCTTGCTTTCTTGCATCATATGCCTCTACTAATGCTAATGCTAATGCTAATACCTCTTGTGTTTGGGGTTTTCATTAAAAAAAAAGTAGTGGTGGCATATGACTGCAGAAAGCAAGCTTATAAAATAAGCAGCATAACAAAAAAATAAAAAATAAAAAAGAAATTCCCCATTCACCTGTCCATTCCCTTCAATAATTTGCCTAGTTCTTCCTTGGATTTTATTCAAACTACCCACTCTCCACAACAACAGATGGAAGTTTGTTCCAACAATCAACACCACCCGTCGGCTGAAGGCAAACCTCCGCACATCTATCGCAAACCATCCTTTCTCAATTGTATGTGTAATCTGAACAAGAGGAAGAATGTTGTCAGCACTGAACTTGCTCAGTACTGATGGCAGTTCAGGCCAGGGAGCAATGGGTGGAAGATCAATAATGATTTTTGGAAATTCACGAAGTTGAGATACACCAAAACTATTTGATTTGTATATAATGAAATTATAAAGATGTACTAATTAAAGCTGTCTTGATTTGTTTTCATATAGAGAGAAAACATGAAAATTTATTACTCAAGACACATTTCTACATAACACTGGTTTACAACATTTAATGAATTTACAAATGAACAATGACCATAAATGCACGTAAAGTATTACAGCAGATCAAACAATTAACAGGTCTTCATGAACTGACATGAATTAATAAATAAATAAATAAATAAATAAATAATCCAAAACAGTGCAATTCGTGGCAAGAAAATATATCAGTTGATTCAGCATTGTAGTTAGCAAAACTGATTTAATCCTTTTCATTCTTTAATTCTGAAAAGAAAAAAATATATACAATAATTACAAAACTATTTAATAATCTGCAGGATCTTTAATAACCATTAATTATCAAGTAAATTTAGGACATGTCTTATGCTATGAGATCTATAAAATGTAATTCTAAAGTAGGAGACAGCCTCATTTTGTACATAACAGTAAGCAAACTAGGCTTTCCACTTATTACATTGATTTCATATTGTGGAGGCCCTATACCAGTGCCTTGATATTGTACCACTCTATATAAAAAGCACTGCTTCAACTGGAGAAATAGGAGCTCACATCTGGTGAGTATGGGCTTGGCACACCCAAGGTCCTGAGCTGGATATCATCATTCTTTTCTTTCTTGGTTAAATTCCTTTCTACTTCTGATTGTTGTTCCCCTCCCCCTCTCCCTCTCTCTCTCTCTCTCTCTCTCTCTCTCTCTCTCTCTCTCTGGGTAATTCAAAATTTTCTTTTTGGCTGGTGCAGCATACGCCTCAGGCTTCCTTGCACTGTATGTCTAGTAGTAATAATAATAATAATAATATTTTTAAGTAGGTATTATGAAGACATTTCACATGTCTACTTATGAAGGCCTGAACAATCCAGTGATAAGGCTCTGATCAAAGACACTTTTTAGAACCTTACGTGTCAAACTCACAATATGGTCAAATCCACAAATAAATAACAGTACTTTGTACTTCCTCAGTAGCAGTGTTTTCTATTTATTGTGTAATACCAAAGCAAACTTGTGGTGAGGGCCACCACAATATGAGATTAACGTGCTAACTAGCAAATCTAGTTTTCTTGTTGCTATGCCCTACTTTTACAATCATTGATACTCAAAATAAAACAGTATTATGCTTTGTATTTGTTTGTTTCATGTTATACTGACTGATGAAATTTATTTACACGGGACCACTTGGTTTGGTTTTTTTTTAGGAGCATTAGCAACTAAGGCCATATTGCTCCGGGATATGCGGTGGTCATTCCCTGAATATACGGAGGATGCGGATGCCAAATACGGAGGATGCGGAAAGGTCATTCCCTGAATGACCTTTCCGCATCCTCCGTATTTGGTGGTGACGGGCTCGAACCCCGGTCTAATCAAGAAGCGTGTGCTACGCACTGCTGCTCCTTCCCACCTGGCTACGGAGGCGCCTCACGGGACCACTAATCGCCCTGGTTGTCAACATGTCTGGATACTATTATTATTATTTTTTTTTTTTAGGAGCATTAGCAACTAAGGCCATATTGCTCCGGGGATTTGTGGTGGTCATTTCCTGACCTTTCCACATCCTCCATATTTGGTGGGGTGCTAATCACTGCTGCTCCTGCCCACCTGGCTATGGAGGCACCTGTCTGGATACTACTTTGGGACCACTTAGGAGAGCCGCTTGGCACAAAAGTAACTTAAAATCCTGACAAATAGATATTAACATCCAAAGCTTTGTGTTTCTAAGAGGGTGGACCCAGGTGGAGGAAGGGAAAGGTCAGAAGGGTCATAGCTTCCCCTGAAGCTGAAATCAGGTGTTCTGTTGTCCTGTTCAAGTTTCAATGCCACTTATGAAGTGGCATTAAGACATCAACAGGCCAAACATCAATAATGCATCTTTGATTTTCCTAAATTCTTTTAAAAATGATTATAAAATAATAAAAATTATTATAATAATATAATACTGTTAATTAATCATAATATTAGTAAATTATCAGTATTAATACTGGCTTACAAGCAATGAAGCCAGACTATTTCTTCATCAGTCAAAAAAAAAACAACCTAAACTACAATCTGCCGTAGCCAAATGGTCAGGTGTGAGGGTACATAAGTACAGTGTTTGAGTGACCATGGTTCAAACCTGTGTGACTACTAAATATGGTGCTATTTCCTGTATTCTTTCTATTTTGTGAACTCCTCTGACCATATGGTCATCCAGGAGTATAAACAGAAAATTTATTTATTTATTTAATCCCTATGCTTTTCCCTCCTTCTGTACTTAGCAACTGAAGCTGGTCTTTGAATTTCCCCAAGCTGCTGGAACCAACTACTCATAGACACACATTATTTAAATGATTAAAAACTATATCTAAAGCAAAATTCCTACAATTCAACCTATAATTCTACCACCATAGTTTTGCAGAGATGAATCACACTACGTATAATGTTCAAGAGCCACACTACATATATAGCCCCTTAGTCTGAATTTATGTGTCTGATTAAAGTGTCGTTAATATGTGAAAATTTTGACCTATTCATTTTACTAACTCCACTCAGAGACTTTTGTCATATCTCCTTTAAACTATCTAATTATCAAATTTTGTAGCCAACATATTCCAAGAAAAATCTCATATATGATGTGAGTGCTTCTGCTAATCTCATGAGATGTGGAAGAAGCAGCAGAGACTACTTCTACAGGGATGGGATACACTTAATTAGAAAGGGTGCAAGAATATTTGCTGATGCTATTGAGGCAGAGTTAGGTGGGTTGGAAAACTGCTAGCTTGGGTGGGATTCACAGACTAATAGATTAACAGTAGCCATGGACAGAGATGAAAGTGATTCTGCACTGCTTCTATTGGAACGAGCAGTAGCCTGGAAAGCAAGGTATTGGGGATTTCAAGGACTGCTGGGAGTTGTCATAGAAAAAGCAAATAAATGGGCTGTGTTAGGGTAACTAAGAGTAAGGATAGGTCCAAGTATACTTGCATGTGCACCAGTGCAAGGAGTATAGTCAATAAATTTGATGAATTTGAGGTACTGGTCAAGACATTAAAGGCAAATATTGTTGGTATACATAGATATAAGGAATGTAGAATTGGAATTTGGGGAATACAATGTGTACAGAAAGGGAGGAGTGGTTATGCTATTAGTTAAAAAACACAAAATCTGACAAAGTGCATCTAGTTGACTTGGGTGGACAGTGCAATGTTGAATCTGTTTGGTGTGACATGAGCACTGTGAAAGCAAAATTGAGAGTAGGAGTCTGTTATAGGCCTAATGTCTCTGATCAGTTCAACGAACAACTCTAGAGAGAAAGAGAGTGGGCCAGTAAGTCGGACTGTCTTATAATGGGGGATTTTAACATCTGAGATATTGACTGGAACTTGTGGGTTGGTCACTTCTACACTAGCAAGGATTTGTGGAATTACTTAATGATATTTTCTACAGCAGCATGTTCGAGAGGCAACAAGAGGGAGTAATACTCTTGATATGATTATCAGCAGTAATTATTCATGCATTAAGAATCTGCAGATAATGGAACATTAGGTGGCAGTGATCACAGTATACTGATTGTTGTTGCTTTCATAAAGATGACTACAGTGGTTTGAGACAGTTTTTAAATTCAATACAGTGGGCCAATTGATGATGTTACCAAAAGCCAATTCTAAATGGGAAGCATTCAAGGACTTGATCTTGAAAGCTAGTAGGCTTTTCATACCAACTAAGAAATACTTCAAGGTTTAGGCCCAAATGGATGTCAGATGGACTAATGAGACATGTGGCAGAGAAGTAAAATGCATGGGATGCATATCAATTATCAGGAGACACAGAAGCCTATATTAGATATAAGCTAGTCTGTAATCAAGTCACAAAGAAGGTTAGGCAAGCGAAGGCAAATAATGAGTTCTTTGGCAAATGATGCAAAGAAAAACAGCAAAGACTTCTTTACTTTCATAAACTCTAGAAGAAAGGGGATGAATCATATCGGTCCACTTTATATCAATGGTTCGAAGGTCGATGATTCCGCTCAGGTAGCTAACAAACATGAGTATTTTGCATCTACATTCACATATGAGGAATTCTGTAGGGATGTGCAGGCCAGCAGCTAATTAAACTCTAATAGGGAGCTAAATGATTTTGTAATTACTGAGAAGCAAGCTGAAGAGAAATTGTTGAAGTTAAACATAAGAAAGGTACCCAGAGTGGATGGGATCTATCCAATTATATTAAGGGAGGCAGCAAAGGAAGTAAGCAAACCGTTAGCCAAAATTATGAGAGCATCCTTATATTAAGGGGTCCTATGGATTGGAGATGTGCAAATGTATCCCGATTTCATAAAGGGCAGAAGATCAAAGTTTGACACGAGTAATTATAGACCTGTTAGTTTAACTTTTGTTTCAGGGAAAATAATGGAGTCACTCGTTAAAGACGTAATGCAAGACCATCTAGACAAAGCTGCAATTATAGTTCTGACATAGCATGGGTTTGTTATGCATACATAATTTCATTGGATACTACAATATAGTCACAAAGGAACTGGATGCAAAAAATTATTTTGATATCATATACTTGGATTTCAGGAAAGCTTTTGATACTGTTGCACATAAAAGGCTGCTGTACACATTGTAGCAGTGTGGCATTAAGGGCAAGTCGCTGCTAGGCATAAAGGAATGGTTGAGTGGGAGAAGAAAGAGAGCCACAATCAATGGACGCTGCTCTTCATGGACTAAATGTTATTAGTGGAGCACTCTGAGGTTCGGTGTTTTGCCATTATTTTCTATATTTATCAATGATATTGATGAAAGTATATCAGGCTTAATGTCCAAGTTTGCAGATGATACAAAGGTTGGCAGGTTTGTTAACCATAGTAATGACAGTACACTGCAGCAACAGGATCTAGAAAAGTTGAGTAGATGGGTTGAGAAGTGGTAATTGAAGTTTAACCTTGAGAAATGCAAAGTACAGTACTACATATGGATAGCAGAAAAAAGAAATGGTTGTAATTGTGCAGTCAGATATGAAGTTCCCTGAGAAGTGCAGAGAGGCTGCCAGGACAGCTCATGGGGTTGATATACAGGAATTTTGCCAAGAGGGATAAGGAGGAGATTATCTGTTTTTATAAGGCCACACCTCGAGTAATGCATACAGGTCTCCATGCCTCAATTTAGGAAGGATGTAGAACTGGAATGAGTACAGAGAAGGGCAAAGAGTTTGGCGAGGGGAACAATGAAGTGCTCTTACCAAGTAAAGCTTCAGTTCAATAAATTTGAGTGTCTCAGCAAGTGTTGAGACTAGGCAAGTGCTAGGCGATCTGAGCTGTTTAAGGATTTGAATGGTTTGAGAAAGCTCAATGCTGATGGGATTCTTTCTCTTGCTCATATTTTGCACCTGAGGGAGCAAAAATTCAAATCAAGGAAAGACAGCTGTAGAATGTCTGCACTGCTTTGTTGTGCAGAAATTTGCCTTTAGCCTGCAAGTGGTTGATTGCTGGAACCAATTTCCATTTGTCGTTATGGAATTTGATAGCTTAAATAAATTTAAGGAGGACTTAGACAAACTTTTGGATGGAATAGAAAGGTGAATTGGGAAGTGTCTTTCTTTTTTTTTTTTGGCTTACGCTGTATAAATTTGCTTTTTTTGAATCATATGCTAAAACTAATGCTAATTTCCCCTGGCATTACCTTTGCTATGATTGGAACATTATTTACATTTCTATATAGTAAAGATGGACTAAGGGGAGGTACCCATGGACTGGAGATGTGCAAATGTGACCCCAAATCACAAAGGAGGATCAAAGGGCGACACAGGTAATTACAGACCTGTTAGTTTAAATTCTGTTCCGTGGAAATTAATGGAGGCACTGGTTAAAGAAAAATTGCAGGATCATCTAGACAAGACTTCAATTATAGCTCAGACACAGCATGAGTTTGTTAAGGGGAAGTCTTGTCTGACCAATTTGATTGTATACTATAATGTGGTCACAAAGGAACTGGATGCAGGGAATAACTTTGATATCATATATTTGGATCTTAGAAAGGCTTTTGATACTGTTGCACATGGAAGACTGCTGAACAAATTGGAGCAGTATGGCATTGGAGGCAAATTGCTGATATGGATAATGGGATGGTTGAGTGGGAGTAGACAGAGAGTAGTAATCAATGGACACTGCTCATCGTGGACTAATGTTATTAGTGGAGTCCCTCAGGGTTCAGTGTTGGGTCCATTATTGTTTTCTGTATTTATAAATGATATTGATGATGGTATATCAAGCTTAATGTCCACGTTTGCAGACGATATGAAGGTTGGCAGGGTTGTTAAGGACACTAATGACAGTACGCTGCTGTAACAGGATCTAGAAAAGTTGAGCAGATGGGCTGAGAGGTGGCAAATGAAGTTTAACATTGACAAATGTAAAGTACTACATGTGGGAAGCAGTAACCACAGAGTAACGTATCAACTCTGTGGTACAACACTGACAGTGGTAGAGAACGAAAAGGACCTAGGGGTAATTGTGCAGGCAGATATGAAGTTTTCTGAGCAGTACAGACGGTCTGCAAGAGTAGATCATGGTGTCTTGTCAATGATATACAATAATAATGTTTCTAGCAGGGATAAGGAGGTGATTATTCCCTTGTATAAGGTAATGGTCAAGCCACACCTTGAGTACTGTATACAGGTCTGGAGGCCTCATTTTAAGAATGATGTAGAGCTGTTGGAACAAATACAGATAAGGGCAACAAGATTGGTGAATGGAATCAAGGGTTACTCGTACGAAGAAAGGCTTAAGTTTTGCAAATTATAGTGTCTGGAGATTAGGCACTTGCGAGGTGACCTGATTGAGGCGTATAAAGCTTTGAATGGTTTGAGCATGCTCAATGCTGATGGGATTCTTCCTCTTGCTCAGAATAATCACCTGAGAGGGCATAAATTCAAATTGAGGAAAGACAGATGTAGGATAGATGCTTGGAAGTTTGCCTTTAGCCAGCGGGTAGTTGGTTGGTGGAACAGACTTCCATCCTTTGTTGTGGAAGTTGATAGCCTAAATAAATTTAAGGCTGAGCTGGACAGATATTTGGAAAGAACGGAGGAGTTTTCTGGCTGATGCTGCATAAGCTTGCTTTCTTGCATCATTTGCCTCTGCTAATGCTAAAGACAAAGTTTTGTCCAAAACATGGTTGAGTATTTAATAAAAGAGTCACACAACTGAATTTGTATGTTCTCAACCTATATATATATATATATTGGAGAATTTAATAATTTATTTTCTGCACATCAGTATACAAATGTGTGCTGTCATTGCAACCACCATGGATATCAATATCAGTAGGCCGTCCAATAGAATGTGCAGTAATTTTCAAATTGTTTTGACCAGTGCATTGATATTTATAGTTCCATATTTTTCATTATAAACTTAAACTAATTTATTTTAACAAAAATATAAACTTATATTTAGTTTATATTAATTAATATCAATTAGGCTTAATTTGTCACCTGTGAATTCTCAATGTTATTTGGTTTTTAGGAGCATTAGCAACTAAGGCCATATTGTTCTGGGGATATGCGGTGGTCATTCTCTGACCTTTCCGCATCCTCCGTATTTGGTGGGCACGGGCTCGAACCCCAGGCTAATCAAGAAGCGTGTGCTACGCACTGCTGCTCCTGCCCACCTGGCTACGGAGGCACCCGTGAATTCTCAATAGCAGCAGCAGTAGTAGTAGTAGTAGAGGCATGTGATGCAAGAAAGCAAGCTTATGTAGCATCGCCCAAAAAAAAAAAAAAAAAAAAAACATTTTACATACCCGTACACTGTAAAAGTTTATCCAATTCCTCCTTGAATTTATTTAAGCTACCAACTTCAACAAGGATAGATGGAAGGTTGTTCCACCAATCAACTACCCGCTGGCTAAAGGCAAATTTCTGCACATCTATTCTACATGTCTTTCCTCCATTTGAATTTATGCCCCCACAGGTTTGCAATCTCAGCAAGAGGAAAAATTCCATCAGAATTGAACTGCTCAACCCACTCAAGGACTTATACACCTCAATCAGATCACCTTGCGGGTGCCTAGTCTCCAGATGCTGCAATTTGCAGAACTTAAGCCTCTCTTGATAAGAGGATCCCTTCATTCCCCTCACCAATCTTGTTGCCCTTCTATATATATGCTTAAGTAACTCTACATTCTTTCTAAAATGAGGTTTCCAGACCTGTACACAATACTCAAGACATGGAATGACCACTGCCTAATACAAAGAGATAATCACCTCCTTTTCCCTACTTGCAAAATTCCTGTATACCATTGACAATACCCCATGGCCTTCTCTGGCAACCTGTCTGCACTGCTCAGAATATTTCATATCTGATTGCAAAATTATTCCTAGGTCTTTTTCATTTTATATCACTCTAAGTGTAGTACTTCAGTTGGTACGTTTTGACCAGTGCATTGATATTTATAGTACTAATATACAGTACTTTGCATTTGTCAATGTTAAACTTCAGTTGCCCCTTCTCAGCCCATCTGCCCAACTTTTCTAGATCCTGTTGCAGTAGCACACTGCCATTACTGTCATTAACAAACCTGCCAACCGTTGTATCATCTGCAAACTTGTAGACAATACAAAGGTTGGCAATTATTAAGGCTGATATATCTTCATCAATAGCATTGATAAATGTGGAAAATAACACTGGGCCCACACACCGAACCCTGAGGGACTCCACTAATAACATTAGTCCATGAAGTGCAACATCCATCGATTACCACTTTCTGTCTTCTCTCACTGAACCACTGTTTTATCCATTGTAGTGACTTGCCCTTAATACCATACTGTTCCAATTTGTACAGTAGTTTTCCATGCACAACAGTATCAAAAGCTTTACTGAAATCCAAGTACAGTAAACCCTCGATTTAATGGATTTCGGATTTAACGGATCAGCCAAAGAATATTACAGTAATGTACATATTACTGTATTCTCGACCATATTATTTTTTTATTAGGCTATACAAAACTTCAGTGTTATCATTAATTAAAAATGATTAATAATAATTACCTATTTCCATTATTGTTTTGATAATTGCCTACTTTTATTTTTTAATCAAATTCAGGAAATTGTTTTTTATTCTTTCTGAAAACGTGTTCAAATAGCTGTTTTCCCGGATTACAGATAAGAACAGGCGGTGACTTGCGAGTTGAACATGACTTGGGACTCTAAACTGCAGGCCTACTGACTCGCTTTGTTTCAGTCTCAGTCTGCCTCAAGCTATTGTGTGGTCAGGTTGTACACAGAGTGTTTATGTGATTTCTGAATTGTGACTTTATTTATTAAATAATTTTGCAATTCTTAAAATTTAAAATGGCATTGAGTGATAGAGGAGTTAAAATAAAATGTGTGAACATAAATGTGTCACAGAAATGAGAGCTAAGTGAGAAATTAGAACACGGCGCCACAGTAGCATGTGTTTGTTAAATTTGCGGCGTAAAAAAACAAATTGTTTCTGATATCTGTACATCAAAGGCCAAATTGCAACATAATTTTATATTGTATAGTACCATATATTGTATTAAAGCTTTTTTTTTTTTTTTATTTACATTAAGAACAATAAAAAATGCCCCCCCCCCCCGTTACATTCGATTTAATGGGCTTTCGGCATTAACAGACATCCCTTCTCCCCTATTAGTCCGTTAAATCGAGGGTTTACTCTATACGATATCAAAATAATTTTTTGCATCCAGTTCCTTTGTACCACATCATAGTATCCAATCAAATTTGTTAGATAAGACTTTCTCTTACCAAACCCATGCTGAATCTGAATTATTACTGCAGTCTTGTCTATGATTCTGCAATGCTTATTTAACCAGTGACTCCATTATTTTCCCCCGGAACAGAAGTTATACTTACAGTTCTATAATTTCCTGTGTCACCCTCTGATCCCCTTTGTGAATTGAGATACTCTTGCACATCTCCAGTCTGTGGGGACTACCCCTGAGTCCAAGGATGCTCTCATAATTATGGCTAAGGGTTTGCTAAGTTATTACAAAATCATTAAGCTCCCTGTTAAAGTTTAATAAGCTTCTGTTCTCCATTTCCCTACAGAATTCCTCATTTGTGAATGTAGATGGAAAATACTCATACAGTTTGACAGCTATCTGATCATTATCATATTATTAGCATTCTTTTCCAAAGATTTCTTGTAATCTGCCTTCGCTTGCCTAACTTACTTTGTGACTTGAATACAGACTAGCTTATATCTACCACAGGCTTCTGTGTCGCCTGATAATTTATATCAAGCGATACAGACATCTCTTGCATTTTTCTTCTCTGACATGAGTCTCATTAGTTCATCTGACATCTAATTGGGCCTAAATCTAGAACAGTATTTCTTAGTTGGAACAGAAAGCCTAGTAGCTTCTCAAATTACTTCTCTGAATGCTTCCCATTTAGAATTTGCTGCTGGTAACATCATCAGTCGGTCCCACTGTATAGAACTTAAAAAAAATCTCTGAGACCTGTAGTGAGCTTTACGAAAGCAAATATTCTTCCCTTTACCCCTGATGTTAGTTATATCTTGAAGTAAATCCCAAATCAGTACAATGTGATCACTGTCACCTAGTTTTCCTTTATCTGCAATTTCTTAGTGCATGAATAATCGCTGCTGATAACTAGATCACGAGTATTACTCTCCCTGGTTGTCTCTCGCTAGTTTAAGAAAAAAATTCCCCAGGGGCCAAAAAATATTTAGGAAATTATTTGAATAGTAATTCCAAAATAAATATTGTAATGGCAGTGTTGTCTTTTTTTCACTTAAAATATAAAAAAAACAAAAGTATTTTTTTATGTTGCATATATGTGGCCAACATGGCCACATATGTTGGTTACTTTATTTCTTGAGAAGCCGTGTCGGCCACATGTGTGTGAGACGCTATTACGGCATACATATGAAGGTCGTTTGTGATTAGTTTATTGCACACGCAGCGAGCGCTGCAATAAAATTAATTATGATAAAATAAACTCTCAAACATCGCTATAAGTTTGTAAGTGTTGTTAGAGATTTTGTGAAAACAAGTTCGTTAGCGTGTTGCATTATCCATCATATTGTGTTGTGTTTTTCCACAAGTTTGTACAAGTGTTGTGTTTTTCCGCAAGTTTGTACAAGTGTGTTGTGATAAAAAAAAAAAAATCTAAAAAGGAAAGGCTAAAAGAAAATTACTGAAATATGAGGAACTGAGAGAAATTGCTGGAATTTACAATTAAGCAGAGTTAAACCTCTCAGAGACACACTGCTGTCAAGTTTTTTCAGAAGTTGAACTTTATTTGTTATGAGAATATGGTGTTTGCACTTTACACCATGAGAGGCACTTCTTTTAAGCATTGGAATAATGGCTGGGGCTAAATGTGAGCAAGTTATAACAATAAATAGAGAAAAACAAGTGGGAATGGCTTGCCAGTGTTTACGAGTTCGCACCAACAGCTGATGCTGCAAACAACGCCACCAAAACATTAGTGTCAGGTCGGTGTGCCGACCTGGGAAATTTGAAATTATGTTCGGGGAAATTATGTCCGAATTAGCGGTAGAACCGGATTAGTGATGGTCGATCTGTATCATATACTTGGATTTCAGGAAGGCTTTTGATACTGTTGCACATAATAGACCATTGTACAAATTGGAGTAGTGTGGCATTAAGGGCAAGCTGCTGCTATGGATAAAGGAATGGTTGAGAGGGAGAAGACACATAGTTGTTATCAATGGACACTGCTCTTCACAGACTAATGTTATTAGTGGAGTTCTGCGGAGTGTGGTGCTGTGCCCATTATTGTTTTCTGTATTTGTTAATGATATTGATGAAGGATATCAGTGTTAATGTCTAAGTCTGCAGATGATATGAAGGTTGGCAGGGTAGTTAATGAAGACATGCTATGCAACAAGGTCTAAAAAAGTAAGCAGTTGGGCTGAGAAATGTAACTGAGGTTTAATATTGACAAATGCAAAGTTCTGCAAAGTAGCTGTAATCCTAGATTAACAGACCAAACACTCAGCATAGTGGAAAATGAAAAGACCTGGAGATAATTTTGCAGTAAGATATGAAATTCTCTGAGCAGTGCAGACAGGTTGCCAGGACAGAACATGGGGTTTGTCAATGATATACAGCAATTTTTTGCTAGCAGAATTATGTAGGTGATTATTCCATGTATAAGCCAATGGTCAAGCAGTGTGGAGATTGGAGCAGTGTGGCACCTTGAGAGCATGCATATGGGTTTGGAGGCCTTATTTTAGGAAGGATGTAGAGCTGATGAAGCAGGTACAGGGAAAAGTAGAGATTGATGAAGGGAACAAAGAGGTGCTCTTATCAAGAAAGGCTTCAGTTCTGCAAACTGCATCATCTGGATGATTGGATGATTGTTTTCTTTATTGAATGATTATTTTCTACAGCAGCATGTTCAGGAGGCAACTCGATTGAGTAAAACTCTTGATCTGATTATCAGTAGTGATTCTTCATGCATTAAGAATCTGTAGATAAAGAAACCACTAGGTGGAAGTGATCACAGTGTGCTGAAGTGGGATTTACTCAAAGAGGTAACTAACATCAAGGGTAAAGGGAAGGTTTTTGCTTTTGTAAAGATGACTACGGTGGTCTGAGACAGTATTTAAATTCTATATGGTGGGACCAACTGATGATGTTACCAACATCATCAGTTGGTCCCACCATAATTACCAACAGCAAATTCAAAATGGGAAGCATTCAAAGAATCAATCTTGGCAGCCACTAGGCTCTTCATACCAACTAAGAAATATTGTTCCAGATTTAGGCCTAAATGGATGTCAGATGAACTAATTAGACATGTGATAGAGAAGAAAAAAGGCATGAAATACATATAAATTTAAAAAATTGTTGTGACACAAAAGCCTATGATAGATATAAGCTGGTCTGTAAGCAAGTTACAAATGAGGTTAGGCAGGTGAAGGCAGATTACATGAAATCTTTGGCAAAGCATGCAAAGAAAAACAGCAAAGAGTTCTTTACTTATGTAAACGTTAGAAGGAAGGGGATGAATCAGATTGGTCCACTTGATATTGATGGTTCAACTGTTGATAATCCTACTCAGGTAGCTAACAAACTAAATGAATATTTTGCATCTACATTCACATATTAGGAGTTATTCAGGGAGGGGAATGCCAGAGGTGTATTAAACTCTGGCAGTAAGCTAGATAATCTTGTAATAACTGAGAGTAAAGTGGAGGAAAAATTGTAGAAGATAAACACAAGAAAGGCACCTGGGATAGATGGAATCTATCCAGTTATATTAAACTGGATAGATTCCAGTTATATTGAACTGGATAAAAGGAGGCGGCAAAGGAAGTAAGTAAACCCTTAGCCATAAGGGTTTTTTTTTTTTTTTTTGGCTGATGCTGCATAAGCTTGCTTTCTTGCATCAAATGCCTCTACTAATGCTAATGCTAATGCTAATGCTAATAATTATGAGAGCTTCCCTGGACTCAGGGGTGTTTCCGATGGACTGGAGATGTGCAAATTTGACCCCAATCTACAAAGGAGGAGGATCAAAGGGAGACAAAGGTAATTACAGACCTCTTAGTTTAACTTCTGTTCCAGGGAAATTAATGGAGGCAGTGGTTAAAGAAGCATTGCAGCATCATCTAGACAAGACGTCAGTTATAGCTCGGACACATGGGTTTGTTAAGGGGAAGTCTTGTCTGACCAATTTGATTGGATACTATGATGTAGTCACAAAGGAACTGGAAGCAAAGAATAACTTTGATATCATATATTTGGATCTTAGAAAGGCTTTTGATACTGTTGCACATGGAAGACTGCTGCACAAATTGTAGCAGTGTGGCATTGGAGGCAAATTGCTGCTATGGATAAAGCGGTGGTTGAGGAGGAGAAGACAAAGGGTGGCCATGTTATTAGTGGGTCATGTAATTCATTTAATTAGTGGAGTCCCTCAAGGTTCAGTGTTGGGTCCATTGTTGTTTTCTGTATTTATAAATGGTATTGATGATGGTATATCAGGCTTAATGTCCAAGTTTGCAGAAGATACAAAGGTTGGCAGGGTTGTTAATGACACTAATGACAGTATGCTGCTGCAACAGGATCTGGAAAGGTTGAGCAGATGGGCTGAGAGGTGGCAAATGAAGTTTAACATTGACAAATGGAAAGTAGTACATATGGGAAGCAGTAACCCCAGAGCAACGTATCAACTCTGTGGTACTACACTGACAGTGGTAGAGAAATGGACCAGGGGGTAATTGTGCAGGCAAATATGAAGTTTTCTGAGCAGTGCAGATGTCTGCAAGAGTGGCTCATGGTGTCTTGTCAATGATATACAGAATTTTTCTAGCAGGGATAAGGAGGTGATTATCCTGTTGTATAAGGCAATGGTCAGGCCACAACTTGAGTACTGTATACAGGTCTGGAGGCCTCATTTTAAGAATGATGTAGAGCTGTTGGAACGAGTACAGAGAAGGGCAACAAGATTAGTGAATGGAACAAAGGATTGCTCTTAAGAAGAAAGGTTTAAATTTTGCAAATTACAGTGTCTGGAGACTAGGCACCTATGAGGTGTCTGATTGAGGTATATAAAGCCTTGAATGGTTTCAGCATGCTCAATGCTGATGGGATTCTTCCTCTTGCTCAGAATAATTGCCTGAGGGGGCATAAATTCAAATTGAGGAAAGATGGTTCTAGGATGTGTGCAGAAGTTTGCTTTCAGCCAGGGGGTGGTTGATTGGTGGTTTGTTTGTTTGTTATTTGGTTTTCAGGAGCATTAGCAACTAAGGCCATATTGCTCCGGGATATGCGGTGGTCATTCCTTGACCTTTCTGCATCCTCCGTATTTGGTGGTGACGGGCTCGAACCCCGGTCTAATCAAGAAGAGTGTGCTACGCACTGCTGCTCCTTCCCACCTGTCTACGGAGGCGCCGGTTGATTGGTGGAACAAACTTCCATCTGTCATTATAGAAGTTGATAGCTTAAATATTGAAGGCAGAACTTGACAAACATTTGGAGCGAGTGGATGGGTGAAATAAGGGGTTTTTTTGGGCTGATGCTATATAAGCTTGCATTTTTTGCATCATGTGTCTTTGCTAATGCTAATATGGATACTAGGCACCTGTGAGGTGATGTGAATGAGGCATTTAAGGCTTTTAGTGGATTGAGCAAACTCAGTGGTGATGGGATTCTTCCTCATGCTCAGACTATGCACCTGAGGGGGCATAAATTAAAACTGAGGAAGGATGCTTGCAGAATAGATGTATGAAAGTTTGGCTTTAGCCAGTGGTGGTTGATTGCTGGAACAAACTTCCATCTGATGTTGTGGAAGTGGATAGCTTGAATAAATTCAAGGAAGAACTAGACAAACTTTTGGAGGGGATGGATAGGTAAAATTTTTTGTTTTTTTTTTCATGGTCGCTAAAACGTTGGCTGATACTGTATAAGCTTGTTTTCCCTGCATCATTTGCCACTGTTAATACTAAGATATACTTCTCTTTTTTTGAATGAGGGGTAATTACAACAAATGCTGTACAGTTTTATGAATTAAGAAAGAATACCAGTTACAAGAAAACCATACTATATATATATATATATACAAAAATGTTTCAGCGACCAAACGTGCTGGGTCACATGATATCGTGCTCTGTGATTTATTAGTAATTCTTTCAGAAGAAATAACAGTAATATCGAATGTTTGATATCATTATACTCACCATCCAAGCTATACAGGAAGAAGGCTTTTTCGTCATTCCATAAACATCAGGTAATTATGTATTTACATTTTAAATTTAATATTCTAATACAACGTAAACAACAGCCGGCAACTAAGGTCAGCCACATCCACTAATCTAGCACTTATAGGACTAGTGTGGTCAGGACGAACAGGTGTTCAATGCCTCCGGTATTTCCAGAGTTAAACTATCTTCACCCTGAGGTGAAGATAGTTTAACTCTGGAAATACCCTGATATAGTTTAACTCTGGAAATACCTTTCACCCTGAAACTGGGTCATGATCCTTGTTTAGGACCATGCCGAGTGTCTCCGACTAAGATAAGTTTTTATTCAATTGCTACCTACCTTTGTCCTTGATTATCTACAACTGACTGTTTTGTTTCACCGTGAAAATATTTTAAAGAAAATACCAGGATGCCACCCACTCAGGCTAAACAAACTTGCCAGAACGGCTTCTGGAAAGTTGTACACACAGTGGTATGCAATGGCCCCTGCGCTGCCCTTTGTGAAAAATGTAGCAAAGTAAAAGTCGCAAAGCTGACTAGTGTCTCCTAAGCAAAATATACCTGCAGTCATTGTGGGAATGCAGTACCTGTGCTAGTAAATGCATCACCTGATACAGCCTCCACCCCATCACAGGCACCCCAGTTACGCTGAGTAAACCTCCATATAATAACCCTCTAGATATGGACGATAAAACCGGTAAAATGGGTGACACGCATCAGCCATCAGCCATTTCAAATGGATAGCTCTAATGGAAAAATAGCGTCAATGACAAGATCATGAGATATGAAGGATGCAGCTGCACAGTCTGCAGACCCGATTCCCAGTCAGAGATGTGTCAAGATCCAAACCAACATGGCCCAAGACAACATATCCTACCAGAAGCAACAGACATCTTCAGCTACCAGAAATCCAGGACGCCCAGTGACCAGCCCAACTGCAGGTGATACTCTACATCTTTCAAGCATCTATAATGCAAATTATTGAAATGAAACTGAAGGAATTGTGCTGTCTGATAACTGCCTCCCATCCCCTCAAGTGGGCAAGAGCACCCCCGAATGTCTTATACCTTGTTTCTCAACGGAGATACCTAGTGAGGGGTCACAATGTAAACCTGTACACCTGAGTAGCATTCATGGTTACTCTTCCAACCCTTCCAGCCATACAGATCGTGAATTACATGGAAAAGAAGATTGTTTGTTTGTTTGTTATTTGGTTTTTAGGAGCATTAGCAACTAAGGCCATATTGCTCCGGGATATGCGGTGGTCATTCTCTGACCTTTCCACATCCTCCGTATTTGGTGGTGACGGGCTCGAACCCCGGTCTAATCAAGAAGCATGTGCTATGCACTGCTGCTCCTTCCCACCTGGCTACGGAGGCGCCTTGGAAAAGAAGACCGCACTGAAACCCAGCCTAACCCTAGTCAGTCGAAGCTGAACAAAACACCTAGCATGCAGCATATCCATACAGCTCAGAAGGATGTCACACAATTGCAGCTTGGCAATTTCAGTTTCCTGAAATAATTTTATTAATTTCATTAGCACCTAATCCACACAATTGGTTTCTAAATAAACAAATATACATGTGTGTGTGTTATTTTTGAGATTTTTAATGTAGATATAACCAATCCATACGATTGGTTGCTAAATAAACAAATATACATATATATATATATATATATATATATATATGTACTTAATTTATTTGTACATTATTATTTTGAAATTGTGGTACTACTTGGGAGTGTAAGATTTGTAGTTACAACCAACCCGCTAGTTATATTTAAAACTAGCCCTGGTATGGATAGCCATAAAAACAACTAAATTAATAAAATTTTAAAAAAAGCTGGAGAAATTGGCAAATGTTAGTGAAAATAAATGAAAATTAACATTCTTCCTCATGGTCATACCTCTGCTCAGGTACTCCTCTGACTTGATGTTGTTATTTCCGTGCTCGTTATAACCAAGTTCAATTGTATAGAAAAAAATCTCAAAAATAACACACACACGTTGTGTGTGTGTGTGTGTGTGTGTGTGTGTGTGTGTGTGTGTGTGTGTGTGTGTGTGTGTGTGTGTGTGTGTGTGTGTGTGTGTTATTTTTGAGATTTTTTTCTATACAGTTGAACTTGGTTATAACGAGCACGGAAATAACAACATCAAGGCAGTAATGAGCAAAAAAAGCCATAATGATTTTAATTTATGCGTAATCCCATACAATCGCTCACTGTTATAATGAGCATACTATATGGATATACCGTACAAATTTTGGTAACTATGTAAACATTCTTAATTGCTCAGATAGTCGAAAAAACCCAATTCTTGGAATAGAAAAAAATGAAAGGGGCAACTTAGCTTTTATGACCACCCACATCGGATTAGGGGCCAGTTTATGATCTAGCCTTGTCCTTTTGGGGATGGGAGCTATACAATAGTGCACTGGTGTTCCGCTTATAATTTCTATGGTTGCATTACCCTATTTACAGATTGTCTTATATTTACTGAACCATAAATTTATTTCGGGACTTCTAAGAATTTTGGAAACGATAATTGTTTGTATGCAGTTCGCTTTACTGTCATTTTAAAGTAAAACCAGTTAGAAACAAACCCTTCCTTTGGAAACATGTTTACTAACAAAAGAAAGTGTCTCTCGATTCACGAAAAAGTTGAAATTATTTGTGAGTTAGAATGTGGTGCAAAAAATGTTGAAGTGTGTAAAAAATTTTCTTTGTCTTCTTCAACAGTATCGACATGTTTACATGTTTACATATCAGCACTAGAAAAGAACATAACTGGGAAAAAAAAAAATTTTGAAAATGCAAGTTTACAAACATTGATGAAGCATTGCTTCAATGATTCACTACACAAAGAAGTGCTGAATTTTCAATAGATGGTTTTATCTTGAAGGCCCAAGCAGAAAAATTTGCTAAGCAATTTGGACGTGATGATTTTATATGTAACAACAGTTGGTTGGATCAATTTAAAAACTGACATAACATTGTTTATACAAAAATTAGTGGAATCTCAATCTGCAGATCCAATAATGAAAAATGAATAGATTGACCGGGCAGAAATCAGAAAAGATTTCAATGACAAAGACATCTTATAATGCCGACAAAACAGGAAATTGTGTTTATTATTAATTAGTATTGTTTTTAATTATGGAGAAATAAATTGTGTTTAGTATTAAGTCTATGGTTTTAAAATTACAGACAAACAGATTGTGTTTAATATTAAGTGTATTGTAATTATACAAGCATATTAATACAAATAACATGTAGGTATATACTAATATTATTTTTTTCTCTCTAATATTTCTTTTGTGTTTTGAATCTATCTTTTTATCAGGTTATTGAGAATTTAAAAAAATAGGAGGTAGATTTAATTCATCACTGATGTAGCAAGTAATGGTTATAATGAGGAAATTTTGTCAGTCCCTTGATGCTCGTTATAACCAAGTTCGACTGTATATGGTTTTTGCTATTGGATAGAGCCACCAACCCACCTTGCGACATGCTGACAGAGCTTGGTAGTATTACTTGTATATACTCATTTTGTGTGTTGTGGTCACAGGAAATGGTATAGCAGTTTAGCTAACAGGAGGCAAAATTAAGTAAGGAATTAGGATAGAAATAAACACTTTTACCCTCATATAAAGGTTCTCCTCCAACTTCCTCTAAGTTATTAAAAAGTCAATTTAACTCCTTATTAGAGTTTGATAAACCTCTGGCCTCCACTCACATGTGAATGTTGATGCAAAAAAGTCGTTCAGTTTTTCAGCTACCTGAGCAGGATCATCAACAGTGGAACCATCGATATCTAGTGGACCAATCTGATTCATCCCCTTCCTTCTAGAGTTTACATAAGTAGTAGTAGTAGTAGTGGCATGTGATGCAAGAAAGCAAATGTATGAGCTTATGCAGCATCAGCCAAAAAAAAAAAAAAAATATATCACACCATTCCCTCCAAATGCCTGTCCAGTTCCTCCTTAAATTTATTCAACCTATCAACTTCCACAACGACAGATGGAAGTTTGTTCCAGCAATTAACCACCCGCTGACTAAAGGCAAATTTCTGCACATCTATTCTACATCTGTCTTTTCTTAATTTGAATTTATGCCCCCTTAGGTTCGTAATCTGAAAAAGTGGAAGGATCCCATCAGAATTCAGCGTGCTGAACCCATTCAAGGCCTTATATACCTCAATCAGATCACCGCACAGGTGCCTAGTCTCCAGCCACTGCAATTTGCAGAACTTAAGCCTCTCTTGGTAAGAGGATCCCTTCATTCCCCTCACCAATCTTGTTGCCCTTCTCTGTACACGCTCAAGTAAATCTACATCCTTCCTAAAATGAGGCCTCCAGACCTGTACGCAGTACTCAAGGCGTGGCCTGACCATTGCCTTATACAGAGGGATAATCACCTCCTTTTCCCTGGTAGCAAAATTCCTATATATCATTGACAAAACCCCATGACCTGCCCTGGCAGCCTGTCTGCATTGCTCAGAGAACTTCATATCTGACTGCATAATTACTCCCAGGTCTTTTTCATTTTCTACCACCTTAAGTGTAGTACCACACAGTTGGTACGCTTCTCTGGGGTTACTTCTACCCATATGCAGTACTTTGCATTTGTCAAGGTTAAACTTCAGTTGCCACTTCTTAGCCCAGCTGCCCAAATTATCTAGATCCTGTTGCAGTAGCACACTGCCATTACTGTCATTAACAACCCTGCCAACCTTTGTATCATCTGCAAACTTCGACATTAAGCCTGATATACCTTCATCAATATCATTGAAAAATATACAAAACAACAGTGGACCTAACACCGAACCCTGTGGGATTCCACTAATAACATTAGTCCACGAAGAGCAGCACCCATTGATTACCATACTCTGTCTTCTCCCACTTAACCATCCTTTTATCCATTGTAGCAACTTACCCTTAATACCATTCTGCTCCAATTTGTACAATAGTCTTCCATGCGCAACAGTGTCAAAAGCTTTCCTGAAATCCAAATATATGATATCAAAATTATTTTTTGCATCCAGTTCCTTTGTAACCACATCATAATATCCTATCAAATTTGTCAGACAAGACTTTCCCTTAACAAACCCATGCTGTGTCTGAATTATTGCTGCAGTCTTGTCTAGATGATCCTGCAATGCATCTTTAACCAGTGACTCCATTATTTTATCTGGAACAGAAGTTAAACTAACTGGTCTGTAATTACTCCTGTCACCCTTCGATCCCCCTTTGTGAATTGGGGATAGATTTGCACATCTCCAGTCCGTGGGAACCTCCCCTGAGTCCAAGGACGCTCTCATAATTATGGCTAAGGGTTTGCTTAGTTGCTTTGCCGCCTCCTTTAATATAACTGGATAGATCCCATCCACCCCAGGTGCTTTTCTTACATTTAACTTCAACAATTTCTCTTCCACTTTGCTCTCAGTTATTACAAGATCATTAAGCACCCTGCTACAATTGGATAACCTTCTGTCATTTTCAAACCTTAATAATTCCTCACGTGTGAATGTAGATGCAAAATACTCATTCAGTAAAGAAATCTTTGCTGTTTTTCTTTGCATCCTTTTCCAAAGATTTCTCATAATCTTCCTTTGTGGCTTGATATCCTTAAAAAGGCCTCTGAGGTTGGGCAAATTCATATTTTAGCAATAAATAGACTCATACACCATGAAAATATAAGTATTTTACTGTGACTAAAATATTTACAAATAAAATAAATATTTATAAAAACTGCTATTATATTAAATTAAATTATGTACATTGTAAAAAACATTAAAGTTATGATGAAATCCTTGCGATAAAATACACTAAAATAAACCGGATTAAAAGCGATAAAAATGATAAAAATCTGGAGCTTTCGGAAGCATCGGCTTCCTTCTTCAGCAGTAACAAAACTTCTTACAGCACATCCTTATATAACAGGCTCACGGTACTTATACATGTGGTTCAGTCGCCGCATGGTCTGAATTGGAAGCAGAAACTGCTGCAGGAAGTTTTGTTACTGCTGAGGAAGGAAGCCGATGCTTCCGAAAGCTCCAGATTTTTATCGTTTTTATCGCTTTTAATCCGGTTTATTTTAGTGTATTTTATTGCAAGGATTTCATCATAGTTTTAATGTTTTTTACAATGTACATAATTTAATTTAATATAATAGCAGTTTTTGTAACTATTTATTTTATTTGTAAATATTTTAGTTACAGTAAAATACTTATATTTTCATGGTTGGTGTATGAGTCTATTTATTGCTAAAATTTGTGACTTGATTACAGACTAGCTTATATCTACCATAGGCTTCTGTGTCACCTGATATATATATATATATATATATATATATATATATATATATATATATATATATATCCCATGCATTTTTCTTCTCTGCCAAGAGTCTTAGTTCATCTGATATCTATTTAGGCCTAAGCCTTGACAGTATTTCTTAGTTGGCATGAAAAGCTTAGTAGTTTCCAAGATTGATTCTTTGAATGCTTCCTATTTAGCATTTTCTGTTGGCAACATCATCAGTTGGTCACACCTTATAGAATTTAAAAACTGTCTGAGAGCACTATAGTCATCTTTACAAAAAGCAAAAACTCAGTATACTGTTATCATTACCACCTGGTGGTTCTTTTACCTGCAGATTATTAATGCATGAATAATCACTGCTGATAATCAGATCAAGAGTATTACTCCCACTGGTTGCCTCTTGAACATGCTGCTGTAGAAAACCGATCCAATAAATCCACAAAAGTCTTGCTAGTGTGCAAGTAACCTACCCACAAGTTCCAGTCAATATCTGGAAACTTAAATTCCCCATTACAAGACATTCTGATTTACTGGCCCATTCTTTCTCTGTACAGTTATTCGTTGTACTCATCAGAGTCATTGGGCCTATAACACACTCCCACTCTCATTTTTGTTTTCCCAGTACTTATGTCACACCAAACTAACTCAACACCGCACTGGCTACCCACGTCAGATAGATGTACTGCCTTAAATTTCATGTTTTCTAACTAAACAGCATAACCCCTTCTCCATTCCTATTCTGTCTGTCCTTTCTGTATATCAGGCATCAATATGGACGCCATAGCACCTTTCAAACAGGAACTTCAGCGAATTAGTTACAGACTTACAAAACAATGGCAGACTAGCTGGGAGACAACCTCATTAGGACAGAGAGAGTCTTTTTTCCCACAGTACAAGAACATCCCAAATCATATTCTGCATGGTTTTCACCCAGTCTCCAGGCTACCTTTCTGCTGACTGGGCATGGAAGCCTAAATCAGAAGCTACACAAATTGTGAATAGCAGAGACCCCAAAGTGAATAGCAGAGACCCCACTACTTCCAACAGCCAGAATCATGGAAACGTGCTATTTCACTGCCCAGCATATACAGATTACAGATACCAAGTGGACATACAAGCAGGACCCCCTACATTCAGGAACAAAATAAGAACTAGTAGAGAACAGGATAACCCTGAGTATTAGGACCACTGTTGTTTTTGATTTTCATAAATGACATCAATGAAAGAATAGAGGGCATGATGTCTAAATTTGCAGATGTGAAGATTGGTAGAGTAGTTAATGATCACCACCAAGCAGAGCTTCTTCAGAGTGACCTATATAGACTTCAGGGATGGTCAGAAAAATGGCAGCTATGCTTTAATCCAGTAAAGTGTAAGGTATTACACCTAAGGAACAGTAACCCCAAAATAACTTATACACTTGGTGGAGTTGAACTAAAGCTGATAGTGGAGGAAAGGGACTTGGGTATTATGATATGGTCAGACATGAAGTTCTCTGAGCATTGTAGACAGGTTGCAAGGAAGACCCATGGTGTCCTATCAATGATTTATCGAACAATTGTGAGTAGAGATAAGGATGTCATAATCCAATTACATAAGGCTATTGTTAGACAACACTTCGAATACCGTGTCCAAGTATGGAGACCACACCTAAAGAAAGACACTGTGCTTCTTCAAAGGGTCCAAAGACGGGTAACTCACCTGGTGAGATCAGTAAAAGGGCATCCATATGAGGAAAGACTTAGAATATGTGGGTTGCAGAGCTTGGGAACTAGGCACCTTAGAGGAGATTTGATTGAGGTGTTTAAGGCTCTGTTTAAGTAAAATGAATGAAGATGAAATTTTCACAGTTATAAGTGATTCTAGAACTAGGGTCCATAATTTCAAGTTATGGGGTGAGATATTTAGACTGGACTGCAGGTAGTTTTATTTTAGCCAGCAAATTATAAATTACTGGAATAAATTACCTACATGGGTGGTAGAGGCTGACAGTTTGGGGAAATTCAAAGGTCAGCTGGATTACCTAAGGGAGGAAGGAAACACATAGGTTGTCTATTTCCTTTTCTCTTATTAATTATTTATTTTTAAAAATTTTTCTTATTATTATTATTTATTATTTTTTTTTAATTTTATTTTATTTATTTATTTTTTCTTGGCTGGTGCAGCATAAGCCACAGGCTTCCTTGCACAATGTGGCTTTTGCTAATACTAAAATGAAAAAGGAGAATCCTTTGACCGTGCCAGCTCCAAAACGTAATCCACACAGAAAATTTTGAAATAACTGATCACTAGAGAAATATTTAGAAAAGAGGATAATTTAAATCTTATGTGAAAGTAAAAATTTTTTTTTTTTCAAAAGTACATAATGATAGTAACGAATAGTAACGAGACAACCGTTTTAATGCTAGATGATCAGTGGAGTAAAAACAGCGCGCATGCCCGTGCAACAACAATAGCACATGAATAACGTGCCTCACTCAGCTCATTGCACTTATCCGTTGTATTTGTATTTGAATTTCAGTTGATAAAGAGACTCGTTAGTCTCGAAAGCTACTGCCTGTTACTTATTAGTATATTTTACATTAAACTGAGTTATAATTATACGTATCTATATTTGTACATAATCATATTAAAAAGATAAAATTCAAGCAATTGTTTCATTTTTTACTTTTTATTTTAGTGTTTGTTCAACTTCAAAATTTTCTATGTTGTTCTGTAAGTAATATATAAGTACATATAGTTGATAATAAATTTGTCAAAAAGAATTATATATTTGTTTAATTTTAAGCTTATAACAACTTAAATCTTATAGCATCTTATAAGAGAAATAAGTTTATTTGATACTTTCAGTTATCTAGAGTATCTCATAATAGTTGGATATACAGAGTTATACTGTATATAAGTATTTAACTGCCACATTAAAAAGACTTGTTTTAGGGTTTAAAAGGAGAATGTTGTTTAGATATTCTTAAAAAAAGATTTATGAAGCAAATAATTTATGATTTATACTCACAAAAAAACTCAATTACAACACATGGGTGATTGTAAAAATCTCAACCAAAATTATTACTCTTATTGTGCAGACTACCTATAATTGCCAGACTACCTATCATTTTTCATCTTCCTAGCATTCTCACTAGCTGTGTTTTGGCATTTGCACTTTAGGCTCCAAACTGCTAGACCTGCCACTATATGATACATACTAACCATATGATACATATGGCTAGTGTATATGAAACATATCACCAAGCATATTATTTTTTAACAGAAACTGCAAATGTGTTCATATATGTGCCCATATACTTATAAACTCAGGTAAAGAAATCTTTGAAACACCATTAATGCAGACATAACAGAAGCACACAAATTTTTACAAACTTTGTTTCTGAAGATGATGAACTACAAGAAAAGAATGATTACTAATAAAACTGTAATTACATACTAAATTTTATGCACTTCTTATAAAAGTTTTAAAGGCAACTTTTATAAAAGTTAGCAAGTATGCATAATCTGTACAATACATACCTATTATCATCAGTAACACCATCATATCATACAAGGCAACTGCGTGTACCTTAAGGAAAACCCATGTTGCGAGTTATTGGCATTATCTCTGGAGAAACTGTTACTTCTTACCTTCAGCATGAATGGTTTACTCTTAGCTGTGGAAAACATAACATAAACATCACACTTAATTTTCATCTCATATTTAATTTACAAAACAGAGTAAATTATTATTAAAATATTATGTGTTAATAATTAAAAATTTAATTATTAACACATAATAGTATATGCACAAACTGATCAAATTTTATCTATTCACTGGCAAAACAGATGGATTTCCCATTCCATCATTCAAACTTTACAAAAAAGAAAGTAACACTCTGCAACTGGAAATGAATAAGCTGAAATCAGCATTAGTATTGGCAATATGATGCAAGGAAGCAAAGTTTGTATAGCACTAGCTTGGGGGGGGGGGCACTTAAATTTATTCAATCCTCCACAATACTAGTGGGAGTTTTTTTCCAACAACTGATTGCTTTTTAGCTAAATAGAAATTTCTGCACATCTATTATACAATCATCCTTTCTCAATTTAAATTTATGTCCCCTTGTGTTTTA
This sequence comes from Mastigoproctus giganteus, assembly GCF_048544385.1. Lineage (NCBI taxonomy): Eukaryota > Metazoa > Arthropoda > Arachnida > Uropygi > Thelyphonidae > Mastigoproctus > Mastigoproctus giganteus. Next base: position 8,882,798 of record NC_143588.1, on the reverse strand, counting down.
TCTGAAAAATAATAGAGATGCCATCAGCATTTAGTTTACTTAACCCTTCTAAAGCTTTAGCTTTATAGAACTCAGGTAGATCACCACACTGATGCGTAATTTCTAGAGATTCCAGTTTATAAAAACTGTCTTTCTTGGTAAGAGTATTCTTTTGTACCAACTAATCCTGTTGTGCTTCCAATGTCCTTCTTAAAATAAGATTTCCAAACCTTATGCAGTATCTTAGATGTGGCCTAACCATTGCCTTATACAATAGGATAGTCACTTCTTTATCTTCACTATCAAAGTTCTGTATATCATTGACAGAACCCCCATGGGCTGTTATAGCAGACTTGTTTGCTCAGAGAATTTTGCACCAGACTGTACAATTACCCCTATATTTTTCATACTCCACTACCTTGAATTTGGTACCAACCAAATGGTATGTTAATTTCATTTGGTAAATTTTGTAAAATCTAGCACATATTACAAAAAATCAACATTTTTCAATCCAGCACTCATATCAATGATTGCATTTGTCTTTAAAAATCCACAGAAATGCATTCATGCATTTCCTATAAGATTCTTTTAGGACTGTCTCTTGTCCTTTAATTTTTTTTGTGGTCAGCAGGATTTAAGCTGCATGTCTTAATTCTCACAGCAGAACAAACTTGCCTTTGCAATGAGTTGCTCTGGTATTACACTACTTTCAAACAGGTGTCCTTTCCAAAAGGTTGTTGTTATTATTTGGTTTTTAGGAGCATTAGCAACTAAGGCCATATTGCTCTGGGGATATGCAGTGGTCATTCTCTGACCTTTCCACGTCCTCCGTATTTGGTGGTCACGGCTCGAACCCCGGTCTAATCAAGAGGCATGTGCTCCTTGCTCCTTACCTGGCTACGGAGGTGCCTTTCCAAAAGGTTAATCAGACATTTGTTTAAAGGATGACTGTTTCAAGACTGACTGGCCTCTCATGAAATAGCTGTTGTTATTTGTTGTTATTTGGTTTTTAGAAGCATTAGCAACTAAGGCCATATTGCTCCGGGAATATGCGGTGGTCATTCCTTGACCTTTCCACATCCTCCATATTTGGTTGTGACAGGCTCGAACCTTGCATCAGATAGCAGGTGGTTTATAGTGAAAATGCACAGACAAACTTCACTGGCAGCACAGTGGTTATAATCACCATCCTCTCCACATCAGGTGGAAAGTGCTCAAGTTCGAAATCCATCAATGATGCAAGAAACTTTTATGGACTTTTTTCACTCTGTGGCTGAGTTTGTCAGTCTCAGGTGAGAATGGCAAGGTTTCCACCCCACCTCACTAGGAACTCAGGTTTTTCATTGATCAAAACAGGCAAACTGAGCAGAAAACACACACACACATTTACAGAATTAATACATGTAGGTATATGAAGGAATTCTCAGGTTGCAATAATATGGCAGGTTTTTTTTTTATTTAACACAGACAAAATAGTTATAAAAAAGTAGTTTGATGTGAGTTGCCATATGGTATGTGAAATACAAGGGCAACTAGTTACAACTGAAAGTTTCTTATGTTGTGAGAATTAAGGCCATTGCATCATCCATTCAGATTAAACCCTGCTGCCTGCAAAAACAGATCAAAGGATAAGATGGTCATTATAAATGTATACAGATGTAAATAAGTTCAGTTGTTTGTGCTTAATAATTTATTGAAATATGCTCCTCTAAAACTGGTCACCACTAGGTATACCTCTCTAAAATCCAGAAAATTTAAAATCTGGCACTTCTCTATCCTAAGGGTGCTGGATTTTAAAGAGTTTACTGTGTGTGATGTGAAAATTATTCTTTGCATCCAGTTCTTGTAATGACTTCATAGTAGTTAATTAGATTGTTCAGGAATGATTTTCCATTAACAAATCCATGCTGTGATTGCTTCTTGCATTACATTAACTATAGTTTCCATTATTTTCTGGCAGAGAGTGGGTAATTACAGTGGGTAATTACAGACCTTATGGGTCTGTAATTACCCACTTTACCCTTTGATCTACCCTTGTGAATAGGATTTGCTAGTCACAAATCTCTAATTTACCACTGGAGATTGCATTTACCACTTTCATATTGCAAAGAGGAAAACAATTCTCAAGAATAGTTTCCTTCTTCACAATATGAAAAAGATAACTTTGACACTGTTGGAGATTAAAATCAAGGTGCTGTAATACAGCTGAAATGAAGTTTTCCAGATCAGTAGTGTAGCTGGTGGAACAGTGCATGGGGAGTTTGTCCATAATATGAATTTTGCTAATTAAGATAAGTAATTATCCAAAATTAGAAATCAGTGTTAAACTGTGCTAAACCATCTTGGATAATTTATATTTTGGAAGCTTTTGGAATCTTTATTTTTATATTTGGAATTTTTATATTTTGGAATCTTTAAAAGAAAATGTACGATCAATGAATATTATGCAATGACCATTTCTTCATATATTATGAAGAAATGGTCATTGCATAATATATGAAGAAATGGTCAGTTCACGGTTCTTCCAAAAAGATCTGCTGGGGATATAAACCATTGGGCCACAGGGATGACTGTGGTGGTCTCAGCCAGGTCACAGAGTATTCTTCATCTATATGTGTAATTGTGACCATATTTCTTCAGGTCAACATGCAGATCCTGAATGCACAAAAGCATCTGCTGTGGGAAGAATCAGTCAAAGATGAGACATAGTCCATCCAAAAATTTAACTATTATTAGGAGTTGCCTCTCTTCAATAAGCTATAGGAGCTTTGGAATGTTGACAGAGTTGGCCATGGCTATAGTCTGGAGCTGGGGTGGTAACTCAAGCCTGTGGAAAGACCATTTGAGAAGCCAGTACTCAGATGCAAACACTGGTTTGATGATGGAGGGGGAGGGAGGACTGCCCAATGCCTATATTTCTACAGCATTCAATAGTTGGGAGGAGGAGGTAGAACAATAATAGAAATTTGGGCCAAAGTAATACTTGCACTCACCTCAAGGATTCTTGTTTGTTGCTACAACAGCCAACATTAACAAGATGTTCTGAGGGTAGCAATGCTTCAAATGATCAGGATGAGAAAGATAGGGAAGCAAGCCTAAATAACTTCAAGGGTTGTGTCAGGGTAGTAAACTATAGAAGAATACTTAGTCTTCACTGTGTTTAAAGTAATGTCAGGAGTATTATCAATAAAATGGCTGAATTTGAACTCCTGGTTAGGACAACTAATGCTGACATACAGGGCTGACAGAAACATGGTGCCACCAGGAAATTGGGGATGAGGAGCGTTCCACTAAGGTATGTATGATGTATTTAGGAAAGATAGAAGGGGTTCGTGCTTCTTATCAAAAGCAGTCTGAACGTGCAAAGAGCTTTTACTGAGTCAGAAGTTACACTTGCCAAATCTGTGTGGTTTGAGTTAGTTGGAAGCAAAGATATAAATAGAGTGGGAGTAATCTACAGACCAGAGGATTGTGAAGAGTATAATGAGAGTCTCTACATGCAGATGAAATGGCGCACAAGAGTAAATGTCTTACTATGAGTGACTTCAATCTGCCCCTAATTGATTGGAATAAGGGGGAGGGGGAACTCACCTTGGGAAAAAGTTTTCTAAATAAACTAGATGATTATTATTTGTACCAGCATATCAGAGATAATACTAGGGGTTAAAATATTCTTGACCTCATTATTACTCACAAATTACTAACATTACTAATACTAAATTATATTACATCACAAAGCTTAAAATACAAGGACCAATGGCAGGTAGTGACCACACAGTCATCAGTTGGAAGATGAAGAAAGATGTTGCAGTAGTTAAAGGTAAAGGCATGGGTTTTAATTTCAGAAGAGGGGACCTTGACAGTTTAAGGTGCTATATGGCATCTATTAATTGGACAGATTGCAAATACATTTTAGTTATTCATCCATTTACTGAAATGGATGATTGCAGAACTAGAGCAATGAAAAGTAGTGCGGCTTACAACAGCTACAAGTTGATTTTTAATAGTACCACAGATAAGGTCAGAGATGCCAAGACTGTGTAAGAGAAAGCCTTGGCTAAGAAAACAGAGAATGAGGACAATAAATTTGTCATGTATGTGAATACAAGGAAGAAAAAAGTGAATCAGATCAGACCCCCTTGTGCACTGGATGTGAAAAAGTCTTAGACAACTCAATTGATGTTGCAGCTGAATTAAATAGGTACATTGCATCTGTCTATACTGAAGAAAAACCCTTTGTGCTGAGAAGAGGCTGTGCAAATGAGGCTGAGTCATATGAAATTAGTGATTTTGAAATTACAGATGAATGTTTATTAGAAAAACTTTCAAGCACAAAGGCAAGTAAGGCTTCTAAAGTTGATGGCATATACCCAGTAATTTTGAGGGAGGCCACCAGGGAGTGTAATGAACCACTGAAGTTAATTATGAGGATATCTTTGACTCGGGAGACATTCCTTTGGATTGGAGAAGTGCCAATGTGTTACCAATACATAAAGATAATTCTAAGAGTAAAGTCAGTAACTATAGACTGGTTAGTCTGACTTCAGTGGTAGCGAAAATCTTAGAAGCAACGATTAAAAGTGCAATCCAGGGACATTTAGATAGATATGGCAGTCTGAATAACACAACATGGTTTTGTTAAGGGAAAATCACGTTTAACTAACTTAGTAAGCTATTTTGACACACTTAATTGTCAGCTGGATGTAGAGAACAATTTTAACATAGTTTATTTGGATTTTAGCAAGGCATTTGACTCAGTCCCTCATGAGAGGTTACTGTATAAGCTGGAGCATGTTGGTATTACTGGAAAAATTCTGAGATGGATTGCTGGGTGGCAGCAGGGTAGAAAGCAAAGGGTTATGATTAATGTCTTCAGCCTAATGTAAAGTCAGAAGTGGAATCCCCCAAGGATCGGTTCTTTTGTTTCTGATTTTCATAAACAACACTGATGATGGGTGATTGTTGTTGTTTGTTTGTTTTTTGGTTTTAAGGAGCATTAGCAACTAAGGCCATATTGCTCCGGGATATGCGGTGGTCATTCCTCGACCTTTCCGCATACTCCGTATTTGGTGGTGACGGGCTCGAACCCCGGTCTAATCAAGAAGCATGTGCTACGCACTGCTGCTCCTTCCCACCTGGCTAAGGAGGCGCAATGATGGGTGATTGCAGATGTAAAGACTGGTAGAGTAGTTAATGATCAGAAAACTTTATCAAGCAGCACTCCTTCAGGATGACTGGAACAGGACACAAGGATGAACAGAAAAGTTGCAGCTATGTTTTAATGCAGAAAAATGCAATGCAGAGGTTGGGGAATAGCAATCTCAAAATAAATTATACACTTGGTGGGGTTGAGTTAAAAACAGTAGAGGAAGAAAGGGATCTGGGAGTTACAATATGGGCAGATAAAGTTTTCTGAGCAATGTAAACAGGCAGCCAGGAAAGCTCATAGTGTCCTCAATGATTTATTGAATATTATCCTATAGAGATATGAACACCATAGTCCAACTTTATAAGGCAATTGTAAGACCACATTTAGAATACTGGGTTTTCAAGTAAAAGAGACTTCATCTGAAAAAATACACTCAGCTTCTTGAAAGGGTGAAAAGATGAGCAACTCACATGGTGAGATTGGCAAAAGAGTGACCATGAGGAAAGACTCCGAATATGTGGACTACAGAGCTTGGCAACAAGGCCCTCAGAGGTTAACTGACTGAGGTTTATAAGACTCTGGGAAGGGTGTTAGTAAAATGAATGAAAGTGGAATTTTCACTGTTATAGAGAATTCCAGAACTCAGGGGCATAAATTCAAATTACAGGGAAGAGGTTTAGACTAGATTATAGGAAGTTTTCTTTTAGCCAGCGAGTCAGAGATTGCTGGAACAGTTGCCTTCACATGTAGTTGAGGCTGACAGTTTGTATATATTTTTTATTTTTTTTATGAAAACCCCAAACATGAGAGGTATTAGAACCTATAGTACTTACTACTATGCTTGGGCTTGAGGTTGAGAAGACGAGAGAAGATATTTGTTGACATTAGACTTGAACTTCTGTAGACTAATTTTCAGAAAAGACATATGAAGAAAGGTTTTTCCAGAAAATGGCAGTTAAATGATTAAACAAGGAAGATGAAAAGTTGGTTCTGTGAGTTTGAAGTTGAACAGTAACTGGATGTTGGCTGGTGGAGGCACGTGTTTGGGCTGTTTTGAAAGAGAGAGTGGGAATTATAGAAGCCAATCCAAAAGAACTGTGCCCATAGAAGTATCTGTAGAAAAGGCATGCAGCAGAAACAGTACATCTATGAGACAGCGAGTGGAGAGACTGTTAGAGATGAGTCATTAATTAATCTAACTGCCATCTTCTGAATGGAATCTAGAAGCTTGAGAGAGGTTTTGGGGGCACCGCTCCAGATGTGGGAACAATATTCCATGGTAGGACAAATTTGCAATTTGTACAGAGTGAACAGCTGTTTGGAAGAAAAGTAACACCAGGAGCGAAAGAGAAAACCAAGTTTTTTGGATGCAGAGGAAGCAACATTTGTAATGTGCTTGTGCCAAGAGAGATTAGAAGTCAGGATAATCTCCAAAAGAGATATATCATCTTGCCTAGAAATCAGAGTGTCACCAAAGATAAGCATGGGAGCAGAAGAATCCTTTTTGCGAGGTATAAGACAAGACTGAGTTTTAGAGGGATTAAAATCAACTAAGTTGTCTTTGCCCCATTGGATAATTATCTGGAGATGGGAATTTAAGGAATTGGTAGCAGATATTTGAGAAGTTGAAGCTGATGAAGCAGGGCAAGGTTTCTCAAACTGGAAAGTGGAATGCAATGTTCTATCATCGGCAAAACTATGGATAGCATTTCCAGTCAATGAAAGAAGGTCATTAATATACAAGAGAAAAAGAGTGGGGGAAAGAACTGAACATTGGAGGAAACCAGCATTAGTGGAGAAGTCAGAAGACAAAGAGTCATCTACCATCATCACCTTCAGTGAGCGATCAGAGAGAAAACTGGATAAACTATTATAAAAAACAGTTGGAAAATCATAGGATGGAAGCTGGTTAAGAAGATCTTTATGACAAACACGATTGAAAGCCTTTGAGATGTCAAGAGCAACTGCTTGTGTTTCACTGAACTTTTCCATTGAATTTGTCCATAAATGGGTAATATACCCATTAGCTTTGGCAAGAGACCAGAATGCTCGGCTACCATTAGGGCAAAAAACAAGTTTTCTACTCTTAGCTTGTTCAAAATCTAGTTTGTACTAATCAATAACTGCTTTACAATTGCGAGATTTGGTGTAAGCAGAAAATGAAACTGAAGAATTGGAAACAAGCCAATTACGATATGCAACATTCTTCTCCTGAACAGCCTTAGCACATTTATTGGAAAACCAAGATTTAGATAAAGGACAAGATTTTAAAGTGAAGTGTGGAATAAAGGATTCCATTCCAACAAGAATAATTTCACTGACACGATCTGAGCAAACACTGACATCAAAAGTTTTGAAACAGTAATCCAACTAAGGAAACGAAGAAAAGAAATCACGCAGGTCATTCCATTTTGTATCAATGTAATGCCAAACAACATGAGGTTGTGAATAGCCATGAGATAAAGGCTCCATTGGAGAAGAGACAATCACCAAGTTGTGATCTGAGGTGCCTAAAGGACCACTCACTTCAACCGTGTACTTAGAAGGGTTGTTTGTGAGAAAAGATCTAGTGTATTGGCTGTATAGTTAGGATTGTCCGGTATTCTGGTAGGTAAATGAACAATCTGTGCAAGGTCATTAGTAATTACAAAAGCCTCATCATCTCGACCAGCTGGGTCGGTGTGACTAGAAAACGGAAGCCAGCTGGAGTTGTAAACATTAAAATCACCAAGGAAAATTACCTCACTGTTGGGAAAGTTGGACTGGAGAAAGTCAAGTTGCAAAGAGAGAGGTCAAAGACCTCCAAGTGATTAGTGAAGTTGGGAGAACAGTAGAGACAACAGATGAATTTGACAGAATGAAGTAGAGAGATTTTAAGCCAGAGAAGATCAAAGAGAGGGGATTCCAAATTACCAAGTGTCTGACAGGGAATATCGGAACGGACATATGCACATGTACCACCTTTGAGGTGAAAAGAATCATACAGCAAATAATTTGGGCAATTAAGATGAGCAGTAGTTGAATCAACCGATAACTGAGATTCTGTCAGAAAAAGTACATGCCGTTTGGCAGACTGCAAGTGGAAATGGACATCTTTGAGATTAGAACTGAGACCACGTATATTTGTGAAATGAACTAGGAAATGTTTGGGAGGTTTAGATCTTTTTGTAGATAAGCCTACTCTGTATTAGTTTGACAAGTCATGGTGTATTCAATAGTAAGAAAAAGTGGGGGGGGGGGCAAACATGCTGTATGAGTAATGAAATTTTTGGATATAGCATACACATGGTAAGAATATACCCAGATGCTTGACATAACATGGGCCCCCACATACACACTGCTCGGACTCCCTCCAGTCACTATCTGGCAGAGTAGAGGTAGCAAGATTATACACAAGCTGATCCGGAAGCCTCCTAGATCGTTATCTATAGGTTTGGTCCGGTATATTAACTAGTGGCCGGCCTGCAAACACCGTTTTAGAGCTGTACCCTTGAAATGTAAGGAAGATTGGATCTCGCCATGATGTCCATCATAACCTCAAAAGTCATCAATCATACTGCATGATGGAAGAGACAGGAAGGGTTGACCGAAACTTAGCTCTGGAGACTAAACTTGGGTTCCACCACTTCAAGCCTCCAATAAGCAAAGTGGTGGTATTGCACTGGTTGATGAGAGTCATCTAATACCTAGTATTGCCTGGTAACACAGAGAGGCGGCATTCCTCCATGTGGTGTGGAGGAACCCCTGCTTACATTGGTTCACGCCTGATGGTCACCCACAGTGTGCTTGCACATGGGGGTTATACCCTGGATTACTAACAGTCCTACTGGTGTGAAGGTGCAAGCAGAGGATTTGGCTGTCAGAGACCGTCCAGACTTCGTCGAAATTGGGTTCGCAATTGGGTCACCCAAATATCAGTTCAATCAGTGTTTTAGACTCCCAGGCAGCAAGTACAGCTTGTCTGGCATATCTGAGAGTATGTCTGTGACAACCTCAAGGACCATAAATCCAAATTTAAATATCTCCAAATAAATGCAATCCAAATAATGAAATTCAAATAATGAAATTCAAATAAAATTAAATCCAAATAAATCCTCCGAATAAATCCAAAGTTCAACTTTTTGAATAAATTCAAGGGTCAACTGGATAGTTACCTATGCGAAGAGGAAAGCATATAATTTGTATTTTCTTATCTACTCATCCCTCCCCCATGGGCCAGTGCAGCAAAAGCCCATGGGCTTCCTTGTACTCTATGGTTATTATTATTACTATTACTATAATGGTTTCAATGTACCTGACCATGATAGAATATTTTCAATGTAACTGAATATGCTAGTGCTATATACACAGCCACCTAAGTCAGGCAATCTCTAGTGAGTAAAATGTAAACATGACGAGTAAAATGAAGTTCTCGATCAAATATGGCCCCTAAGTTGGTGTGGCTAGCAACTTGCATGAAAGCATACAAAGGAGGGCTAAGACTAGTTATTAGAAATATATTCTTAGAAAAAGAGACTCCACTTCTTCAAACTACAAATTCTGGAAACTAAGCAACTGCATGGGGATCTAGTTGAACTGTTTAAGGACATAAAAGGATTAAGAAAACTTAATGATTAGAGACCGTGTTCCCCTCCTTTTAGGATGACACAAACAAGGGTGCGCTAATGTTCAAATCATGGAAAGATAACTTCACATAATACACTCTGCAAGCTGTGTTTTTAGTTGAATTCTTATGCTGCCCCAAGGAAATCTTCCCACTCATTTGCTTCTCTTAAATTTTTTTAAAAACTAATTTGACTCAAAAAAGGCTGTACAACATAATGATATTAACACTGCATATACATAACTATAATTACTCCATAGAAACTCATCAGAAATATTAATTTCATATAAACCTTCAAAAATTGATGTTATGGCATTCTGACCAGTTAAGTTCAAGTTGCTCCCATGCAATTTTCTCAGTTTTCACTTAAGTGTATAATAGTTATTTCAGAAACATATCTTAAAAGAAAATTATCCAATGGATAATTTTCTTTTAAGGAATTATCCGATGAAATCACCTTATCCGGTGATTTTTATTTCTGCACTGTAACTATACAGTGCAGAAATAAAATCACCGAAGTATAATCAAAAACATCAGCAGCCAGTTGCAACATGATTGGAATCATGTTGCAACTGGCTGTGTTATTTGGAATCATATTCAAAGAATGCAAACTACACAGCACAAATAATACTGTTGAGTATGTATTTCTAATAACAGTAGTGTACATGGGTTGGTGAAAGCCTTGGTTGCATATGTAGTAAACAGCAGACTAAGTTTCTGACAAAATGCATTGATCTCTTATTGCACAATGAATCAATTAGACTCGTCTCAGTACTGAATCTGCACTTCGATTAAAAAAGAACTGCTCCCCAAAGAACGGTAAGCTGCCATTTATTTGAAATGCAATAAAATGGCTGTATTATCAATACAGCCAGTTCAGTGCATTACAAGTAAATAGCCATGCTTGATGGTGGGTAACTATGTAGAGTAATGAAAGATCTGACAACCAGTAATGAAAAACTTCTGCAAATTGCAACATCTGGAAATTAGGCACCTGTAAGGTGATCTGATTGAGATGAACAAGGCCTTGAATGGTCTGAGCTAGCTCAATGCTGTGATTCTTCCTGTTGCTCAGATTATGCACCTGTGGGGGCATAGATTCAAACTGAGGATAGCCAGTTGCAGAATAGATGTGCAGAAATTTGCCTTTAGCCAGCAGGTGGTTTATTGCTGGAACAAACTTCCATCTATCGTTGTGGAAGCTGATAGTTTAAATAAATTCAAGGAATGGATGGATGAAATGGGTATTTTTTATGTGAAAACATCTATATGGCACCCAACAATGCAATGTAATGAAAAGGCGAGACAAAAAAGGAATTGTTGACAAATACTTGTATTGTTGCAATTATACTTCCTGCAGTAGTAACTGCAGGACTGTGACTTAATACTATTCAACAAATGGCTACAATCAAATGGATAATTAAGCTATTGGCTTGGATATCGCTAACTTCTTCCAGGCCAAGGATGTTTTCGCATAAAATAAAACATCTTTCAAACGTACAAGGTACACATGCATGTTTTTTTTTGTTTTTTTTTTGACTGATGCTGTATACACAGGCTTTCTTGCATCATATGCCTTAGCTAATGCTAACTTCCAGAATATATGAGATGCTAAATTGTGTCAAGCTTTAAATCCATATACAGTTAGAGCAAAAACTTAGTTTGGCTCTTTACTGCACGGCTGAAGCTTTTGCAGCTCACATAATGTTTTATAGTTCTCGTGTGCCTGAAGCTTTTGCTCTAAATTTTCTTGGGTTTTAAACTTCTCGCAGAATTTAACATTTCTCATACTATGGAAATATCTCATCACTGGTTGTTAGATATTTCAATGATGCCTAATAACTGATATGGGTTCTCAGTCTACAGTTATAAGAAGCTTTCTTCACAATTGGGAAATCCGGTGATACACTTATTTTTATTCTTTCTCTAGTTTTATTTTGTGTAATAATGGTGTCCTTTTTCATTTCATGTAAGATATATATGATATGATGATTAAGGTACCTGTTTGATTAATACTAGGGAAAAATGTAAAGTTCTGCTGTCAGATATGGCATCCAGTGATAGTTTTGAGAGGTTCAATGAACACAGAAAGAAACAGTTAAAGTGGAACTAGTGCTGAACAACTATAGAAAACTTATAACTAATAGAGTGTTATATTCTAGAGATGCCTGATTTGGTAGAGAAAAAAAAAAAAAAATTTGGAGAGTGATAAAATTTAAGAAGAGAAGGGAGAAATTTCCTTCAGTTTGGCCAGGGAATGTGGTAACTGCTATTGAGGTATTTCGGAATTATTCATTAGTTATGAATTTTAAGGGATGGAGCCCAGAATGTTTGCAATCCGGTAGGAAAATGCAAAAGCAATACAATTTGCTCTGTGATCTCACAATCTGGACTGTTTTGAAAGAGAGAGTGGGAATTATAGAGGCCAATTCAGAACAGTGCCCATGGAAGTATCTGTAGAAACAGTACATAGTGAGAAAGCGAGTGGAGAGACACTGTTAGAGATGAATCATTAATTAACCTAACTGCCCTCTTCTGAATGGAATCAAGAAGCCTGAGAGAAGTTTTGGGGGCACCAATCCAGATGTGGGAACAATATTCCATGGCAGGGCGGATTTGCGATTTATATAGAGTGCGCAGCTGTTTTGAAGAAAAGTAACGAGGAGAGCGAAAGAGAAAACCAAGTTTTTTTAGATGCAGAGGAAGCAACATTAATAATGTGCTTGTGCCAAGAGAGATTAGAAGTCAGGGTAATCCCTAAAAGAGATATATAACCGACCGGGCTAGCCGGGTGGGTAAAGTACCTGCCTAGCAACCCAAAGGTCACGGGTTCGAATCCCGCTTTAGGCATGGATCAAAGTACTGCAAACACCTTGGGAGATGCATTATGGCCACAGAAGCCGATGCGCCAACAACTACATAAAAAAAAAAAAATATATCATTTTTGCCTAGAAATCGGAGTGTCACTAAAGAGTTTGGCGCACTATGGCCATAGTTGCCGATGCGCCCAATAAATCCCGAAACAAACAGTCACTAAAGATAAGCATGGGAGCAGAAGAATCCTTTTTGCGAGATATAAGACAAGACTGAGTTTTAGAAGGGTTGAAATCAACTAAGTTGCCTTTGCCCCACTGGAGAATTACCTGAAGATCAGCATTTAAGGAATTGGTAGCAGATTTTCGAGAAGTTGAAGTTAATTGAGCAGGACAAGGTTTTTCAAAATGGAAAGTGGAATGCAATCTGCTATCATCGGCAAAACTATGGATAGGATTTCCAGTCAATGGAAGAAGGTCATTAATATACAAGAGGAAAAGAGTGGGGGAAAGAACTGAACCTTGGGGGACACCAGCATTAGTGGAGAAGTTAGAAGACAGATAGCCATCTACCATCACCCTCAGTGAGCGATCAGAGAGAAAACTGGATAATCAATTACTAAAAACAGTTGGCAAACCATAAGATGGAAGCTTGTTTAGAAGACCTTTATGCCAAACACGATCAAAAGCCTTTGAGATGTCAAGAGCAACTACTTGTGTTTCACCGAACCTTTCCATTGAATTAGTCCATAAACGGGTAACATAAGCCAGAATATCACCAGTGGATCGACACTGACGGAATCCATACTGGCAATCGTTGATCAGACGGAAGGTTTCTAGGTAGTTTAAGAGTTGGCGGTTAATTGATTTCTCCATTACTTTAGAAAGAGTAGAAGTAAGTGCAATGGGACAATAATTGGATGGGAGGGATTTGTTACCCTTTTTAGGAACTGGCTGGATATGAGCAAATTTCCAAGCAGAAGGAAAAACACCTTTGGAATAAGAAAGTGAAAAAAGGCGGCAAAGAATAGGAGTAAGTTCAGGAGCACAGATTTTGAGAACAAGTGGAGAAATGCCATCAGGACCTGGAGCATTCTTAGCATCAAGATTCATCAAAATCCTACTGGTATCCTTTTGACGGAAGACCACAGGAGGCACTGAATGGAGCGTGTTGAGAATGGTGGGAGGTGTTTTACCAAGATCATTAATACATGAGCTGGAAGAAAAATGGGATGCTAGCAGGTCAGCTTTATCCTTGGCTGAAGTGACAACAGAACCATCTGGTTTGGACAGAGGTGGGAGCAGAGATGGGCAAAAGTTGCGGCCAATAGCTTTGGCAAGAGACCAGAATGCTTAGCTACCATTAGGGCAAGAAGCAAGTTTTCTACTCTTAGCCTGTTCAAACTCTAGTTTGGACTGATTAATAACTGCTTTACAATTGTTGCGAGCTTTGGTGTAGGCAGAAAATGAAACTGAAGAATTAGAAACAAGCCAATTACAATATGCAACATTCTTCTCTTGAACAGCCTTAGCACATTTATTGGAAAACCAAGGTTTAGATAAAGGACAAGATTTTAAAGTGGAGTGTGGGATAAAGGATTCCATTCCTGCAAGAATAATTTCACTGATACGATCTGAGCAAACGTTGACATCAGAAGTTTTGAAACAGTAATCCGACCAAGGAAAAGAAGAAAAGAAGTCTCGCAGGTCATCTCATTTTGCATTCTTGTAATGCCAAACAACATGACGTTGGGACTAGCCATGAGATAAAGGTTCCATTGGAGAAGAGACAATCACCAAGTTGTGATCTGAAGTGCCTAAAGGACCTCTCACTTCGACCGTATACTTAGAAGGGTTGTTTGTGAGAAAAAGATCAAGTGTATTGGTGTATGATTAGGATTGTCCAGTATTCTTGTAGGTAAATAAACAATCTGTGCTAGGTCATTAGTAATTGCAAAAGCCTCAGCATCTCAACCTGCTGGGTCGGTGTGACTAGAAAACGGGAGCCAGCTGGAGTTGTGAACATTAAAATCACCAAGGAAAATTACCTCGCTGTAAGGAAAGTTGGACTGGAGAAAGTCAAGTTGCAAAGAGAGGAAGTGAAAGAGCTCCAAGTGATTAGTGGAGTTGGGAGAATGGTAGAGACAACAGATGAATTGGACAAAATGAGGTAGAGAGATATTAAGCCAGAGAAGATCAAAGAGAGGAGATTCCAAATTGCCAAGTCTCTGACAATGAATATCAGAACGGATATATGCACAAGTACCACCTTTGAGGCGAAAGGAATGATACAGCCAATTATTTGGGCATCTGAGATGAGCAGTAGTTGAATCAACCGATAACTGAGATTCTGTCAGAAAAAGTACATGGGGTTTGGCAGACTGCAAGTGGAAATGGACATCATTGAGATTACAATTGAGACCACTTATATTTGTGAAATGAATTAGGAAGTGCTTGGGAGGTTTCGATCTTTTTGCAGATAAGCTTGCTCTATTAGTTTGACAATTCATGGTGTATTCAATAGTAAGAAAAAGTGGGTGGGGCATGCTGTATGAAATAATGAAATTTTTGGATAAGGCGTACACATGGTAAGAATATACTCAGATCCTTGACATAACATGGCCTCGACAATGCTCCCCGCATACACACTACTCGGACTCCCTCCAGTCACTATCTGGCAGAGTAGAGGTAGCAAAATTATACACTAGCTGTTCCGGAAGCCTCCTAGAGAGTTACCAATAGGTTCGGTTTGGTGTACTAACTAGCAGCCGGCCTGCGAACACCGTTTTAGAGCTGTACCTGAAATGTAAGGAATATTGGATCTCGCCACGACGTTCATCATAACCTCAAAAGTCATCAATCATACTGCACAATGGAAGAGATAGGGAAGAGTTATATATATATACAGGGTGTCTTAAAAATACACAGCATAACTTCAGGAATGAGTTCCTCATATGTAGACAATAAAAATATTTTATATCAACATAGTTCTGGAAATGCTTGGTTTCCGAGTTTTGAAGGTCTGTCTGTGACACTTAACTGTTCACATCACCTTATATTAATTGTTGAAAATGTCCACCTTCTGCCTGAATACAGGCCTCACATCGACGTTTCATGGACTCACAAAGAGGATGCCAAATTCCCGGCATGTTTCGTATTGTCTCACAACCTGCCACACTTTGATTGTGCAGAGTTTCCACATCAGCTACCAGAGTCGAATACACTAATTACTTTAAATGGATCCACAAGAAGAATGGCCCCACAATAAGCAAGCACAACATCCAAAATCTCCTCCTCTACTTCAGGAGTCGTAGATCTTGGTCATCCTCTGTGGGCAGCATAAGGTGTAAAGGTCCCATGTTCACAAAGGCGGCGATGGATACTTTCAAACGTTTTCCTGTCAGGACATCTTCTTTCTGGGAACCTTTCGTGGTACAAATGACGAGCTCCAGAGCATTGCCATCCGCCAAACTGTACATAAAGTGCATATCCGCTTGCTCCTGATTTGAGTACATGGTCGGAATGGAAAACCACCAGATTCTGTCGGTACCTTGTGATGGAGAAACTCACCTGTGGGAGATAAGACATTCCGGTTAATAACTTGGGAACTAAGCATTTCCAGAACTATGTTGATATAAAATATTTTTATTGTCTACATATGAGGAACTCATTCCTGAAGTTATGCCGTGTATTTTTGAGACACCCTGTATATATAAATATATATATATATTTTTTTTTTTTTAGGATCTTGAAATTCTTTCTCTTTTTATTTATTTTTTCTCATTCTTTTGCCTCGGCACCTTATGTTTGATGCTGCTCCATCTTTATGTATTTTTCTTTTTCTTTTAATTTAATTTTTTCTGATTTCAGATATATAACCATCTTATTATAGATCTTTATTTTTTTGTAGTGGGAGAATGGTTTGCCAGAGTTTGTTCAAACACAAACTGAATTTCTTGAAAAGGGGGAGGGATGATGAAACATATTCTAAAGGGGAAGCCTTCAGGGACTTAATCTTGGAGGCTACTAGGCTTTTCATGCCAACTAATGAATACTGTTCAAGGTTCAGGCCTAAATGGATGTCAGATAAATTAAATAGGTTCGTGTCTTGTGTTTCATAGTGAGCATGGATACCTGTAACGGCCATCAACTGTCATAGTCTACATGAGATAATGTCCAGCATATAGTATATATATATTTCTTTTAATTTAATTTTTTCTGATTTGATATATATATATATATATATATATATATTAACATAATGAAGTAGTTAAAATTAAAAATGGTACAAAATATAATACGAAAATTAAGAAAATAAAGAAAATAAATATAATTATTCACATATCATGTGGCTCTGCGCTGGAGTGCTAGTCTGTCTGTTCTATATTTTTATTTTTCGCTGCATAAGGATCACCGCTATTCAAACCCTCTGCATTGGCGGTTTGATTGGGGGGATCGGGTGGCATCTGATCCTTCGATCGGTTCGCCTTTGCGACGATTTGTCTAGCAATTGAAATGCAGCTGACCATTATTGGCCTTGTGGTCCTCTGTTGATATGGGACATAATGGTCAGTCTATTTTTGTTATTTTGGTTTTATTTTATTTTATTGTAGTTAGTTTAGTCTCTATTTGTGATATTTCACGAAATTCGGAACTGGCACTTTACGAGGTTTGGTGCCGCTAAATTCTTATGTAATTGGCTCTAAATTTTAAAATTGATTTATTATTTTGAATTGGATTTTATAAATTTATTTGGAGATTTTCTGCTACAGTTTTTAGTATTAACTTTTCTTCTCCCTCCCTGTTCATTAATTATTATGTTTAATTTATTATTTTTCGCTCAACAGTTTTGCCATTCCACTGGGATTAATTTTGATTAACTGATATTATATATATATAGAGAGAGAGAGAGAGACATGTACAAGATGTGATGGTGGCTAGAAAGAAAGAAAGAATAATTAGACTGATGAATGTTTGTGCATCAATTATTGCAAATGAATAAGAATCTTTTTTTCTTTAATAGCCCTAAGGTTTTTGGCAGGAAAATATGATTATCATGGTTCGGACTTCATCCAGGATACAGTCATTTACTCTGCAGCTTTACAAAACTTTTCGAACTTAATGACACCCATCTTATTATAGATCTTTATTTTTTTGTAGTAGGAGAATGATTTGCCAGGGATTGTTCATATACATACTGCATTTCTTGAAAAGGGGAGGGATGATGAAACATATTCTAAATGGGAAGCCTTCAGGGACTTCATCTTGGAGGCTACTAGGCTTTTCATACCAACTAAGAAATACTGTTCAAGGTTCAGGCCAAAATGGATGTCGGATAAATTAGAGGTTTGAGGCAGAGAAGAAAAATGCATGGGATGCATACAAATTATCAGGCGACACAGAACCCTATGGCAAATTATGAGAAATCTTTGGCAAAGGATGCAAAGAAAAACAGCAAAGAGTTCTTTACTTATGTAAACTCTAAAAGGAAAGGGATGAATCAGATTGGACCACTTAACGTAGATGGGCTGGCTATTATTTGGGCATGCTCAAGTAGCTGATAAACTGAATGAGTATTTTGAATCTACATTCACACATGAGGAGTTATTGAATGAAGGGAATGCCAGAATTTTATCACACTCTAACAGGTAGATAAGTGATTTTGTAATAACTGAAAGCAAAGTGGAGGAGAAAGTGTTGAAGTTAAACATAAAAAAGACACCTGGGACAGATGAAATCTATCCAGTTATAATGAAGGAGGCTGCAAGAGAAGTAAGCGAACCCTTAGCCATAATTATGAGAGTGCATCCTTAGAGACGGGAGGTCCCCATGTACTGGAGAGGTGCAAATGTATTCCCAATTCACAAAGAGGGTCCAGAGGGTGACAAATAATTACAGACCTGTTAGTTTAATTTCTGTTCTGGGGAAAATAATGGAGTCACTGGTTAAAGAGGTGATACAGGATCACCTAGACAAGACAGCAGTAATAGTTCAGACACACCATGGGTTTGTAAAGGGGAAGTCTTATCTGACAAATTTGATTGGATACTACTATGTGGTCACAAAGAAACTGGATGCAAAAAATAATTTTGATATCATATACTTGGAAAGCTTTTGATACTGTTGCACGTGGAAGACTGCTGTACACATTGCAGTTGTATAGCACTGAGGGCAAATTATTGTAATGGATAAAGGGATGGTTGAGTGGGAGATGGCAGACAGTGGTAATAAATGGACACTGCTCTACGTGGACTAATGTTATTAGTGGAATTGCCCAGGGTTCAATGCTGGGCCCATTGTTGTTTTGTGTATTTATCAATGATATCGATGAAGGTATATCAGGCTTAATGTCTAAGTTTGCAGATGATACAAAGGTTGGCAGGGTTGTTAATGACAGTAAAGACAGTATGCTACTGCAACAGGATCTAGAAAAGTTAGGCAAATGGGATGAGAAGTGGCAACTGAAGTTCAACATTGACAAATGCAAAGTACTCCATATGGGTAGCAGTAACCCAAGAGAAATGTACCAACTGTGTGGTACTACACTCAGGGAGGTGGAGAATGAAAAAGACCTGGGAGTAATTGTGTGGTCAGATATGAAGTTCTCTGAGCAGTGGAGACAGGCTGCCAGAGCAGGTCATGGAGCTTTGTCAATGATATATAAGAATTTTGCTAGTAGAGACAAGGAGGTGATTATCTCTTTGTATAAGGCAATGGTCAGGCCACACCTTGAATACTGTATACAAGTCTGGAGCCTCATTTTAGGAAGGATGTAGAGTTGCTAGAACGAGTACATAGAAGGGCAACAAGATTGGTGAGAGGAACAAAGGGATGCACTTACGAAGAAAGGCTTGTCTGCAAGTTGCAGCATCTGGAAACTAGGCACCTGCAAGGTGATCTGATCAAGGTGTATAAGGCCTTGAATGGTTTGAGCAGGTGCAATGCTGACGGGATACTTCTGCTTGCTCAGATTAAGAACCTGAGGGGGCATATATTCAAACTGAGGAAAGACAGTTGTAGAATAGTTGTACAGAAGTTTGCCTTTAGCCAGCGGGTAGTTGATTGCTGGATCAGACTTCCATCTGTTGTTGTGGAAGTTGATAGCTTCAACAAATTTAAGGCTGAACTAGACAAACATTTGGAGTGACCGGATGGGTGAAATAGGATAGCTTTTTTTTTTTTTTTTTTCCACTGACAAATACAGTGCAAACTTTGCATACATAAAATGTATGCAAAGCTTTAAATAGACATCTGGTGAGGCTTAGGAATGCTACACATAGGATTAAGTTTATCAGGCTTACAGTTAATATTTTTCTGGGGTAAAAAGACAGAGTAATTTGGGATTGCTATATGACCTGGGCTCTGGTTGAGGCCTGTGATATACCAGTAAGAAAACACAATCCTGACTGAAGAATTGAAGTGGACTGGCTGTAATTGGGGGATTTGCAACTACAGCCAATCCTGGGGATTTGCAACAATTTTGTTTTTCTAGTGGTGATGTGTAATAAACACCTCTGACCCCAATGG
Organism: Mastigoproctus giganteus; assembly: GCF_048544385.1. Classification (NCBI taxonomy): domain Eukaryota; kingdom Metazoa; phylum Arthropoda; class Arachnida; order Uropygi; family Thelyphonidae; genus Mastigoproctus; species Mastigoproctus giganteus. The sequence continues at coordinate 8,862,727 of NC_143588.1, read as the reverse complement.
AGATTTCTACCTAGCCACTTGGACCAGTCCACCCCACCAACAAAGGAGCAAAAGCTGTAAAAAGTGAACTAAAAATATATACATCTGAATACAAATATCCACAAACAGCTCTTCTAGTGAGGATGGAGTAACCAATTATTTTTATTTCAAATTTCAGATAATAAAGGTACCTGATTTGTTCATCCATCATGCTTGATATTGTGTACGTAGTCTATATACCAGTGGAGTGTTGCATTCGAGGTGAGCAGATGCACTTCGTCAGGGCTCCTCAGTTAAGTGGATTGGATTACTGTTGATTAGTGCTTTTAAATATTTGATTTATTTAGATATTGTTGGATTATTTTGTTATAGGTTTTCCTGTAACAGTTTGATTTTAATAATAATACTATATAGATATAATTTTTTAAAGTTAATTTTCATTGATATTTAGCTAATTTTATAATGGTAGTTACGAGATCTGCCTTAAACACGTCACAGGGTATCGTGACTCACACGGAAACAGCCGATGCCGATTAACGGTGAGTCATGATTTAATCCATTGCGGAACCTGTGGAATGTTTTCCAAGGTCAACCTGGTGACTAATCATAGCTCACCTGGGGATTCTTTTCTTTGTGATCGATGTAAGGAGTGCACCGATCTTAAATTATAATTTGGTGCACTGATGGAACAATTTGTTCCATCAGTAAAAAAACGGGTGCTTTCCCTCGAGAATAATGCGTCTGGGAGCTCGTCAGGGACTCAAGACTCCAGCAATCTACCATGTGATGCACTCCCGATTCAGGCCTCAAAACAAAAAAACCAAGTGCAAACTACTCTGGTTAAAAAGGACATTGTTTTATTAGGAGACTCCATTGTCAGGGAAACGGGGAATATTTTTTGTAATAAGGATAGGTGGAGCAGAACCAGGGTATGTCTGCTGGGAGCAACTATTAATGATGTCACCAATAGATTGTCATTTTTAAGAGGGATAAAAAGAATATTATTATTCATGTGGGGACTAATGACATTAAACGTACATGATCTGACGATTTATTGGAAAAATACAGGACCATGCTGAGGAAATGCCACGAGCCAGACCACAATGTCTATGTGTCTGCAATTCTGCCCAGACACGATAGGAGGGATTATATGTTAAAAGCCTTGTGGATTAACTCAAGACTTGAAGGACTCTGCAAGGCTTTAGGGGGGGAAATTTCTATCAGCATGGCCCACACTTGTAGGTAGAAGGAATTTGTTTAATAGAGATGGGATACACTTAAACAAAGGTGGTGCAAAAGTTTTTGGCAGTATTAGCATTAGCATTAGCATTAGCATTAGTAGAGGCATATGATGCAAGAAAGCAAGCTTATTCAGCATCAGCCAGATAAAAAAAAAAAAAAAAAAAACACACCACTCCCATTTCACCCCTCCGTTCATTCGAAATACCTGTCCAGTTGAGCTTTAAATTTGTTTAGGCTATCAACTTCAACAACAAGTGATGGAAGTCGGTTCCACCAACCAACCACCCGCTGGCCAAAGGCAAATTTCCGCACATCTATCCGACATCCGTCCTTCCTCAATTTGAATTTATGCCCTCTGAGGTGATTATTCTGAGCAAGATGAAGAATCCCATTGGCATTGAGCATGCTCAAACCATTCAAAGCCTTATACACCTCTATCAGATCACCTCGCCGGTGCCTAGTCTCCAGACTCTGTAATTTGCAAAACTTAAGCCTTTCTTCGTAAGAGCAACCCTTTGTTCCATTCACTAATCTTGTTGCCCTTCTCTGTACCCATTCCAGCAGCTCTACATCCTTCTTGAAATGAGGCCTCCAGACCTGTATACAGTACTCAAGATGTGGCCTAACCATTGCCTTATACAAGGGAATAATCACCTCCTTATCCCTGCTAGAAAAATTCCTGTATATCATTGACAAGACACCATGAGCTACTCTTGCAGCTCGTCTGCACTGCTCAGAGAACTTCATATCTGCCTGCACAATTACCCCCAGGTCCTTTTCATTCTCCACCACTGTCAGTGTAGTACCGCAGAGTTGATACGTTGTTCTGGGGTTACTGTTTCCCATATGTAGTACTTTACATTTGTCAATGTTAAACTTCATTTGCCACCTCTCAGCCCATCTGTTCAACCTTTCCAGATCCTGTTGCAGCAGCATAGCGTCAGTAGTGTCCTTAACAACCCTGCCAACCTTTGTATCATCTGCAAACTTGGACATTAAACTTGATATCCCATCATCAATATCATTCATAAACACCGAAAACAACAACGGACCCAACACTGAACCCTGAGGAACTCCACTAATAACATTAGTCCACGTTGAGCAGTGTCCATTGATTACCACTCTCTGTCTTCAGGCGCCTCCGTAGCCAGGTGGGAAGGAGCAGCAGTGCGTAGCACACGCTTCTTGATTAGACCGGGGTTCGAGCCCGTCACCACCAAATATGGAGAATGCGGAAAGGTCATGGAATGACCACCGTATATCCCGGAGCAATATGGCCTTAGTTGCTAATGCTCCTAAAAACCAAATAACAAAACAAACAAAACAAACATCTCTGTCTTCTGCCACTCAACCATCCCCTTATCCATAGCAGCAATTTGCCTCCAATGCCACACTGCTCCAATTTGTGCAGCAGTCTTCCATGTGCAACAGTATCAAAAGCCTTTCTAAGATCCAAATATATAATATCAAAGTTATTCCCTGCATCCAGTTCTTTTGTGACTACATCATTGAGGATACCTTAAAGGTTCAGGGAAACTGCTAGTTAGGGGGATGGGGAGATGTGGGTAATACTGACACGTGTGTATCTGATAATATTGGTCGAAGTAACTCTTGCACATACCTCAAGAATTTTTATCTGTTACCCCAACTGGACATATTATCTAGATGTTCTGGGGGCAGAAACGTTTCAAGTGAGCGGGTAGCTAATGCCAGGGAAGAGAGCCTAAATAACTTCAATGGTTGTGTTAGGGTTGTAAAATATACAAGAACAGTAGGTCTTAATTGTTTATATAGTAATGTTAGAAGTGTAGTCAATAAAATGAGCGAATCCGAACTGGTGGTTAAAACAAGTAACGCGGACATAATAGGGCTTATGGAGAAGTGGTCCCACCCAGAAATTGGGAATGATGAGTTTCAGTACGGCTTGTATAATGATTTAGGAAGGATAGGGTAGATAGAAGGGGTGGTGGGGTAATGCTTCTTATCAGAAGCAGCCTGAGTGCGACGATAGCTTTCCCGGATTCAGACGTTTCACATGCTAGTATAGAATCTGTATGGTGTGAGATAGTTGGAAACAAAGGTATAATGCGAGTAGGAGTAATCTACAGACCAGGTGATTGTGAAGATTATGACGAAAGCCTATACATGCAAATAGAATGGGCAAGTAAGCGTCAATGTCTTATTATGGGTGATTTCAATTTGCCTTTAATTGATTGGAGTAAATGGGAAGGAAACTCGACATGGGGAACAAAATTTTTAAATCAACTAGATGACTGTTATTTGTATCAACATGTCAGGGAAAGTACTAGAGAAAAGAATATCTTAGACCTCATCATCAGATGACAACAGGGCTGACAGTAGAGGAACCAGTAGCAGAAAGTGATCACGGAGTTCTACGGTGGATGATGATGAGAGAGGTAGCAGCAGTAAAAGGCAAAGGAATGGGTTTTAATTTCAGAAAAGGAAATTCAGAAAAAGAAAATTGGCCACTATTAACTGGGTAGATATCGCACAGAGAATGAATACATTTGAACTGTGGTATGCTTTTAAAACATTAATCACAGATGCCTTGAATGCGTATTTACCATTAAAAAATACTCCAAGAGGAGGGTTCCAAGTTGGATGAATAGTGAAGTTGCCACATTACTTGAGCAGAAAAAGGTGGCATGGAAAGGTTACAGAGCAATAAAAAAGTACTGAAGCCTATAACAGCTACAAGATGATCTGTAATAGAGCCACAGAAAAGGTTCGACAGGCAAAGGCAGTTTATGAGAAATCACTAGCAAACACAGCAAAGAAGGGGGATAAGGAATTCTTCACATATATAAATGCCAAGAAGAGCAGGACAAAGGAGATTGGACCTTTACATAAGGGAAAGGGGATAGTATTAAATACACCAGCTGCCGTTGCAGATGAACTCAACAGTTATTTTGCATCGATATTTACAAATGAAAAACCTTTTGTGGCAATGGAAAATTGTGGGAGCAAAATTGAAAAATATGTAATAAATGATATTGAAATTTTGCAAGATTATTTAATGAAAAAGCTTTCGAGCCTACAGGCCAGTAAGGCTCCTGGAGTTGATGGAATATCCCCTATAAGCTTAAGGGAGGCAGCAAGTGAGTGCATTGAACCATTGAGGCTAATTATGTGAGCATCACTAAACTCTGGGGAGATTCCTTTGGATTGGAAAAGTGCCAATGTATCTCCCTACATAAAGGTGGCTCTAAGAGTGAAGTGGGAAATTATCGACTGTCAGTCTGACTTCAGTGGTAGGGAAATCATGGAGGCAATGATCAACGGTGGATTCAGGATCATTTGGATCGAATTTAAATTCTCAAGGATACTCAGCATGGTTTTGTAAAGGGAAAATCATGTTTAACAAATCTGGTTCGCTATTTTGAAAGGGTCACTCACGAGCTGGATTTAGAGAATAATTTCGACATGGTTTATTTAGATTTCAGCAAAGCTTTTGACTCGGTCCCACATGAGCGGTTGCTTTATAAGCTAGAACAGTTTGGAATCACCGGGAAAATCCTTAGATGGATAGCAGGATAAGGGTAGGAGGCAGAGGGTTGTGATAAATGGCTATTCCTCAGATTGGGTTGTTGTTGTAAGAAGTGGGGTCCCCAAGGATCAGTATTAGGACCACTATTGTTTTTAATTTTCATAAACAACATCGATGAAGGGATAGAGGGCATGATGTCTAAATTTTAAATTTGAAGATGATGTTACAATTGGTAGCGTAGTTAATGATCACCGTCAAGCTGAGCTTCTTTAGACAGACTTAGATAGACTTCAGGAATGGTCAGAAAAATGGAAGCTATGCTTTAATCCAACAAAGTGTAAGGTATTACACCTGGGAAACAGTAATCACCAAAATAACTTATTCACTTGGTAGAGTTCAACTAAACCCAGTACTGGAGAAAAGGGACTTGGGTGTTACGATACGGTCAGACATGAAATTCCCTGAGCATTGTAAACAGGTTGCAAGGAAGGCCCATGGTGTCCTATCGATGATCTATCGAACTTTTGCAAGTAGTAGTAGTAGTAGTAGTAGTAGTAGTAGTAGTGGCATGTGATGCAAGAAAGCAAGTGTATGAGCTTATGCAGCATCAGCCAAAGAAAAAAAAAAAAAAATCACACCATTGCCTCCAAATGCCTGTCCAGTTCCTCCTTAAATTTATTCAACCTATCAAATTCCACAACGACAGATGGAAGTTTGTTCCAGCAATTAACCACCCGCTGGCTAAAGGCAAATTTCTGCACATCTATTCTACATCTGTCTTTTCTTAATTTGAATTTATGCCCCCTTAGGTTCGTAATCTGAACAAGTGGAAGAATCCCATTAGAATTCAGCGTGCTCAACCCATTCAAGGCCTTATATACCTCAATCAGATCACTGCGCAGGTGCCTAGTCTCCAGCCACTGCAATTTGCAGAACTTAAGCCTCTCTTGGTAAGAGGCTTAAGTTCTGCAAGTTCTTAAGTTCTTGTTGCCCTTCTCTGTACACGCTAAAATAAATCTACATCCTTCCTAAAATGAGGCCTCCAGACCTGTACGCAGTACTCAAGGCTTGGCCTGACCATTGCGTTATACAGAGAGATAATCACCTCCATTTCCCTGCTAGCAAAATTCCTATATATCATTGACAAAACCATATGACCTGCCCTGGCACCCTGTCTGCATTGCTCAGAAAACTTCATATCTTACTGCACAATTACTCCCAGATCTTTTCCATTTTCTACCACCTTAAGTGTAGTACCATACAGTTGGTACGCTTCTCTGGGGTTACTTCTACCCATATGCAGTACTTTGCATTTGTCAAGGTTAAACTTCAGTTGCCACTTCTTAGCCCAGCTGCCCAAATTATCTAGATCCTGTTGCAGTAGCACACTGCCATTACTGTCATTAACAACCCTGCCAACCTTTGTATCATCTGCAAACTTCGACATTAAGCCTGATATACCTTCATCAATATCATTGATAAATATACAAAACAACAGTGGACCTAACACCGAACCCTGTGGGACTCCACTAATAACATTAGTCCACGAAGAGCAGCACCCATTAATTACCACACTCTGTCTTCTCCCACTTAACCATCCTTTTATCCATTGTAGCAACTTACCCTTAATACCATTCTGCTCCAATTTGTACAATAGTCTTCCATGCGCAACAGTGTCAAAAGCTTTCCTGAAATCCAAATATATGATATCAAAATTATTTTTTGCATCCAGTTCCTTTGTAACCACATCATAATATCCTATCAAATTTGTCAGACAAGACTTTCCCTTAACAAACCCACGCTGTGTCTGAATTATTGCTGCAGTCTTGTCTAGATGATCTTGCAATGCATCTTTAACCAGTGACTCCATTATTTTACCCAGACAGAAGTTAAACTAACTGGTCTGTAATTACTCGTGTCACCCTTCGATCCCCCTTTGTGAATTGGGGATACATTTGCACATCTCCAGTCCGTGGGAACCTCCTCTGAGCCCAAGGACGCTCTCATAATTATGGCTAAGGGTTTGCTTAGTTTCCTTTGCTGCCTCCTTTAATATAACTGGATAGATCCCATCCACCCCAGGTGCTTTTCTTATGTTTAACTTCCACAGTTTCTCCTCCACTTTTCTTTCAGTTATTCCAAAATCATTAAGTATCCTGCTACAATTTGATAACCTTCTGCCATTTTCAAACCTTAATAATTCCTCATGTGTGAATGTAGATGCAAAATATTCATTTAGTTTGTTAGCTACCTGAGCAGGATCATTAACAGTCGAACCATCGATGTCAAGTGGACCAATCAGATTCATCCCCTTCCTTTTAGAGTTTATATAAGTAAAGAAATCCTTGCTGTTTTTCTTAGCATCTTTTGCCAAGGATTTCTCGTAATCTGCCTTCGCCTGCCTAACCTCCTTTGTCAGCTGATTACAGACTAGCTTATATCTGCCATAGGCTTCTGAGTCGCTTGATAATTTATATGCATCCCATGCATTTTTCTTCTCTATTATGAGTCTCATTAGTTCATTAGATAACCATTTAGGCTTAAACCTTGAACAATATTTCTTAATAGGTATGAAACTTTTAGTAGCTTCCACGATTAATTCCTTGAACGCTTCCCACTTAGAATTTACTGTTGGTAACATCGTCAGTTGATCCCACTGTACAGAATTTAATAAGTAGAAATAGGGACGTGATAATCCCATTATATAAGGCTTTTGTTAGACTACACTTGGAATACTGTGTTCAAGTATGGAGACCACACCTACAGAAAGACATAAAGTTTCTTGAAAGGGTGCAAAGACGGGTATCTCGCCTGCTGAGATCGGCAAAAGGGCGTCCTTATGAAGAAAGACTTTGAATATGTGGGTTGCAGAGTTTGGAAACTAGACACCTTAGAGGAGATCTGATTGAGGTGTTTAAGGCTCTGAGAGGCATCAGTAAAATGAAAGAGGACGAAATTTTCAAGATTATAAATGATGCTAGAACTAGGGGACATAAATACAAGTTATGGGGAAAATGTGTAGATTGGACTGCAAGAAGTTTTATTTTCACCAGCGAGTTATAAATTACTTAAATAAGTTGCCTACATGGATGGTAAAGGCTGACAGTTTGGGGAAATTCAAATGTCATCTGGATAGTACCTTTGGGTCAGGGAAGTGCATAGGGTGATAGGTTTAATTTAATGATAGGTTTAATTATTATTATTTATTTATTTATTATTATTTTTTTATCATTGTTTTATTCCGTTTTTTTTTTTTTTTTTTCTTTTGGCTAGTGCAGCATAAGCCAATAGGCTTTCTTGCACCATCCGGCCATTACTAATACTAATACAGTAGGCTGTCGAAATAATGGCACATTGAGATTGGATGTTTACATACAGCACAGATGTCTTGCAGTGCCGAAAAAAAGAAAACAGCAAGTCACGTGATTACTGTATTTGTTTGTTCGCCATTTTGAAAGTGAATTCTGTACTGATATCACAGATTATCATTCTCTCCCATTTATAAGCTAGTTTATGGAAGGATATTAATGGTATAGTACCAGACTACACATCTGATTTAAATTAACATCTTGCTCACGGGAATTTTTCTGCTTAAGATCAGTATTAAGAACTTGAGAGGAAGTGGTTGGGGAAGGGTGTGTTGGATTTTGACTGCATAAAAATTGTAAAGATGGGTATATGGTGCATTTTATTGTTGTCACGTTGTTAGGTGAAGTACTTGGCATAATTTCATTTTAGATTGGAACAACAAATGCCTTTAAATCAAGTGTTATTTTTTAAGTTGAATGGAACAAAGGGGTGCTCTTACGAAGAAAGGCTTAAGTTTTGCAAATTACAGTGTCTGGAGACTAGGCACCAGCAAGGTGATCTGATAGAGGTGTATAAAGCCTTGAATGGTTTAAGCATGCTCAATGCTGATGGGATTCTTCCTCTAGCTCAGAAAAACCACCTGAGAGGGCATAAATTCAAATTGAGAAAAGACAGATGTAGGATAGACGTGCGGAAATTTGCCTTTAGCCAGCGGGTGGTTGGTTGGTGAAACAGACTTCCATCCCTTGTGGTGGAGGTTGATAGCCTAAATAAGTTTAAGGCTCAGCTGGACAGGTATTTTGAACGAACAGAGGGGTGAAGTGGAAGTGGGTTTTTTTTTTTTTTTTTTTTTTGGCTGATGCTGCATAAGCTTGCTTTCTTGCATCAAATGCCTCTACTAATGCTAATGCTAATGCTACAGTTTCACATTCGGCAAGCAGGAGACTGACAACAGCCTATGTATAGTCTGAGGATGGGTTCTAGCAAGATTCCCCGAAACATTATTATTTTAAATGTATAGGGGTTTAGTTTTTAGCTAAATAAACTATCTTAATATTCCCGTGGTATAAGAGTGGTTGCTATAGAAAACTAGATTTCATGGGAAACCACCATGTAACATCCTTCTCCAATCATACTACTGCTCTTACTAAATGGAGCAAAAAATTGAAAAACAAAAAAAAAATTTGATTTAAAGACATTTGCTCTACTCTAAAATGTAAATGCTGTTATTTTTGCCAAAATTTAAATACCATAGCACCAGACTATGCAGCATACTGTACTGTGCATGGATCAGTTGGATAGAGGTTTTCTTTTTTAATCTTATGTAGTGTGACTCCTGAATATTAGCTCAACTCCACCATGATACATTATACTGATACATAAATCTGTAAATTGGCCAGAAGTGAATACGGTGCTATGTTTATGCAGTGTGGTGTGTATATTTTGTTCTGCTGTTTAGTTGTTTCTGACAACTTTACTACTTTAGTAGCAGTATCACCAGGAAGGTACTTTCCCAGTACTTGTCCGTATCAAAGGAGACAGGCTACAACTGTACGGGTATCACCTTACAATGTAGGTAGAACTAATATAATCCAGTACTCATAAAAGGCAAATGCTAAATGTACGAGTGCCAGCCATCCCATAAATTGCATGTGCCCCAAGGAACCCAATCAAGAGGTATCAGCATTCCTGCTGCTTGAAGCAGGAATGCTGATAACAAGATTCTGCCCCCAACTGGAGCCAGCAGAGAAGGTCCCTACTGTTAGGCACCAACAGCACACCAGTGGCGAGATAAAATCAAGTAGCCATGCATTTCATTTTCAGTGAAATGCATGACTATTAGATTTTATGTCTTCTTTTCAGTTCAGCACTTCTTATTGAGGGAGCAGGAGAAAATAGGTATGCTAAGATTTTGGAGGCTATGAGATGGGCCCAGTTAGTGACTAAAACGGCTCATGATCAAAATAATGTGGATTTTTTTGACTACTACATGATGACTAAAGCTTAATCATTCCACAGAATGCTGCTCTAGCCCCACACTCCTAAGAATATCCTATGACCACCTCTAGTATCACAATTTGTTTCCTAGTTATATGTTCAATGTAGTTTTCACCAATCCAGGTCATCCTAAAAGGTGTATTAAAGACCATTAACAGTGAGGCATAGTATGACTCATAAAAAATACTTAATGCTAAGCATTAGTATTTAAGTATACATCTAATGCTCAGTTAACACATGCAATGTGTTCTTGGATGAATCGAATGAACACTGACTGAGAATTCAATTCTCACATAAACTCATGTAACTTGCTGAGATACAGTCCTGAAGATTTGTGAATAATTTGATATTTTCAAAATGAAATATGACTAATTACAATTACCATACATACCTGATAACTAATCCTGTTTGAAAAATTCATTCAAACAAAGCTGATGAATTGCCTTTCTTTTGATGATGAAGAATCTTATAGTAAATGGTGACATCATGAAGATATCTCATAACATTACTACTTTTTTTCAACAATGGAATCTGAATCCTCTATGACTTGCATGATTTCTCTTAGATGTTTGGGATTCAGGATCTTTGAATCAGTACTGGAGATTTTAATGAGTCATCCTTTTTTTCAACTTTAATGTGTATATGCAAATCAATCAAATCACTGGGCATGAAGTTGTCTCTGCAAGACTCCAGCAACTCATTCATATCCTCAGCCTCCTCTTCCATGTTAAGGTGTTTTGAAATATGTAAAATTTCCTTTGTAACAATCACATGCAGTTTTTTTTGGAAATCTTCATTAGCCATGGACAAACTGCAAGCAGAGTTTCTCCAACAACCCTTAATAGGTTATTGCTGGCTGAATTGATATTACTCCAGCTTGCAGCAATTTCTCTCACTGCCATAAGGATGTTATATCCCCCACCTCCCAAAACTGCACAACAATGGTTGCTTTCTTCCTGCCATTAGTAGCAATAGTTCTGAGCCAGGGTTCTTTTCAAATAATACAGCTTAAAGGTGAAAATGACCCCTTGATCGATACTTTCTTTTTCAGCCTGCCGTTCCAGAGACACCTCAATGTTTTTTTCACTTAACCACACAATAAAAAGCACTCCAGGGAACTCTCATTCAATGGATGAAAGCACTACACGTTATTGTTCCTCTAAAACTATGAAAACTAAGAATATGTAACAGAGCAATAATGTGCTTGAGTTGGCTGAAATGATACTGAAAGTGAATTTGAAATCTCTGTTTTAGTTTCACTTTCAGATTAGCATTAGCATTAGTAGAGGCATATGATACAAGAAAGCAAGCTTATGCAGCATCAGCCAGAAAAAAAAAAAAATTAAAAAAAAAATTCCACTTGCCCCTCTGTTCGTTTGAAATACCTGTCCAGCTGAGCCTTAAATTTATTTAGGCTATCAACTTCCACAACAAGGGATGGAAGTCTGTTCCACCAACAAACTACCCGCTGGCTAAAGGCAAATTTCTGCACATCTATCCAGCATCTGTCTTTCCTCAATTTGAATTTATGCCCTCTCAGGTGATTATTCTGAGCAAGAGGCAGAATCCCATCAGGATTGAGCATGCTCAACCCATTCAACCCATCCAATTTACTAATGATATTAAGAGTAGGAGACCAGCGGAATTACTTAACAAGTACAGGTCACTGTTGAAAAAAAGCCGTGAAGTAGGGTTGAATTTGAAAGTGTCTGCAGTTCTGCCAGACACGATAGGAGGGAGTATAGGATGAGAGCCTTGTCGATCAATTCGGCCCTGGAAAGATTGTGCAAGGCTCAAGGGGTAGAATTTTTTTCAGCCTGGAATATACTTGTTAACAGGAGAGATTGCTTCTACAGGGATGGGATACACTTAAATAGAAAGGGTGCAAGAATATTTGCTGATGCTATCGAGGCAGTGTTAGGTGGGTCGGAAAACTGCTAGCTTGGGGGGGGGGGAGACAAAGACTAATGGATTAACAGTAGCCACTGGCACAGGTGAAAGAGATTCTTGCACTGCTTCTATTGGAATGAGCAGAAGCCTGAAAAACAAGATGTAGGATATTTCAGAGACTGCTGGAAGTCATTGCGGTACAAGTAAACACATGGGTTGTGTTAGGGTAGCTAAGAATAGAAACAGGTGCATGTATACTTGCGTGTACACCAATGCTAGGAGTTTAGTAAATAAATTTGATGAATTTGAGGTATTGCTCAAAACATCAAAGGCAGATATTGTTGGGATATCAGAGACGTGGTGTCACACAGATATAAGGAATGCAGAACTGGAATTTGGGGAGTACAATGTGTACAGAAAGGATAGACAGGACAGGAGGGGAGGAGGGGTTATGCTCTTAGTTAAAAAACACATAAAATACAAGGAAGTGAAGCCAGTCGACATTGATGGACAGGGCAGTGCCGAGTCAGTTTGGTGTGACATAAGCATAGGTAAATCAAAATTGAGAGTAGGAGTGTGCTATAGGCCTAATGACTCTGATGAGTATAATAAGATACTGTACAGGGAAATAGAATGGGCCAGTAAATCAGAGAGTCTTATAATGGGGGATTTTAATTTCCCAGATATTGACTGGAATTTGTGGGTTGGTCACTCACACACTAGCAAGGCTTTTGTGGATTTATTGGATGATTGTTTTCTACACCAGCATGTTCGGGAGGCAACTAGAGGGAGTAATACTCTTGATCTGATTATCAGTAGTGATTCTTCATGCATTAGGAATCTGCAGATAAAGGAACCACTGGGTGGCAGTGATCACAGTGTGCTGAAGTGGGATTTACTCGTTGTTGTTGTTGTTATTTGGTTTTTAGGAGCATTAGCAACTAAGGCCATAATGCTCCGGGAATATGCGGTGGTCATTCCCTGACCTTTCCGCATCTTCCGTATTTGGTGGTGGGGGTTTACTCAAGGAGGTAACTACCATCAGAGGTAAAGGGAAGGGTTTTTGCTTTCGTAAAGGCGACTATGATGGCCTGAGACAGTATTTAAATTCTATACAGTGGGACCAACTGATGATGTTACCAACAGCAAATTCAAAATGGGACGCATTCAAGGAACTAATCTTGGAAGCTACCAGGCTTTACATACCAACCAAGAAATATTGTTCAAGGTTCAGGCCTAAATGGTTGTCAAATGAACTAATGAGACATATGGCAGAGAAGAAAAATGCATGGGATACATACAAATTAATGGGTGACATGGAAGCCTATGATAGATATAAGTTGGTCTGTAAACAAGTCACAAAGGAGATTAGGCAGGCAAAGGCAGATTATGAGAAATCCTTGGCAAAGGACGCAAAGAAAAACAGAAAAGAGTTTTTTACCTATTTAAACTCAAGAAGGAAAGGGATGAATCAGATTGGTCCACTGGATGTTGATGGTTCAACAATTGAGGATCCAGCTCAGGTGGCTAACAATCTAAACGAGTATTTTGCATCTACATTCACACATGAGGAGTTATTCAGGAAGGGGAATGTCGTAGGTGAAGTAAACATTAGCAGTGAGCTAGATTATTTTCTAATAACTGAGAGGAAAGTGGAGGAGAAATTGTTGAGGATAAACATAACAAAGGCACCCAGGGTGGATGGGATCTATCCAGTTATATTAAAGGAGGCAGCAAAGGAAATAAGCAAACCCCTAGCCATAATTATGAGAGCTTCTTTGGACTCAGGGGAGGTACCCATGGACTGGAGATGTGCAAATGTAACCCCAATTCACAAAGGAGGATCAAAGGCTGACACAAGTAATTATAGACCTGTTAGTTTAACTTCGGTTCCAGGAAAATTAATGGAGGCACTGGTTAAAGAAGCACTGCAGGATCATCTGGACAAGAATTCAGTTATAGCTCAGACACAGCATGGTTTTGTTAAGGGCAGGTCTTGTCTGACCAGTTTGATTGGATACTATGATGTAGTCACAAAAGAACTGGATGCAGGGAATAACTTTGATATTATATATTTGGATCTTAGAAAGGCTTTTGATACCGTTGCGCATGGAAGACTGCTGCACAAATCGGAGAAGTGTGGCATTGGAGGCAAATTGCTGCTATGGATAAAGGGATGGTTGAGTGGCAGACGACAGAGATTGGTAATCAATGGACTGCTCAACGTGGACTAATGTTATTAGTGGAGTTCCTCAGGGTTCAGTGTTGGGTCCATTGTTGTTTTCTGTATTTATAAATGATATTGATGATGGTGTATCAGGCTTAATGTCCAAGTGTGCAGACGATACCAAGGTTGGCAGGATTGTTAAGGACACTACTGATACTATGCTGCTGCAACAGGATCTGGAAAGGTTGAGCAGATGGGCTGAGAGGTGGCAAATGAAGTTTAACATTGACAAATGTAAAGTACTACATATGGGAAACAGTGATCCCAGATCAACGTATCAACTCTGTGGTACTACGCTGACAGTGGTAGAGAATGAAAAGGACCTGGGGGTAATTGTGCAGGCAGATATGAAGTTCTCTGAGCAGTGCAGACAAGCTGCAAGAGTAGCTCATGGTGTCTTGTCAATGATATACAGGAATTTTTCTAGCAGGGACAGGGATGTGATTATTCCCTTGTATAAGGCATTGGTCAGGCCACACCTTGAGTACTGTATACAGGTCTGGAGGCCTCATTTCAAGAAAGATGTAGAGCTGCTGGAACGAGTACAGAGAAGGGCAACAAGATTAGTGAATGGAACAAAGGGTTGCTCTTACGAAGAAAGGCTTAAGTTTTGCAAATTACAGAGCCTGGAGACTAGGCATCGGCGAGGTGATCTGATAGAGGTGTATAAGGCTTTGAACGGCTTGAGCATGCTCAATGCCGATGGGATTCTTCCTCTTGCTCAGAATAATCACCTGAGAGGGCATAAATTCAAATTGAGGAAGGACGGATGTCGGATAGATGTGCGGAAATTTGCCTTTAGCCAGTGGGCAGTTGGTTTGTGGAATAGACTCCCATCGCTTGTTGTTGAAGTTGATAGCCTAAACAAATTTAAGGCTCAGCTGTGAGATGGGAGTAGTGGTTTTTTTTTTTTGGGGGGTGAAATGGGAGTAGTGGTTTTTTTTTGTTTTTTTTTTTGGCTGAATAAGCTTGCTTTCTTGCATCATATGCCTCTACTAATGCTAATGCTAATGGCTTTATACACCTCTGTCAGATCACCTAGACGGTGCCTAGTCTTCAGACACTGTAATTTGCAAAATTTAAGCCTTTCTTTGTAAGAGCAACCCTTTGTTTCATTCACTAACCTTGTTGCCCTTCTCTGTACTCGTTCCAGCAGCTCTACATCCTTCTTGAAATGAGGCCTCCAGACCTGTATACAGTACTCAAAGTGTGGCCTAACCATTGCCTTACACAAGGGAATAATCACCTCCTTATCCCTGCTAGAAAAATTCCTGTATATCATTGATAAGACACCATGAGCTACTCTTGCAGCCCGTCTGCACTGATCAGAGAACTTCATATCTGCCTGCACAATTACCCCCAGGTCCTTTTCATTCTCTACTACTGTCAGTGTAGTACCAAAGAGTTGATATGTTGCTCTGGGGTTGCTGTTTCCCATATGTAATACTTTACATTTGTCAATGTTAAACTTCATTTGCCACATCTCAGCCCATCTGCTCAACCTTTCCAGATCCTGTTGCAGCAGCATAGCGTCAGTAGTGTCCTTAACAACCCTGCCAACTTTTGTATCGTCTCCAAACTTGGACATTAAGCTTGATATACCATTATCAATATTATATATATAAATACAGAAAACAATAATGGACCCAACACTGAACCCTGAGGGACTCCACTAATAACATTAATCCACGATGAGCAGTGTCCATTGATTACCACGATGTCTTCTCCCCCTCAACCACCCCTTTATCCATAGCAGCAATTTGCCTCCAATTCCACACTGTTCCAATTTGTGCAGCAGTCTTCCATGTGCTATAACTGAAGTCTTGTCTAGATGATCCTGCAGTGCTTCTTTAACCAGTGTCTCCATTAATTTTCCTGGAACAGAAGTTAAACTCACAGGTCTATAATTACTTGTGTCAGCCTTTGATCCCCCTTTGTGAATTAGGGTCACATTTGCACATCTCCAGTCTATGGGTACCTCCCCTGAGTCCAAGGAAGCTCTCATAATTATGGCTAAGGGTTTGCTTACTTCCTTTGCTGCCTCCTTTAATATAACTGGATAGATCCCATCCACCCCAGGTGCCTTTCTTGTGTTTATCTTCAACAATGTCTCCTCCACTTTACTCTCAGTTATTCCAAGATTATCTAGCTTACTACCAGAGTTTAATACACCTCTGGCATTCCCCTCGCTGAATAGCTCCTCATGTGTGAATGTCAATGCATAATATTGATTTAGTTTGATAGCTACCTGATCAGGATCATCAACAGTTGAACCATCGATATCAAGTGGACAAATCTGATTCATCCCTTTCCTTCCAGAGTTTACATAAGTAAAGAACTCTTTGCTGTTTTTCTTTGCATCCCTTGCCAAAGATTTCTCATAATCTGCCTTCGCCTGCCTAACCTCCTTTGTAACTTGGTTACAGATCAACTTATATCTATCATAGGCTTCTGTGTCACATGTTAATTTATATGTATCCCATGCATTTTTCTTCTCTGCCATATGTCTCATTAGTTTATCTGACATCCATTTAGGCCTAAACCTTGAACAATATTTCTTAGTTGGTATGTAAACCCTAGTAGCTTCCAAGATAAGTACTTTAATGCTTCCCATTTTGAATTTGCTGTTGGTAACATCATCAGTTGGTCCCACTGTATAGAATTTAAATACTGTCTCAGACCATCCTAGTCGCCTTTACGAAAGCAATAACCCTTCCCTTTACCCCTGATGGTAGTTATCTCTTTGAGTAAATCCCACTTCAGCACACTGTGATCACTGCCACCTAGTGGTTCCTCTATCTGCAGATTCTTAATGCATGAAGAATCACTACTGATAATCAAATCAAGAGTATTACTCCCTCTAGTTGCCTCTCTAACATACTGATGTAGAAAACAATCATCCAATAAATCCACAAAATCCTTGCTGGTGTGTGAGTGACCAACCCACAAATTCCAGTCAATACCTGGGAAATTAAAATTACCCATTATAAGACTCTCTGATTTACTGGCCAACTCTATTTCCCTGTACAGTTTCTTATTATACTCATCAGAGTCATTAGGCCTATAGCACACTCCTACTCTCAATTCTGATCTCCCAATATCCTGTCTATCCTTTCTGTAGACGTTGTACTCCCCAAATTCCAGTTCTGCATTCCTTATATATGTGTGACACCACGTCTCTGATATCCAAACAATATCTGCCTTTGATGCTTTGAGCAATACCTCAAATTCATCAAATTTATTTACCAAACTTCTAGCATTGGCCTGTATACATGCACCTGTATACAGGCCTGTATACATGCACCTGTTCTTTTTGTTAGCTAACCTAGCACAACCCATGTGTTTACTTGTACCACAATGACTCCCCGCAGTCTCTGAAATATCCTGCATCTTGTTTTCCAGGCTTCTACTCATTCCAATAGAAGTAGTGCAAGAATCACTTTCACCTCTGCCAGTGGCTACTGTTAATCTATTAGTCCTTGTATCCCCCCCATGCTAGCAGTTGTCCGACCCACCTAACGCTGCCTTAATAGCATCAGCAAATATTCTTGCACCGTTTCTATTTAAGTGTATCCCATTCCTGTAGAAGCAGTCCCTTCTGTTAACAAGTACAGACCAGGCTGAAAAAAATTCTCCTCCTTGAGCCTTGCACAGTCTTTCCAGGTCCGAATTGATCGATAAGATTTATAAGGCACATTACCTTCTAATTTCTCAGATATAAATTTTCTGTTCCTACTCTGGACAATCACAAGAATCAGCAGTCAATTCAAGAGGAATCAATTACTGCAGTTGTTTGTTAAATATTGTAGTGGGCCAAAGATGTATGGATATATTGTAAGTAGGTATATCAGACAAACAGTATCAATATAGAATCATATATACCATCAGATGTACTTAAACTAGATGTATGGTAACTGAGTGTTAGGTGAATAGGTTAGGGATTACATGTTTTTATGGGTGTGAGCCATAGGGTGGTAATGCTTGGTCCAGTCAGGTCCTGTTAGCATTAGTTGAGGCATATGATGCAAGAAAGCAAGCTTATACAGCATCATCCAAAAAAAAAAAAAAAAAAAACCTCATTTCACCCATCCAGTCACTCCAAATGTTTGTCTAGTTCAGCATTAAATTTATTTACGCTACCAACTTCCACGACAATGGATGAAATTCTATTCCAGCAATCAACTACCAGCTGGCTAAAGGAAAACTTCCGCACATCTATTCTACAACTGTCTTTTCTCAATTTGAATCTATGCCCCCTCAGGTTCTTAATCTGAGCAAGCAGAAGTATCCCATCAGCACTGAGTCTGCTCAAACCATTCAAGGCCTTGTACACCTCAATCAGATAAATTCGCAGGTGCCAAGTCTTCAAATGCTGCAACTTTCAGAATTTAAGCCTCTCTTGGTAAGAGTACCCCCTTTGTTCTTCTCACCATTCTTGTTGCCCTTCTCTGTTCTCATTTTAGCAACTCTACATCCTTCCTAAAATGAGATCTCCAGACCTGTACGCAGTACTCACGGTGTGGCCTGACCATTGCCTTATACAAATGATAATCACTTCCTTGTCCCTGGTAGCAAAATTCTTATATATCATTGACAAAACTGTATGACCTGCTCTGGCAGCCCATCTGCACTGCTCAGAGATCTTCATATCTGACTGCACAATTACCACCAGGTTTTTTAATTCTCCACCTCCTTGAGTGTAGTACCACACAGTTGGTATGTTTCTCATGGGTTACTACTATACAGTACTTTGTATTTGTCAATGTTAAACTTTCTTCTTCCTTCCCTCAGCCCATCTGCCTAACTGTTGAAGTAACTGTCTTCATTAACAACTCTGCCAACTTTGTATCATCTGCAAACTTGGACATTAAGCCTGATATACCTTCATTGATATCATTGATAAATACACAAAACAACAATGGGCCCAGCACCAAACCCTGCGCAAAATGTAGAGCAGTGTCCAGATATTACCACTCTCTGCCATCTCCCACCCAACCATCCCTTCATCCATTGCAGCAACTTTCCCTTAATGCCATACCTCTCCAATTTGTACAGCAGTCTTTCATGTGTAACAGTATCCAAAGCTTTCCTGAAATCCAAGTATATGATATCAAAATTATTTTTTGCATCCAGTTCTTTTGTGACTACATCATAGTATCCAATCAAACTGATCAGACAAGACTTCCCCTTAACAAACCCATGTGTCTGAACTATAAGTGCATATCACCTTTCTTGTCTGGGTGATCCTGCATCATTTCTTTAACCAGTGACTCCATTATTTTTGCCAGAACAGAAGTTAAACTAACAGGTCTATAATTACTTGTGTTGCCCTTTGAACCCCCTTTGTGAATTGGGGATACGTTTGCATATCTACAGTCCATGAGGACCTCCCCTGAATCTAAGGATGCTCTTATAATTATGGCTAAGGGTTTGCTTAGATTCAGGACCACCTCAGCAAGAATGGTATCTTGTCTGGTGGAAGGTCATGCCTAATCAATCTTGCCTCCTTCAATATAACTGGATAGGATCCGTCTGCCCTAGGTGCCTTTTTTATGTTTACCTTCAACAATTTCTCCTCCACCTTGCTCTCCATTATTACAAAATCATTTAGCTCCATGTTAGAGTTTAGTAAACTTCTATCCTCCCCTTCATCCCCCCTGTTAATGGTCATGGAGTGAGAAGGGAAGGCCTACTTAAGTGGCTGCTTTTCTGCTTTACATTTCATGTCCCCCCCCCCTCTCTTCCTCTCCCCATTTTACATATTTTTTACTGTTCTAATGTCTATCAGAATCCTTGGGAGATATAACTTATAACTGTACAATCCAAATAATGCCACGTATTTCAAACACCAACAAGCATACCTCTCCTTGAGGGTAAGTGCTTTTTATTTGTGACTGATTTGAAATTGCACCTGATTTTTATTAGCTGCAATGATGATTGCACTCAGGGCAACTTTCTTCACAATATGAGATTGTTGCATTTTGTAGCAAAATCAGTTTACTCTTTGCTATATACAGAAGTGAGATTTTTTTGCCAACCAATGCCCTTTACAGCATTTGTATACCTAAAGCTTCTGTCCTAAATTCACTTGAAATTTAATCACCATTTGGATCCCACCAGATTTCTCTATCAATGGAGCTTGTCCTTGCAAGTAAATTTAATTAAAATTAAATTTAATCTAATTAAAATTAATTAAATGCATTTGCACTTAAATTTAATTCCTCCAGAATATTTTAATATTAACTTTGCTATTCCTGCACCAGTAATTTTTTGGATGTTTATAATTTATTAATGATTCTTCTACAATTACTAAATTTGCAGTTTGGTATTTCTTTCCTGTATATGGATATATATTGAAGATAATTCTGCTTTTAAAGAGAAATGTATGGATCTAGTGGTTGTAATTTTAAGTTCCAAGGCATCTAAGACCATGAGGTACCATTATATCGTAACACTGCAAAGATGGCGCTAAAGAGGAATTCAGTAATTATGGGCCAGTCAGTTTGACTTCTCAATAGGGAAGGTCATGGGTCTGGGTTAAGAAAATGATTCAGGACCACCTCAGCAAGAATGGTATCTTGTCTGGTGGAAGGTCATGCCTAATCAATCTTGTAAATGACTGGTAACAATTTTGTAATTATATATCGAGACTGTAGTAAAGTTTTTGCTATTCTTGCATGGAATGCTGCTGCTGTATAAAGTAGAATAATGTGGAGTTACAGGTAAGATTCTATGATGGATCACAGGTTGCTAAAAGATAGGGAACAGAGGGTTTTCATAAATGGTCAATCTTCAGGGTGGACCAAAGTAAACAAGTGGGATTCCTCAGAAATCAGTGTTGGGTCCCCTTCTATTTCAAATTTTCATAAATGATATTGACAAGGGTGTCTAAAGGAAGCTGTCAAAATACACTGATGATTTGACAATTAACAGTTCTAGTCAGGCCATAATAATTCAAAAAGACTTAGATTGGTTGTATGTACATTCTGAAAAAAAATGGCAGTTAAAGTTAATGCTTCAAAATGTAAGTTATGCATTTGGGAACAGGAAAACCCCAGAGTCATGTATAAGCTAGTGGGAGAGATGGTTCAACACAAAAAAGACTTGGTGTTACAATTCAATCCAATATGCAGTGTAAGCAGGGAGCTAGGATAGCACATGGTATTCTGTCCATGATTTAGACGACCCTTGCTATTAGGAAGAACGATATAATTAATCTGCTATACGAGACGATGATTAGAATTTGGAACTATTTAAAAAAAACCATTAACTTTCTGGAGTGGGTTCAAAGAAGGATTAATGATGAATCCATTTCAATGTGAAGAATGCCTTAGAAGGTGTGGACTGCAAAGTTGAACAACTAGACATCTAAGGGAAAACACAAATATAAAATCTCAGGGAATAACAAAAGATTAGATAAAATTCAAAGCAGAACCGGATGGTTACCTTGTGGGAATGGGAATAGTATGAATATTCTGTTCAATTTAAATTATTTTTTGGCTAATACAGAAAAAGTCTGGTTCTTTGCATCATTTGGCTTTCTGATACTAATTCAGATTAATGATCACAACTGCAAGCTCAGCTAAACCTCCCAACTGGATGTAATGCCAAACTCAGCTTACTTTAATGTTAAAAGTAGTCATTAATGAAATTAACTAAAGTTCTTTTCATTGTTATTAATGTTTATTAATTTATGAGAGTAATTTTGTTCTCTTATAGCTGTATATTAAACAAATGGTGTTTTAATTTAACATAAACTACAATGTATTCATCTACATTATAGCTATTTAAAAAAAAAAAAAAAAAAAAAAAGTAAAGTGCAGCCATTATCAACCCACTGCAGGATGGAAGCCTCCTCAACAATTCATGCTGAGGGAAATGGACCATAATCTGCCACGCTGGTCCAGTGCGGTTGGCAGATCGACCGTATTCAGCAGTCAGGGGCTTGAACCCCGGTCTACTCAAAGAGCGTGTGCTATTGCACTCCCACTCCTGCCCACTCGGCTATGGAGGCCATTTATCTATCCACAACAGCAATGTTCATCCCTGGCTTAGTTGGCCATCGATCACAAATTGTCATTATTCCAATTCTCTCTCTCTCTCTCTCTCTCTCTCCCCCCCTCTCTCTCTCTCTCTCTCTCTCTCTCTCTCTCTCTCTCTCTCTCTCTCTCATGGTAACACAAAATTGAAATTTAGGAAATAATTGACATAATGTTATGTTAAAACTTACATATAACAATATTCCTGTCAAGGAGACCTGATCCACAAAATCTATCTTCACCAGGGCCTGCTCCATCTAATGATCCCTGATCAATACCAACAAAATCATCATCATTACAGATAGGTCCACTTGCCCCTGCATCACTAGGATAACCCCATGAAAATGAATCAGGGAGTTCTGATTCCCATTTAATAGAACAAAAGTTCTCTTCTACTCTCAGGCAAGTAGTGTACCTCAGATTGCTTAGATAACGAACTTTACCTGGTATGGAAGGACCAAAGTTAAAACTTCTCACCGTTTCACTGGGACTGCGATAATACTGGAGGCAACCAGGTGGAGCTGTAATGGCAAAATTAATAACTCAGTCAATCAAAAATTAAGAACACCTATGTGAATGTTATTATCAAGAATATCTACATGAATGATTTCTTGTTATTTTGTTATTTGTTATTTGGTTTTTTTTTTAGGAGCATTAGCAACTAAGGCCATATTGCTCCGGGATATGCGGTGGTCATTCCTTGACCTTTCCGCATCCTCCGTATTTGGTGGTGACGGGCTCAAACCCCGGTCTAATCAAGAAGCGTGCGCTACGCACTGCTGCTCCTTCCCACCTGGCTACGGAGGCGCCTAATGATTTCTTGATATGTCATTTATTGGAGTTATATGAAAATTATTTTATCTTGAATCATTAACAACAACAACAAAGTGTACAAATCTTGGAATGAGACTAGGTAGTGGTTATGCCACCTTCTGACCGTTTTTAAGAGATTTGGGTTAGAATCCATTAGAAATGAGTCAACCTTTGCTGAATTTCTGAAGTTCTGATAAAAACAGAAGAGCTCCTTCTGTTTTTATCAGAACTCCTTAGCCCACTTATCTTTATTTAATTTACAGGCTTTGCCATTACTCTGACAGATTTTTTAACCTGGTACAATATGAATTTATAAATAACTGAGCATATAACTAATAAATAATTAATATTCATCCATTTCTATAACATGACATGATGCATCCCCAATTTGGTTAGATCCCCAATGATGATTGGGGATCTAACCAAAGTTGTTTCATGGTTCACCAGGAAACTGCAATCAAAATTTTGTACATTCTGTGCAATCTTGTAAGGGTGCAGAAACCCTGCCTCATTGGCCAGTTTGCCTCTTTAAAATAGTTTATAAAGTCCCTATGACAATTAAAAACAAAAATTCATTTTTAAAAGAAAATGTTTGCTTGAATAGAATTGGTTTAAATTTCCCACTTATTATTACTATTATATTTTTAATAGTAGAGAAAACATGTTTAATGAGCCACAAGATAATGTTGGGCAATTTCCACAGTCTATGGCTCATAAAAATTAAACATCATGCAATATCCATACATAACCTTATTTCTAATCATTTTTTGCATGTATCATTCAGTTACTGTGCAACTGTGCATGTTTGTTTTATTGTGTTGCTATTAATATACCTAATAAAACAGATGTCTGAAAAGAAATGTGTGGGTTTATTAAACGGAAATCTTGCAATACAGTCACAGAGGAACTGGATGCAAAAAATAATTTTAATATCATATACTTGGAATTCAGGAAAGCTTTTGTTACAGTTGCACATAAAAGACTGCTGTACAAAAAAAAAAAAAAAGCAGTGTGGCATTAAGGGCAAGTTAGTGCTATGCATAAAGGAATGGTTGAGTGGAAGAAGACAGAGCGGTAATCAATGGCCACTGCTCTTCGCAGACTATTTATGTTATTAGAGGAGTTCCCCATGGTTCGGTGTTGGGTCCACTGTTTGTTTTGTATATTTATTAATGATATTGACGAAGGCATATCACACAATGTCCAAGTTTGCAGATGATACAAAGGTTGGCAGAGTGGTTAATGACAGTATGCTACTGCAACATCTAGAAAAATTAGGCACATTGGCTGATAAATAGCAATTGAGGTTTAACATTAACAAATGCAGAATACTGCATGTGGGTAGCAGCAAAGTGGTAAATGGAAAAAGACCTTGGGGTAGTTTCTGGGGGTAGATATGAAGTTCTCTGGGCAGTGCAGACAGGCTGCTTAGACAGCACATACGGTTTTGTCAATGATATACAAAAACTTTACTAGCAGGGATGAGGAAATGATTATCCTATTGTATAAGGCAGCAGTCAGGCCACATCTTAAGTACTGCATAGGTTTGGAGGCCTCATTTTAGGAAGGATGTAGAGCTGCTGGAATGAGGACATAGAAGAGCAATGAGTTTGGTGAGGAACAAAGAGGTGCTCTTATCAAGAAAGGAATCAGTTCTACAAATTGCAGCATCTGGAGACTAGGTACCTGTGAGGTGATCTGATTGAGGTGTTTAAGGCTATGAATGGATTGAGCAAGCTCAGTGCTGATGGCATTCTTCCTCTTGCTCAAACCACACACATAAGGGGTCATAAATTCAAATTGAGGAAAGACATTGTAGAATAGACATGCAGAAGTTTTCCTTTAGCCAGCAAGTAGTTGATTGCTGGAACAAACTTCCATCTGTTGTGGACGTGGATAGCTTAAATAAATTCAAGGAAGAACTAGACAAACTATTGGAATGGAATGGATAGGTGAAATGGGAAGTTTATTTCTTGGCTGATGTTATATAAGCTTGCTCTTGTACCATTTGCCACTACTAATACTAAGAAGTAGACCATTTTGTGATGGAAATTTGGTCAATAAACAGTGAACTATTATTATCACTCAGAAAATGTCAAGTTAACAAAAAAAAAAAAAAAAAAAAAGACTGAAAAGTTCCATAAAAATCAAATGAGTCTGTATATTTCTCTCTCTTGCACTAGGTGAATTCACTGATATTTTATCAACAGCACAATGTTAAAGTTTATTGGGCAAAATTCAAAAGTTAATATAACAAAAGAATCATTAGTTAACCACTGATCTACTTATCACACTCAGACGATGGGGATCTCACCAAAGTGATAGCTCCATGTATTTTTCTTCACAAGGCACACCTGAATTTTGCTGCTACTCTATAACATTATTCTCTATAAAAAAATTATATCTTATAGTTTCCCCATCTCCTCCTCATATATAGCTGGGGGAATCTGGGTACTGAATAGGAAAGGGATTCTATAGTTAATCCCCACAAAATGCTTGAATTTAATATAATTCATCCTGTAACAAAGTAATAAACAAAAACCACTAAAGTGAAATCATTTTGCTCCACAAAAAAGATTCATGTCTGATGTCGGAACACTTGCACAAGCACACCTGCATATTTAAAAGAACCTTTTCTTGACATGACATTTCATAATAAGTTGGTTCAGTTCTGGACTTAATTACACACTGTATCCTCATCAGTAGACTCCAAACCAATTTTTGATAACAGTGGTCAATTCAGGATGGGAGTACTGGCATAGCCTAAAGGTATTCAATGGGGTTCTGAGCATGCAATAAACCTTTTGAAGTCCATGTCTTCAAACCATGTAACTACAGGAGCCAAGTTGATGTTCTCATTGCATGTTCTCAGCTCTTCCATAAAATCTCATGCTGTGAAGCTCTCTGTGTATTTTCCTTGTACTATTGTTTCTGTAACTCCTGTCTAACTTCAGTGCCCAACTCCTGAACAGTATTTGAGTTGAATATGTAGGATCTTGAATGGTTGGGAACGAGATTAGCTCGGTGCGGTGAAGTTTTTACAGCTCCAGCTAATAGAGAAGTTTTCTTAAATTTTTACCATTTAGCATTAGCATTAGCATTAGTGCTAATGCTAATGCTAAATGGCATTAGCATTAGCATTAGTGCTAATGCTAATGCTAAATGGTAAAAATTTAAGAAAACTTCTCTATTAGCTGGAGCCATAAAAACTTCACCGCACCGAGCTAATCTCGTTCCCAACCATTCAAGATCCTACGTATTTTTGATCCTACATTTTATTGACTTAATTGGCATATTAATTTATTTTCTAGAAGTAGCTTTATATTCCTAGTTAAAATACTTAGTCTATTTTGAACTTAGAGATTTTGTGGGTTATTACTTAGTATCGGTAAAACTTGTACTGTTTGAAACTTAACACCATTGTGTAGTATCGATACAGAATAGCATTACACATATCTCAAACTTGTTAGCATAAAGTAAATGTTAAACTAGATAGCGTAATACATAGCACTGTAGTAGGAATCTGTTAGTATAGTACTGGCAATTAATCAATTAAATTTATAAATCCTTTTAATTTTTATTGTTAATGAAATTGTATTTAAACGGAAACCATGCCCCAGACCAGAGCAGCAAAGCAACGTATGCAAGGTAGCAAAAAAAGGGCTGTGGTTCAGGGGAGAACCGAAGGGGATGATTCTCCAATGCCCCAAAGTCTAAAAATATGTGCAAAATGCGACATGTTTGTGAATCTCTCTCAAACAGGACATGTTCTAGCCATGGAGGATATCTTTGTGTGTGTGTGTGTGTGTGTGTGTGTGTGTGTGTGTGTGTGTGTGTGTGTGTGTGTGTGTGTGTGTGTGTGTGTGTGTGTGTGTGTGTGTGTGTGTGCGCTAAGTACAGAGAATGTAAAGATATTAGGTGCCAACTGAAGTGTTCTGATGGGTGTCTACGAGAGCTTGAAGAGTTGGGTGGATGCCCTCGAAGGAATTAAAATGGGCGGCCCATCAAGCTCTCAGCTGCCCAACTCAATGCCAGAACTCACTCTTATGCACCAGGCAACACAGCTGCACTTCAGGGCAGAATGCGCTGGTCCCACAGGAGCTAGTTATCGTTGGTGACTCAATTGTCAGGGAAACGGTAAATATATTGTGCAAAAAGGATAGGTGGAATAGGACCAAGGTATGTCTGCCAGGGGCAAAAGTTGATGAAATTGTAGACCAGATATCATCTATTAAGGGCACAAAAGGTGATATCGTTGTACACGTTGACACTAATGACATTAAATGTAGGAGATCTGCGGATTTACTTAGCAAGTACAGGTCAATGTTGAAAATTATTTGTGAGTTAGAGTTAAATTTGAAAGTGTCTGCAATCCTGTCAGACAAGATAGGAGGGAGTATATGATGAGAGCCTTGTCAATTAATTCAGCTCTGGAGGAATTGTGCAGGGCTCATGGGGTAGAATTTTTCTCAGTGTGGTCTGTGCTTGTTAACAAGAGAGATTGCTTCTACAAGGATGGGATACACTTAAATAGAAAGGGTGCAAGAATATTTGCTGCTGCTATCGAGGCAATGTCAGGTGGGTTGGAAAACTGCTAGCTTTGGGGGATTCACAGATTAATAGATTAACAGTAGCTGCAGGCAGAGGTGGAAATGATTCTTGCACTTCTCTGTTGGAATGAGCAGCAGCCCGGAAAGCAAATTGTTGGAGATTTCAGGAACTGCTGGGAGTCATGAAACAAGTAAATACGTGGGCTGTGTTAGAATAAGTAAAAGTAAGGAAAGGTGCATATATACTTGCATGTACAGCAATGCTAGTAGTATAGTAAATAAATCTGATGAATTTGAAGTGCAGGTCAAGGCATCCAAGGCAGATATTATTTGGATATCAGAGATGTGATGTTCAGATATAAGGGATGCAGAATTGGAATTTGGTGAGTACAATGTGTGCGGAAAGGATAGACAGCATATGAATGGAGGAGGGGGGGGGGTTATGCTGCTAATTAAGAAGCACATAAAATCTAAGGAAGTGCATCCAGTTGACATAGATGGACAGTACAATGTTGAGTCAGTTTGGTGTGACATAAACACTGGGAAAGAAAAAATGAGTGTAGGAGTTTGTTGTGGGCTTAATAACTCTGATGAGAACAATGAATAATTATACAGAGAAATAGTGGGCCAGTAAAACAGAGTGTCTTATAATAGGGGATTTTAACTTCCCATATATTCACCGGAACTTGTGGTTTGGTCACTCACACACTAGCAAGGCTTTTGTGGATTTATTGGATGATTGTTTTCTACAGCAGCATGTTAGAGGGGCAACAAGAGGGAATAACACTCTTGATCTGATTATCAGCAGTGATTATTCATGCATTAAGAATTTACAGATAAAGGAACCACTAGGAGGCAGTGATCACAGTGTACAGTCAGTCCTCGTATAACGCGTGTTTACATTACACGAATTCGATCATACACGATTTATAAATAGGGGAACGATATCTTATATAACACGAACCAAATTCGTTTATGCACGATTCGCCTTTGTGTTTACAAGAAATGGCAGTCGAACTCGGAATCACCCCAACCGAACTCAACACGATAGGAATGAAGAGAAGATTCTGAAAATGTATTTATGTTTTTTATCTCAGTGAAGAGGAAACACATTTCACCATAATAATGTAAAAACCAACACAATTCCAGCTATCCGTATAATCGCAAATGCAATTAGATCGAGTTTACTACCAGTTTATAACAGATTCCACTAGCAGAAACGCAACTGGATTTTTATTGTTTTATGGTAGTAACCCCTAGAAATGTGAGGTGTTAATAGTGTATCTCTGCCTTTACGGTGTTGTTTATTCAGTTGCTACACGCCCCCGGCTTTGTTTATGTGTATCAAGCGTGCCTCCTCATTTTGTAATTGTGCTTTACTCCCTAAAAATGAGTAAAAAGGTGTAAAAAGGAAGTGTCCTGGTGAAGACACTGCAGATTCGGAGAGAAAAAGAAAAGCAATATCGATAAACAGAGGTGGACTGGGTCAAACATTCTTACACAGGAAAATTTATAGTGGCCTCATACTATGGTTTATGGCCAAAATCACACCCCGATGGGCCGGAGGCCGGTGTGATTATGGCCAGTCCGCCTCTGGGATAGAGAAAAAATATGAAATTGTGAAACGCTTCGAGCGAAATGAAAGACCATGTGATATTGCACGTGCTACAGACCTAAATGAAGCAACGCCGTGAATTACAAAGAATGCATAGAAAATAAAAACAACTTTCATAGCAGGAACAACTCAAAGTGTAATTAAAATCCATTAGATTAAGACATAAAGAATTGGAAGAGATGAAACGGCTGTCATCTGTTTAGATAGAAAATCAAACAAAAAACAAGTTTGCTTACGATAGAAGCAAAAGCAGTAGCAATATTTTATTACGTAATAGTCGTAATAAAATACGTAAGTATTTATTACGATTATTTATTGTGTTTGTTTTGGTTACAAATGTGTGTTCAATCATGGGTGGTCGGCACCTAACCCTGTTTTTCCCATAGGGCCTGTTGTTTATATTGCACGATTTTGCATTGCACGAGGGTTTCTAGGAACACAACTATCGTGCTATACGAGGACTGACTGAACTGATGTGGGATTTATTTAAAGATGTAACTACTATCAGGGGTAAAGGGAAGGGTTTTTGCTTTCGTAAAAGTGACTACAGTGGTCTCAGAGATTTTTTAAGTTCTATACAGTGAGACCAACTGATGATGTTACTAACAGCAAATTCTACATGGGAAGCATTCAAGGAAGTAATTTTGAAGCTACTAGACTTTTTGTTCCAAGTAAGAAATACTGTTCTATCTTTAAGCCCAAATGGATGTCAGATGAACTAATCAGATTCATGGCAGAGAAGAAAAATGCATGGGATGCACATAAATTGTCAGGCGACACAGAAACCTATGGTAGATACAAACTAGTCTGTAATCAAGTCACAAAGGAGGTTAGGCAAGTGAAGGCAGATTACGAAAAATGTTTGACAAAGGATGCAAAGACTTCTTTACTTATACAAACTCTAAAAGGAAGGGGATGAATCAGATTGGTCCACTTGATATCAACGGTTGGACTGTATATGATCATTCTCAGATAGCTGCAGAACTAAATGAGTGTTTTGCATCTACATTCACACATTCAATTATTTTGGAATAACTGAGAGCAAAGTGGAGGAGAAATTGTTAAAGTTAAACATAAGAAAGGCACCTGGGGTACATGAGATCTATCCAGTTGTATTAAAGGAGGAGGTGGCAAAGGAAGTAAGCAAACCCATAGCCATAATTATGAGAGCATCCTTGGACTTGGGGAAAGTCCCCACATACTGAAGATATGCAAATTTATCTCCAATTCACAAATGGGATGAAAGGGTAACATGAGTAATTACAGACCTGTTAATTCGACTTCTGTTCCAAGAAAAATAATTGAGTCACTGGTTAAAGAAGCATTGCAGGATCATCTAGGCAAGACAGCAGTAATAATTCAGACAGAGCATTGGTTTTTAAAGGTGAAGTCTTGTCTGACCAATTAGATTGGATACTACAATGTGGTCACAAAGGAACTGGATGCAAATGGATGGATTTCAGGAAAGCATTTGATACTGTTTCATATGGAAGACTACTCTACAAATTGGAGCAGTATGGCATTAACGGCAAGCTGCTACAATGGTTGGTTGAGTGGGAGAAGACAGAGTGGTAATCAATGGATACCACTCTACATGGACTAATATTTTTATTATTGGTGTCCCTCAGGGTTCGGTGTTGGGCCCATTGTTGTTTTCTGTATTTATAAATAACATTAATGATGGTATATGAAGCTTAATCAGAGTTTGCAGATGATACAAAGGTTGGCAGGGTTGTTAATAACAGTAATGACAGTATGCTGCTGCTGCAATAGGATCTGGAAAAGTTGGGCAGATGGGGCTGAGAAGTGGCAACTGAAGTTTAACTTTGAAAAATGCAAAGTACGTCATATGGGTAGCAGTAATCCTAGAGAAATGTACCAACTGGTGGTTACACTCAGAGTAGTGGAAAATGAAAGAGACCTGGGGGTAATTTTGCAGTCAGAAATGAAGTTTTCTGAGCAGTGCAGACAGGTGCTAGAGTAGGTCATGGGGTCTTGTCAATGATATACAGAAATTTTGCAAGCAGAGATAAGGAGGTGATTATCCCCTTGTATAAGGCAATGGTCAGGTCACACCTTGAGTACTGTATACAGGTCTGGAAGCTTCACTTTAGGAAGGATGTAGAGTTGCTAGAACAAGTAAGAGAAGGGCAAAAACAATGGTGAAGGGAACAAAGGAGTGCTTCTGGAGACTAGGCACCTGCGAGGTGATCTGATTGAGGTGTATAAGGCCTTGAATGGATTGAGCAGGCTCAATGCTGATGGGATTCTCTCCTCTTTCTCAGATTACAAAACTGTCTTTCCTCAAACTGAGGAAAGACAGTTGTAGAATAGATGTGCAGAAGTCTGCCTTTAGCCAGTGGGCAGTTGATTGTGGGAACAAACTTCCATCTGTTGTTGTGGAAGTTGATAGCTTAAATAAATTCAATTCAGAACTAGACAAACATTTGGAACAAATGGATCAGTGAAATGGGAAGGATTTTTTTTTTTTTTTGGGCTAATGCTGTATAAGCACATGATGCAAGAAAGCAACACATGATGCTTTCTTGCATCATGTGTCTCTACTAATGCTAATGTATATAAAAACCGGCATAAATACCCTTAAAAAAAGTGACATTGGTCCCTTTCTGTCACCTTTTGCAGTCTATCTGAATGTTTCCCAGCTACAGTAATACTGCTAATGTTTCCAATTGGTGATTACACCAGTAACCATTGATGTAGGAACTTTATGTTTTTTTTTTGGCCCCTTCTGATTCCAGATGTTACTGGCATCTCCTAAATTAAAAATCATAATTTTATTGTTCTCAATATATATTTCTAACCCACCTAAAATTTTTTCCCCTCTATATTTAAAGAATAAGAGAAGTTTACCTCAATATGATTTTTTAATTGTTTTTGTTTTAATTTCTGGAGAGTATTATACAGAAGTGTTCTACGTATCATATTGAGATAAACTTGTCTTATTCTTCCACAAATATTGATATCAACGTAAAACGTATCGAACATTATAGCTCTGGTTAATGCTATGTTTAAAGTATGCAGATTTAAAAATTGCATACTTTGAAATTATTAAATTAGATGATAATAACCACTAGAAACATAACCTTTTATATCTTGGCATCCAAAAATGCTAAAGAGAGAAAAACCATCAACATCTTGTTTCTCAGAATTAATGTGAAGAGACACCTTGTATCTTTTTTTTGCTATATATCTCACTCAAGATGTATATAATGATCAGAAAGTCCACTTTTTGTGAACCCTTTCAAACTTTCCCACATTCCACAGATTGCATACCACTAATCTAAGATGTTGCAGTATTGCTGAATGGCACAAAACATTTGACTGTTGATAGAACATCCTGTGATGATTCCTCAATCAAAATGCATCGCTGAAATGCAGTAAGTGAAGAGCTACTGCAAATTAGACCTGAAACCAAACTCGTATTGACTATTGGTTGGGGCCGAACAATCTGCTAACTGTAGAGAAAAAGGTGCATTTTGCCTTGGGTCATGATGACATGATAACATGGAAATCCAAAACTCATCTTATTCAACTATGCATAAAAATTCAGTTATCATGCTGGTCTTATTTGATTTTTTGAGATTTACCCAAAAATATAGTCACAAATTTCATTAGGTTGCACACTCAACAGTGCTGAAGTGAGCAGAATCCACATCAAGAGGCAAGTTTTCATTAAGAAATGGAATGGGTTTAATGGGGAAATTTGCCCAATGATACCATCAGGTGAATGCCAGGTGAATGCCCCCAAGATAAACCCCTCTATTCCTTCAACAGCTCTCACATTGGGGAAAAAATCCAGTGTGATAAATTTTGAAGAAATGTGTAGCTTAGCATATGTGCACTTTATGTGTTCTCCTGTCAGTTTTGAGTCTATGACTGGAAACCCCACTGCCTGACTCTGACAATTCCAGATGCTCCAGAAAAGTATATCTCATCATATGTGCACTGTATGTGTTCTCCACTGCCTGAGGCTGACAACTCCAGATGCTGAGCAGGAAATCATCAACCTCAACGCTCCTCTCAGTGCAGCCTAACACTCTTGCCAAAACAGCCATCAGGCCCCGATAGCCTCCCCTCTCTGAAAGTACTCTTTATGTTTGTCTAGTTTAGCCTTAAATTTATTTAAGCTATCAACTTCCACAACAACAGATTGAAGGAATGGAAGTCTGTTCCAGCAATCAACTACCCGCTGGCTAAAGGAAAACTTCTGCACATCTATTCTAAAACTGTCTTTCCTCAATTTGAATCTATGCCCCCTCAGGTTCTTAATCTCAGCAAGTGGAAGTATCCCATCAGCATTGAGCTTGCTCAAACCATTCAAGGCCTTGTACTTCAATCAGATCACCTCGCAGATGCCTAGTCTCCAGAAGCTGCAACTGACAGAATTTAAGCCTCTCCTGGTAAGAGAACCCCTTTGTTCCTCTCACCAATCTTGTTGCCCTTCCCTGTACTCGTTCTAGCAACTCTACATTCTTACTCAAATGAGGCCTCCAGACCTGTACACAGCACTCAAGGTGTGGCCTGACCATTGCCTTATACAAAGGTATAATCACCTCCTTGTCTCTGCTAGCAAAATTCCTATATATCATTGCCAACTCCATGACCTGCTCTGGCAGCCCATCTGCACTGCTCAGAGAACTTCATATCCGACTGCAGAATTATCCCCCAGGTCTATTTCATTCTCCACCTCCCTGAGTGTAGTACCACACAGTTGGTACATTTCTCTTGGATTACTGCTACCCATATGCAGTACTTTGCATTTGTCAATATTAAACTTCAGTTGCCACTTCTCAGCTCATCTACCTAACTTTTCTAGATCCTGTTGCAGTAGCATACTGTCTTTAATGTCATTAACAATCCTGCCAACCTTTGTATCATTTCCATGGACATTAAGCCTGATACACCTTCATCGATATCATTAATAAATACACAAAACAACAATAGGCCCACCCTGGGGAACTCTACTAATAACATTATTCCACATCATACTGTACATCTGCAAGCCTGAATCATGTCCTTCAGGCCATGAAGGGTAGGGACTTGGCTTGAGCACAGTTGCACCTGACAGGTGAACTCACTAGCCACTGATCCTGGACAAACTATCCTAGAACCACCTGTCTTGTTGAAGCAAGGGCCAAAGTGGTGTGATGAAGCTGAATCCCTCAACCACTAGGATTCCTCTTTCTGAGTTTCCAGGAGTTGCAGTACACAACAAACATGCCAGATTCCAGAGGTGTATTCAACTCTAGCAGTAAGCTACAGAATCTTGAAATAACTGGGAGTAAAGTGGAGGAGAAACTGTTGAAGATAAACACAAGAAAGGCACCCGGGGTGGATGGGATCTATCCAGTTATATTAAAGGAGGCAGCAAAGGAAGTAAGCAAACCCTTAGCCATAATTATGAGAGCTTCCTTGGACTCAGGGGAGGTACCCATAGACTGGAAATGTGCAAATGTGACCCCAATTCACAAAGGAGGATCAAAGGCTGACACAAGTAACTATAGACCTGTGAGCTTAACTTCTGTTCCAGGAAAATTAATGGAGGCACTGGTTAAAGAAGCACTGCAGGATCATTTAGACAAGACTTCAGTTATAGCTCAGACACAGCATGGTTTTGTTAAGGGGAAGTCTTGCCTGACCAACTTGATTGGATACTATGATGCAGTCACAAAAGAACTGGATGCAGGGAATAACTTTGATATTATATACTTGGATCTTAGAAAGGCTTTTGATACTGTTGCACATGGAAGACTGCTACACAAATTGGAGCAGTGTGACATTGGAGGCAAATTGCTGCTATGGATAAAGGGGTGGTTGAATGGGAGAAGACAGAGTGGTAATCAATGGACACTGCTCATCGTGGACTAATGTTATTAGTGGAGTCCCTCAGGGCTCAGTGTTGGGTCCATTATTGTTTTCTGTATTTATAAATGATATTGATGATTGTATATCAAGCTTAATGTCCAAGTTTGCAGATGATACAAAGGTTGGCAGGGTTGTCAAGGACACTACTGACACTACACTGCTGCAACAGGATCTGGAAAGGTTGAGCAGATGGGCTGAGAGGTGGCAAATGAAGTTTAACATTGACAAATGTAAAGTACTATACATGGGAAACAGCAACCCCAGAGCAACGTATCAACTCTGTGGTACTACACTGACAGTGGTAGAGAATGAAAGGGACTTGGGGGTGATTGTGCAGGCAGATATGAAGTTCTCTGAGCAGTGCGGACGGGCTGCAAGAGTAGCTCATGGAGTATTGTCAATGATATACAGGAATTTTTCCAGCAGGGATAAGGAAGTGATTATTCCATTGTACAAGGCAATGGTCAGGCCACACCTAGAGCACTGTATACAGGTCTGGAGGCCTCATTTCAAGAAGGATGTAGAGCTGCTGGAACGAGTACAGAGAAGGGCAACAAGATTAGTGAATGGAACAAAGGGGTGCTCTTACGAAGAAAGGCTTAAGTTTTGCAAATTACAGTATCTGGAGACTAGGCACCAGAGAGGTGATCTGATAGAGGTGTATAAAGCCTTGAATGGTTTAAGCATGCTCAATGCTGATGGGATTCTTCCTCTAGCTCAGAAAAATCACCTGAGAGGGCATAAATTCAAATTGAGGAAAGACAGATGTAGGATAGACGTGCGGAAATTTGCCTTTAGCCAGCGGGTGGTTGGTTGGTGGAACAGACTGCCATCCCTTGTGGTGGAGGTTGATAGCCTAAATAAGTTTAAGGCTCAGCTGGACAGGTATTTTGAATGAACAGAGGGGTGAAGTGGAAGTGGGTTTTTTTTTTTTTTTTTTGGCTGATGCTGCATAAGCTTGCTTTCTTGCATCAAATGCCTCTACTAATGCTAATGCTAATTCCTTTGATGTCAACCTGGTACCCAAGATGTAAGCATCAGATTCCAGTGATGCTAATCTGAAACACCAGCAGCATTACTGGAAGGTCCCCCTCGCCATATACAGGTGCCAATGTCAGGAGGAAGAGGCAAGGCACTGAGCCTGTTGTATGATTGCATCTTCCTTATGACTGCAACATATGATGTATCTGCATGGATATTAGGTGCTCTTCAGAAATTTTCTGAAGTTCTGCTCAGTCCAATGCATGATGATACTACAGTTAGTTATGGCACATTGTACAGTACTGACTAGGGCACTTCAGGTTATTTCCAATTGACTACAAATTAAATTTTCATCTAATGTTCAGCAGTATTAGCAGCACGGCAAAAAAAAAAAAAAAACTTCCAATTTTACCTATCCATCCCCTCCAACAGTTTTTTAGTTCTTCCTTGAATTTATTCAACCTATCCACTTCCACAACATCAGACAGAAGTTTGTTACAGCAATCATCCACTTCAGCAATCGGACTAAAGACAAATTCTACACATCAATTCTGCAACCATCCTTTCTCAATTTGAATTTATGCTTCCTTATGTGCATAGTCTGAGCAAGAAGAGTAAGAATCCCCTCATGGGTGCTTTGTCTCCAGATGCTGCAATTTTTCTTGGCAAGAACACCCCCTTGTACCCTTCACCAATGTTGTTGTCCTCCTCTGTACGCACTCCAGCAGCTCTACATCCTTTCTAAAATAAAGCCTGTATTCAGTATTCAATATGTGGCCTGACCATTGCCTTGTACAATGGAATAATCACTTCCTTAGCCTTCCAGCTAGCAAAATTCCTGTATATCATTGACAAAACCACATGTGCTATCCTGGCGGCCTGTCTGCACTGCTCATAGAACTTCATATCTAACTGCACAATTATTCCCAGTTCTTTTTCATTTTCCATTACCCTAAGTGTAGTAAGACCCAGTTGGTGCAACACATAGCAGTAATCTGGGATTACTGCTACCCATATGCAGTACTTTGCATTTGTCAAAGTTAAACCTCAATTGCCATTTCTCAGCCCAACTACCTAATTTTTCTGGATCTTGTTGCAGTAGTATGCTGTCATTACTGTCATTAACCACCCTGCCAACCTTTGTATCATTTATGTACATAGACATTAAGCCTAGTATACCTTCATCAATATCATTAATAAATACAGAAACAACAATGGACCCAGCACCTGACCCAGAGGAACTCCACTGATTACATTAGTCCACAAAGAGCAGTGTCCATTGATAACAATTCTCTGTCTTCTTCCACTCAAACATCCCTTTATTCATAGCAGTAACTTGCCTTTAATGCCCCACTACTCCAATTTGTAAAGCAGTGTATTACATACAACATTATCAAAAGCTTTGATGAAATCCAAGTACTGTATATGATATCAAAATTATTTTTTGTAAACAGTTCCTTTGTTACTGCATCACAGTATCCAATCAGATTGGTGAGACAAAAAGATCGCCCCTTGACAAACCCATGCTATGACTGAAGTATAACTGCACTCCTGTCTAGATGGTCTTGCATTACTTCTTTAACCAATGACTCGTTATTTTCTTAGGACAGAGTTAACAAGTCTGTAATTACTCATATCACTCTTTGGTTTCTTCATCTGGAATTGGCGAAATATTTGCACATCTCCAGTCCACAGGATGACTTCCCCTGAATCCAAGGATGCTCTCATAATTATGGCTAAGGGTCTACTTACCTCTTTTGCTGCCTTACATTAATATAATTGTATAGATCCCATCAACCCTAGGTGCCTTTTTACATTTAACTTTAGCAATTTCATTTCCACTTTCTTCTCAGTTATTACAAAATCATTTGGCTCCACGGTAGAGTTTATTACACTTCTGGCATCCCTCCCCCTAAAGAATTCTTCATGTGTGAATGTAGATGAAAAATGCGTATTCTGCTTGTCAGCGACCTGAGCAGGATCATCAACAGCTGAACCATCGATATCAGGTGGACCTTCTCCTTCTAGTGTTTACATAGAAGGAGAAGTTTATGACTGTTGATGATCCTGCTCAGATAGCAAACAAACTGAATAGGTATTTTGCATCTACATTCACACATGAGGATTGAGAATGCCAGAAGGTTATCAAATTATAGCAGGGTGCTTAATGATTTTGTAATAACCGAGAGCAAATTGGAGGAGAAATTGTTGAAGTTAAACATAAGAAAGGCACCTGAGGTGGATGGGATGTATCCAGTTATATTAAAGGAGGTGACAAAGGAACTAAGCAAACCCTTAGCCATAATTGTGAGAGCATCCTTGGACTCAGGGAGGTCCCCACGGACGGAAGATGTGCAAATGTATCCCCAATTCACAAAGGGGGATCAAAGGGTGTCACAAGTAATTACAGACCAGTTAGTTTAACTTCTGTTCCGGGAAAATTAACGGAGTCACTGGTTAAAGAGGCACTGCAGGATCATCTAGACAAGACTGCAGCAATAATTCACACACAGCATGGGTTTGTTAAGGGAAAGTCTTGTCTGACAAATTTGATAGGATATTATGATGTGGTTACAAAGGAACTGGATGCAAAAAATAATTTTGATATCATATACTTGGATTTTAGAAAAGCTTTTGACAATGTTGCACATGGAAGACTACTGTACAAATTGGAGCAGAATGGTATTAAGGGTAAATTCCTACATTGGATAAAAGGCTGGTTGAGTGGTAGAAGACAGAGGGTGGTAATCAATGGGCACTGCTGTTCGTGGACTAATGTTATTAGTGGAGTCCCACAGGGTTCGGTGTTGGGTCCACCGGTTTTGTATATTTATCAATGATATTGATGAAGGTATATCAGGCTTAGTGTCGAAGTTTGCAGATGATACAAAGGTTAGCAGGGTTGTTAATGACAGTAATGGCAGTGTGCTACTGCGACAGGAAATAGATAATTTTGGCAGATGGGCAAAGAAGTGGCAACTGAAGTTTAACCTTGACAAATGCAAAGTACTGCATATGGGTAGAAGTACCCCCAGAGAAACGTAAAAACTGTGTAGTACTACACTTAAGGAGGTAGAAAATGAATAAGACCTGGGAGTAATTGTGCAGTCAGATATGAAGTTTTTTGAACAATGAAGACAGGCTGCAAGAGCAGGTCATGGGGTTTTGTCAATGATATACAGGAATTTTGCTAGCAGGGAAATGAGGTGATTGTTCCTCTGTATTAGGCAATAGGTCTGTAGTCCTCATTTTAGGAAGGATGTAGTTTTGCTCAAGTGTGTACAGAGGTCAACAAGATTGGTGAGGGGAATGAAGGGATCCTCTTACCAAGAGAGGCTTAAGTTCTGCAAACTGCAGCGACTGGAGACTAGGCACCTGTGAGGTGATCTGATTGTAGTGTATAAGGCCTTGAATGGGTTGAGCACGCT
The DNA here is from genome assembly GCF_048544385.1 of Mastigoproctus giganteus. Classification (NCBI taxonomy): domain Eukaryota; kingdom Metazoa; phylum Arthropoda; class Arachnida; order Uropygi; family Thelyphonidae; genus Mastigoproctus; species Mastigoproctus giganteus. The sequence goes on along the minus strand of NC_143588.1, from coordinate 8,823,262 downwards.
GAATTCTGATGGGATTCTTCCACTTGTTCAGATTACGAACCTAAGGGGGCATAAATTCAAATTGAGAAAAAATAGCTGTATAATAGATGTGCGGAAATTTGCCTTTAGCCAGCTGGTGGTTAATTGCTGGAACAAACTGCCATCTGTCGTTGTGGAGGTTGATAAGTTAAATAAATTTAAGGAGGAACTGGACAAACATTTAGAGGGAATGGTTGTGTGAATTTTTTTTTTTTTTGGCTGATGCTACATAAGCTCATACACTTGCTTCCTTGCATCACATGCCACAAATACTATTACTATTACTATAAGTAAAGAAATCTTGGCTATTTTTCTTTCCATCCTTAGCAGAAATTTCTCCTAATCTGCCTTAGTGACTTGATTGCAGACTGTTTATAACTATCATTGGCTTCTGTATCACTTGGCAATTTATGTGTCCCATGCATTTTTCTTCTCTGCAATGAGTCTCATTAGTTCACCTTACATCCATTTAGGTCTAAGCCTTCACTAAGCTTCTATAATTATTTCTTTGAATGCTTACTATTTAGAATTTGCTGATGGTACCATCAGTTGGTTGCACTGCATAGAATTTAAAAACTGTCCAAGACTACTGTATCACCTTTATAAAAGCAAAAAGTCTGCCTTTTTTTTTTATCCTTAATCTTAGTTACCTCTTTAAGTAAATTATGCATCAATAAACTGTATTCACTGCCATCTAGTGGCTCTGTTATCTGCAGATTCTTAATGCATTGATAATCATTGCTGATTAGCAAGAGGCACATGATGCAAGAAAGCAAACTTATATAGCATCAGCCAAAAAAAACAAAAAAAAAACCCAAACCCTTATTTCACCCATCCACTCGCTCCAAATGTTTGTCAAGTTCTGCCTTGAATCTATTTAAGCTATCAACTTCTACAATGACAGATGGAAGTTTGTTCCACCAATCAACCACCCGCTGGCTAAAGGCAAACTTCTGCACATCTATCCTACAACCGTCTTTCCTCAATTTCAATTTATGCCCTCTCAGGCGATTATTCTGAGCAAGAAGAAGAGCCCAATCCGCATTGAGCATGCCCTACCATTCAAGGCTTTATACACCTCAATCAGATCACCTCGCAGGTGCCTAGTCTCCAGACACTGTAATTTGCAAAACTTAAGCCTTTCTTTGTAAGAACAACCCTTTGTTCCATTCGCTAATCTTGTTGCCCTTCTCTGTACTTGTTCAAACAGCTCTACATCCTTTTTAAAATGGGGCCTTCAGACCTGTATACAGTACTCAAGGTGCAGCCTGACCACTGCCTTATACAAGGGAATAATCACCTACTTATCCCTGGCTAGAAAAATTCCTGTATATCATTGACAAGATACCATGAGCTACTCTTGCAGACCGTCTGCACTTCTCAGAAATTTCATATCTGCCTGAACAATTACCCCCAGGTCCTTTTCATTATCTACTACTGTCAGTCTGGTACCACAGAGTTCAGTTTTACTCTGGGATTACTGCTTCCCATATGTAGTACTTTACATTTGTCAATGTTAAACTTTATTTGCCACCTCACAGCCCATCTGCTCAACTTTTCTAGATCCTGTTGCAGCAGTGTACTGCATTAGTGTCATTAACAACCCTGCCAACCTTCGTATCGTCTGTAAACTTGGACATTAATCCTGATATACCATCATCAATATCATTTATAAATACAGAAAACAACAATGGACCCAACACTGCACCCTGAGGGACACCACCAATAACATTAGTCCACGAAGAGCAGTTTCAAGTGATTACCACTCTATCTTCTCCAACTCAACCATCCTTTTATCCATAGCAGCAATTTGTCTCCAATGCCACACTGCTCCAATTTGTGCAGCAGTCTTCCATGTGCAACAGTATCAAAGGCTTTTCTAAGATCCAAATATATGATATCAAAGTTATTCTTTGCATCCAGTTCCTTTGTGACTACATCATATTATCCAATCAAATCAGTCAGACAAGACTTCCCCTTAACAAACCCATGCTGTGTCCAAGCTATAACTTAAGTCATGTCTAATACTTCTTTATTCTTTAATGCTTCTGCAATGCTTCTTTAACCAGTGCCTCCATTAATTTCCCTAGAAAAGAAGTTAAACTAACAGGTCTGTAATTATCTGTCTCCCTTTGTTGGTCCTTTGTGGATTGGGGTTGACATTTGCACATCTTTGGTCCATGGGTATCTTCCCTGAGTCCAGGGAAGCTCTCATGATTATGGCTAAGGGTTTGCTTACTTCCTTTGCTACCTCCTTTAATATAACTGGGTAGATTCCATCCCCCCCAGGTGCCTTTCTTGTGTTTATCTTCAACAATTCCTCCTCCACTTTACTCTCAGTTAGTACAAGATTATCTAGCTTACTGTCAGAGTTGAATACACCTCTGGCATTCCCCTCCCTGTATAACTCCTCATGTGTGAATGTCAATGCAAAATATTGATTTAGTTTGATAGCTACCTGATGAGGATCATCAATAGTTGAACCATCGATATCAAGTAGACGAATCTGATTCATCCCCTTCATTCTAGAATTTACATAAGTAAAGAACTCTTTGCTGTTTTTCTTTGCATCCTTTTCCAAAGATTTCTCATAATCTGCCTTCGACTGCCTAGCCTTCTTTGTAACTTGGTTACAGACCAGCTTATATCTATCATAGGCTTCTGTGTCACATGTTAATTAAATGTATCCTATGCATTTTTCATCTCTGTCACATGTCTAATTAGCTCATCTGATATCCACGTAGGCCTAAATCTTGAACAATATTTCTTTGTTGGTATCTTCCAAGATAGATTCCAAGATAAATTCTTTGAATGCTTCCCATTTTGAATTTGCTGTTGGTAACATCATCATGTGGTTCCACCGTATAGAATTTAAATACTGTCTCAGACCACTGTAGTGACCTTTACGAAAGCAAAAACCTTTTACTTCCCATTAGCATTAGCATTAGTAGAGGCATATGATGCAAGAAAGCAAGCTTATTCAGCATCAGCCAAAAAAAAAACACACCACTCCCATTTCACCCCTCCGTTCGCTCGAAATACCTGTCCAGTTGAGCCTTAAATTTGTTTAGGCTATCAACTTCAACAACAAGTGATGGAAGTCGGTTCCACCAACCAACCACCCGCTGGCCAAAGGCAAATTTCCGCACATCTATCCGACATCCGTCCTTCCTCAATTTGAATTTATGCCCTCTGAGCTGATTATTCTGAGCAAGATGAAGAATCCCATTGGCATTGAGCATGCTCAAACCATTCAAAGCCTTATACACCTCTATCAGATCACCTCGCCGGTGCCTAGTCTCCAGACTCTGTAATTTGCAAAACTTAAGAGTTTCTTCGTAAGAGCAACCCTTTGTTCCATTCACTAATCTTGCTGCCCTTCTCTGTACCCGTTCCAGCAGCTCTACATCCTTCTTGAAATGAGGCCTCCAGACCTGTATACAGTACTCAAGATGTGGCCTAACCATTGCCTTATACAAGGGAATAATCACCTCCTTATCCCTGCTAGAAAAATTCCTGTATATCATTGACAAGACACCATGAGCTACTCTAGCAGCTCGTCTGCACTGCTCAGAGAACTTCATATCTGCCTGCACAATTACACCCAGGTCCTTTTCATTCTCCACCACTGTCAGTGTAGTACCGCAGAGTTGATACGTTGCTCTGGGGTTACTGTTTCCCATATGTAGTACTTTACATTTGTCAATGTTTCATTTGCTACCTCTCAGCCCATCTGTTCAACCTTTCCAGATCCTGTTGCAGCAGCATAGCATCAGTGGTGTCCTTAACAACCCTGCCAACCTTTGTATCATCTGCAAACTTGGACATTAAACTTGATATCCCATCATCAATATCATTCATAAACACCGAAAACAACAACGGACCCAACACTGAACCCTGAGGAACTCCACTAATAACATTAGTCCACGTTGAGCAGTGTCCATTGATTACCACTCTCTGTCTTCTGCCACTCAACCATCCCCTTATCCATAGCAGCAATTTGCCTCCAATGCCACACTGCTCCAATTTGTGCAGCAGTCTTCCATGTGCAACAGTATCAAAAGCCTTTCTAAGATCCAAATATATAATATCAAAGTTATTCCCTGCATTCAGTTCTTTTGTGACTACATCATAGTATCCAATCAAATTGGTCAGGCAAGACCCGCCCTTAACAAAACCATGCTGCGTCTGAGCTATAACTGAATTCTGGTCTAGATGATCCTGTAGTGCTTCTTTAACCAGTGCCTCCATTAATTTACCTGGAACAGAAGTTAAACTAACAGGTCTATAATTACTTGTGTCAGCCTTTGATCCTCCTTTGTGAATTGGGGTTACATTTGCACATCTCCAGTCTATGGGTACCTTCCCTGAGTCCAAAGAAGCTCTCATAATTATAGCTAGGGGTTTGCTTACTTCCTTTGCTGCCTCCTTTAATATAACTGGATAGATCCCATCCACCCCAGGTGCCTTTTTTATGTTTATCCTCAACAATCTCTCCTCCACTTTCCTCTCAGTTATTACAAAATCATCCAGCTCACTGCCAATGTTTACTTTACCTACATCATTCTCCTTCCTGAATAACTCCTCATGCGTGAATGTAGATGCAAAATACTCGTTTAGATTGTTAGCCACCTGGACAGGATCCTCAACTGTTGAACCATCAATATCCAGTGGACAAAGTAGTTGATAAATTGTTGGAATCAGCTTAATTATTGTAATATTTTTTATAAATTTAATTCTTACCTTACTAATGTTTGTTACAAGATCTACTTTGAATACCTCATCCACAGATATGATCAGAAATGACCACAGGCAATCATGTATGATTCATAAATCCATTACTTGCATAGCCCAGCCTATGCAAGTAATGGATTTATCTAGAAATAATCCTAGCTCAACAGATCCTTCTTTTCTTTGTTCCCAATTTAATCTTAAATTAAACCTTTGTGCATTACCAGATGAAATTCCATTACTAAAGAAACAAATGGATGCCTCAGAGACAAATAAAATTAGGGACTTGTTAGGGACCAAAGTATCCAGTGACCTGCTGGGTGATGATCCCTGATTCGGGCCTAAGAACAGAACAGTAAAATGCGTAATGCTCTTGTTCAAGCAGATGTAGTTTTATAGAGATTCCATTGTAGAGGAAATGGGTAACATTTTTTGTAATAAGGACAGGTGGGTTAGAACCAGGTTGTGTTTTCTGGGAGCAACAACTGACGATGTAAACCATAGCTTTTCAGCTTTTGGGGAAAGGATAAAGAGAGCATGATTATTTGTATGGATCTTCAAATAGGCCTCTGGGATTAGGAATATTCATACTCATATTATGCCGTCATACACCAACCATATTAAAATTGTACTTTTGTACTGTTTAAAATATTGAAATGACTAGATAGAACAAATAAGGTTTAATCGAAAAATACACGATAACTATGTATAAAATAAAATTAAACTGCAGGATACTATTTACAATGAAATACATTTACAATAAAACAATTAAAATACTAGATGATAAAAGCGCTAAAATATAATGTAGCTTTCAAAGGCATCCGCCTCCTTTTTCAACAGTAAGATTTTATCGTACAGCACATCCTTAAATATCAGCAGGCTCATGGCTCTCAGCACGTGGTTCCACAGGAGCACGAGCAGTATTCTACTCGTGTACTGGAACCGGAAATGGCTCGGGAATGTGCCAGGCGGAACCGTTCATCACATCCAAGGATCACCACCTCAAAGAGGGGATGAATACGTATTCCCCCGTCTCTATTAATAGTACTGTTCCCGGAGGAACAGATCCGTAAGCTGTCGAGCCACTTGCGGTCCCAAAATCTATGCGCCCTGTCGACGATAACAGTTCCGTCTGGGGTGCGATGTGCAAGCATGGCATTAGAGAGGGATAGTACTTTAAGCAACAGGACCCAGTTAAGTGCAGAAGATATTTGTAATGGGGTGGAGCTATGTCTCGCAAGCACCACCATGGTGTTTCAAAATACTATGTATAAACAGGTTCATAGTGCAGCAATGGGTTCCCCTATTAGTGCTATTATAGCAAATTTAGCTATGGAGGAGCTTGAAGCCAGAATTTTTGATGAATTGGCTCTCTCCATGCGTGCATGGAAAAGACATGTTGACGATACATTCACTATTATTCGGAGGGGAGAGAGAGGATGAGGTACTTAGTTTTCTTAACAGCTTCTCCCCATTTATTCAGTTCACCTCGGAGGTGGAAGTGGAGGGTACCCTCCCTTTCCTTGATGTGTTGGTTCATAGGGAAGGCCCTAGGTTAAAGACCAGTGTATATAGAAAACCCAGGTGCCGGGGTCAATATACGCATTATAATACAGCACAAACCAACCATCACAAAAATAATGTGATTAGGGCATTGTTGGATAGGGCTGGGTCCCACTGCTGCACCCCCGAGGATAGAAATGAAGAAGTTAAACGGGTCACAGCAGATCTTAGGAAATGCGGCTACCCCCAGAGGATCATAAACAAACATATCCGAAGAATGGAACAGGGATGAAGTGAACCATTCACACCAGTTGCCACCACATACATTTCCTGCTATCCGGGCCTAACGGAGTGCATAGCTTACGTATTACGAGAATGTCAGACACACTGTGTGCAACTTCCAGGGCGGAGGTTGCATACAGTTGTGTCACAAGTAAAAGACCCCATATCAAGAGAATTTACAAGTGGGGTTGTCTATGAGATTAAATGCTCGGATTGTGGGGAATGTTATGTTGGTGAAACGAAGCATTGGTTCAAAGATCATCTGGGGGAACATATGAATGCAATAAGGACCGCCGATTGTGGAAAGTCTGCTGTGGCAGAACATTTCTGGGAGGAGCACCATCAAATCTCCCCAGACGGAGCTGTTATCGTCGACAGGGCTAGACTAGGACTAAATTACGTATATTTACGTATAAAATTAAAATTTACGTATATACTAACAAGAGAACCTTTAGAGGTGAGGTAAGGTAGGATTATCGAATTCCTCTGATCAACCAATCAGGTCAATTGCTCTCTTACAACGTCACCTCTCTTCCCTATGGTCACGTGGCGCTTTTTATATACAGGGTGATTCACTACCAGTGCGACAAACTTGCAGGAGGTGCAGGGGGCACAAAGACGAATCGGAACCACAGAGCACTGCAGGGTCCGAAACGCCCCCGCCACGCAGCAGAGGACGCTGAACGGGAGGCCACGCGAACAGCGACCCCGCTGGAAGTCAGCATTTGCGAACCGGTTCCCGAGGCAGTAGGATGGACGAGTGTTCAAACGTTGAACTGGCTGACATGCACCTCGCGTATGGAGCTGCGGACTGTAACAGGCACGCCGTTCCGCCCTTGTACCAGGAACATTTCCCGCACAGGCGTGCTCCTCATCATACGATTTTCGCACGTGTGCACAGAATATTACGTGAGACTGGTTGTTTCACGAGAGGTACCATGAATCGAGAGCAAACGACGAGGACGCCAGACAATGAGGAGAATGTCCTGCGTCTTGTAGAAGGCAATCCGAGTACGAGTACTCGAGCGATAGGCCGACGATTGAGTATTTCCCAATCCACTGCATGGAGGATACTGTCAACAAACCAAATGAGTTCATACCATCTGCAACGCGTCCAATCATTGGAGCCTGCAGATTATCCACTCCGGAGGACTTTTGCTACTTGGTTTCTTCAACAGAAAGGGTTCGCAAATGCCAACTTCCAGCGGGATCGCTGCCCACGCGACCCCCCGCCTTACTCTTGATTGTAGTTACCTCTTTGAGTAAATCCCACTTCAGCACACTGTGATCACTGCCACCTAGTGGTTCCATTATCTGCAGATTCCTGACGCATGAAGAATCACTACTGATAAGCAGATCAAGAGTATCATTCCCTCTAGTTGCCTCCTGAACCTGCTGCTGTAGAGAACAATCATCCAAGAAATCCACAAATGCCTTGCTAGTGTGTGAGTGACCAACCCACAAAATCCATTCAATATCCGGGAAATTAAAATCCTCCATTATAAGACACTCTAATTTACTGGCCCACTCTATTTCTCTGCACGTTTGCTAATTATACTCATCAGATTCGTTAGGCCTATAACACACATACTCTCATTTTTCCTTTCCCAGTGCTTATGTCACACCAAACACACTTAACATTGCATTTTCCACCCATATCAATTGGATGCACTTCCTTAGATTTTATGTGTTTCTTAACTAAGAAATAACCCCTCCTCCCTTCCTGTCCTGTCTATCCTTTCTTTACACATTGTACTCCCCAAATTCCAGTTCTGCACTGCTTATGTCTGTGTGACACCATGTCTCTGATATCCCAACAATATCTGCCTTGGATGTCTTGAATAGCACTTCAAGATCATTGAATTTATTAACTATACTCCTAGCATTGGTTTACATGCAAGTATACACGCACCTATTTCTACTCTTAGTTACCCTAACACAGCCCATATATTTTCTTGTTCCACTATGCCCCCAGCAGTCCTGGAAATTCCCACTGCTTTGCTTTCCAGGCTGCTGCTCAATTGCATTTGAATATAAGTAGTGCAAGAATCACTTATACCTCTGCCAGCTGCTACTGTTAATCTATTAGTCTTTGTATTCCCCCAAGCTAGCAGTTTTCCGACCCACCTAACACTGCCTCAATAGCATCAGCAAATATACTTGCACCCTCTCTATTTAAGTGTATCCCATCCCTGTAGAAGCAGTCTCTCCTGTTAACAAGTACAGTCCAGGCTGAAAATAATTCTACCCCTTGATCCTTGCACAATCGTTCCAGGGCCGAATTGATCGACAAGGCTCTAATCACATACTCCCTCCTATCGTGTCTGGCCAGAATTGCAGACACTTTCAAAGTCAACCCTAACTCACAGCTTTTTTTCAGCATTCTTGTACTTGTTAAGTAATTCTGCCAGTCTCCTACTCTTAATTTTAAGGGCACAAAAGGTGATATAGTTGTACATGTTGGCACTAATGATATCAAGAGTCCTAACCGGTCTATCCTTTCTGTAGATGTTGTACTCCCCAAATTCCAGTTCTGCATTCCTTATACCTGTGTGACACCACATCTCTGATATCTCAACAATATCTGCCTTTGATGTTTTGAGCAACACCTCAAATTCATCAAATTTATTTACTAAACTTCTAGCATTGGTGTGCACGCAAGTATACATGCACCTGTTTCTATTCTTAGCTACCCTAACCCATGTGTTTACTTGTACTGCAATGACTCCCAGCAGTCTCTGAAATATCCTGCATCTTGTTTTTCAGGCTTCTGCTCATTCCAATAAAAGCAGTACAAGAATCACTTTCACCTCTGCCAGTGGCTACTGTTAATCTATTAGTCTTTGTATCCACATAAGCTAGCAGTTTTCCAACCCACCTAACACTGCCTCAATAGCATCAGCAAATATTCTTGCATCCTCTCTATTTAAGTGTATCCCATCCCTGTAGAAGCAGTCTCACCAAACTGTCACACCAAACTGTCGAGTCAGTTTGGTGTGACATAAGCATTGGGAGATCAAAATTGAGAGTAGGAGTGTGCTATAGGCCTAATGACTCTGATGAGTATAATAAGAAACTGTACAGGGAAATAGAGTGGGCCTGTACATCAGAGAGTCTTATAATGGGGGATTTTAATTTCCCAGATATTGACTGGAATTTGGGGGCTGGTCACTCACAAACTAACAAGGCTTTTGTGGATTTATTGGATGATTGTTTTCTACATCAGCATGTTCAGGAGGCAACTAGAGGGAGTAATACCCTTGATTTGATTATCAGTAGTGATTCTTCATGCATTAAGAATCTGCAGACAAAGGAACCACTAGGTGGCAGTGATCACAATGTACTGAAGTGGTATTTACTCAAAGAGGTAACTACTATCAGGGCTAAAGGGAAGGGTTATTGCTTTCGTAAAGGTGACTACGATGGACTGAGACAGTATTTAAATTCTATACAGTGGGACCAACTGATGATGTTACCAACAGCAAATTCAAAATGGGAAGCATTCAAAGAACATATCTTGGAAGCAACTAGGCTTTACATACCAACTAAGAAATATTAGCATTAGCATTAGCATTAGCATTAGTAGAGGCATTTGATGCAAGAAAGCAAGCTTATGCAGCATCAGCCAAAAAAAAAAAAAAAAAAAGTAACATAAATAAATAAAAATAACCACTTCCACTTCACCCCTCTGTTCGTTCGAAATACCTGTCCAGCTGAGCCTTAAACTTATTTAGGCTATCAACTTCCACGACAAGGGATGGAAGTCTGTTCCACCCACCAACCACCCGCTGGCTAAAGGCAAATTTCCGCACATCTATCCTACATCTGTCTTTCCTCAATTTGAATTTATGCCCTCTCAGGTGATTTTTCTGAGCTAGAGGAAGAATCCCATCAGCATTGAGCATGCTCAAACCATTCAAGGCTTTGTACACCTCTATCAGATCACCCCGCTGGTGCCTAGTTTCCAGACACTGTAATTTGCAAAACTTAAGCCTTTCTTCGTAAGAGAACCCCTTTGTCCCATTCACCAATCTAGTTGCCCTTCTCTGTACTCGTTCCAGCAGCTCTACATCCTTCCTGAAATGAGGCCTCCAGGCCTGTATACAGTACTCTAGGTGTGGCCTGACCATTGCCTTATACAAGGGAATAATCACCTCCTTATCCCTGCTAGAAAAATTCCTATATATCATTGACAATACACCATGAGCTACTCTTGCAGCTCGTCTGCACTGCTCAGAGAACTTCATATCTGCCTGCACCACCACCCCCAGGTCCCTTTCATTCTCTACCACTGTCAGTGTAGTACCACAGAGTTGATACGTTGCTCTGGGGTTGCTGTTTCCCATATGTAGTACTTTACATTTGTCAATGTTAAACTTCATTTGCCACCTCGAAGCTCATCTGCTCAACCTTTCCAAATCCTGTTGCAGCAGCATAGTGTCAGTAGTGTCCTTGACAACCCTGCCAACCTTCGTATCGTCTGCAAACTTGGACATTAAGCCTGATATACCATCATCAATATCATTTATAAATACAGAAAACAATAAAGGCCCCAATACTGAACCCTGAGGGACTCCACTAATAACATTAGTCCACGATGAGCAGTGTCCATTGATTACCACTCTCTGTCTTCTCCCCCTCAACCACCCCTTTATCCATAGCAGCAACTTGCCTCCAATGCCACACTGCTCCAATTTGTGCAGCAGTCTTCCATGTGCAACAGTATCAAAAGCCTTTCTAAGATCCAAGTATATAATATCAAAGTTATTCCCTGCATCCAGTTCTTTTGTGACTGCATCATAGTATCCAATCAAATTGGTCAGGCAAGACTTCCCCTTAACAAAACGATGCTGTGGCCTAGCTATAACTGAAGTCTTGTCTAGATGATCCTGCAGTGCTTCTTTCACCAGTGCCTCCATTAATTTTCCGGGAACAGAAGTTAAACTCACAGGTCTATAATTACTTGTGTCAGCCTTTGATCCCCCTTTGTGAATTGGGGTCACATTTGCACATCTCCAGTCAATGGGTACCTCCCCTGAGTCCAAGGAAGCTCTCATAATTATGGCTAAGGGTTTGCTTACCTCCTTTGCTGCCTCCTTTAATATAACTGGATAGATCCCATCCACCAATCTGATTCATCCCCTTCCTTCTAGAGTTTACATAAGTAAAGAACTCTTTGCTGTTTTTCTTCGCATCCCTTGCCAAGGATCTCTCGTAATCTGCCTTCGCCTGCCTAACCTCCTTTGTAACTTGGTTACAGATCAACTTGTATCTATCATAGGCGTCCGTGTCACGTGTTAATTTGTATGTATCCCATGCATTTTTCTTCTCTGCCATATGCCTCATTAGTTCATCTGACAACCATTTAGGCCTAAACCTTGAACAATATTTCTTAGTTGGTATGTAAAGCCTAGTAGCTTCCACGATAAGTTCTTTGAATGCTTCCCATTTTGAATTTGCTGTTGGCAATATCATCAGTTGATCCCACTGTATAGAATTTAAATACTGTCTCAGTCCATTGTAGTCGCCTTTACGAAAGCAATACCCCTTCCCTTTACCCCTAATGGTAGTTACCTCTTTGAGTAACTCCCACTTCAGCACACTGTGATCACTGCCACCAAGTGGTTCATTTATCTGCAGATTCTTAATGCATGAAGAATCACTACTGATAATCAAATCAAGAGTATTACTCCCTCTAGTTGCCTCCCGAACATGCTGATGTAGAAAACAATCATCCAATAAATCCACAAAAGCCTTGCTACTGTGTGAGTGACCAGCCCCCAAATTCCAGTCAATATCTGGGAAATTAAAATCCCCCATTATAAGACTCTCTGATTTACTGGCCCACTCTATTTCTCCGAACAGTTTCTTATTATACTCATCAGAGTCATTAGGCCTATAGCACACTCCTACTCTCAATTTTGATCTCCCAATGCTTATGTCACACCAAACTGACTCGACACTGCACTGTCCAGCGATGTCGACTGGCTTCACTTCCTTGGATTTTATGTGTTTTTTAACTAATAGCATAACCCCTCCTCCCTTCCTATCCTGTCTATCCTTTCTGTAGACATTGTACTCCCCAAATTCCAGTTCTGCATTTCTTATATCTGTGTGACACCACGTCTCTGAAATCCCCACAATATCTGCCTTTGATGTTTTGAGCAATACCTCAAATTCATCAAATTTATTTACTAAACTCCTAGCATTGGTGTACACACAAGTATACATGCACCTGTTCTTTTTCTTAGCTACCCTAACACAACCCATGTGTTTACTTGTACCCCAATGATTCCCAGCAGTCTCTGAAATATCCTGCATCTTATTTTCCAGGCTGCGGCTCATTCCAATAGAAGCAGTGCAAGAATCACTTTCACCTCTGCCAGTGGCTACTGTTAATCTATTAGTCCTTGTATCCCCCCAATCTAGCAGTTTTCCGACCCACCTAACATTGCCTCGATAGCATCAGCAAACATTCTTGCACCCTTTCTATTTAAGTGTATCCCATCCCTGTAGAAGCAGTCTCTCCTGTTAACAAGTACAGACCAGGCTGAAAAAAATTCTACCCCTTGAGCCCTGCACAATCTTTCCAGGGCCGAATTGATTGACAGGGCTCTCATCATATACTCCCTCCTATCGTGTCTGGGCAGAATTGCAGACACTTTCAATTTCAACCCTAATTCACGGCTTTTTTTCATCAGTGACCTGTACTTGTCAAGTAATTCCGCCGGTCTTCTACTCTTAATGTCATTAGTTATTGTTCAAGGTTTAGGCCTAAATGGATGTCAGATGAACTAATAAGACATGTGGCAGAGAAGAAAAATGCATGGGATACATACAAATTAACATGTGACACTGAAGCCTATGATAGATACAAGTTCATCTGTAACCAAGTTACAAAGGAGGTTAGGCAGGCGAAGGCAGATTACGAGAAATCTTTGGCAAGGGATGCAAAGAAAAACAGCAAAGAGTTCTTTACTTATGTAAACTCTAGAAGGAAGTGGATGAATCAGATTGGTCCACTTGATATCGATGGGTCAACTGTTGATGATCCTGCACAGGTAGCTAACAAACTAAATGAATATTTTTCATCGACATTCACACATGAGGAGTTATTCAGCGAGGGGAATGCCAGAGGTCTATTCAACTCTGGCAGTAAGCTAGACAATCTTGTATTAACTGAGAGTAAAGTGGAGGAGAAATTGTTGAAGATAAACACAAGAAAGGCACCTGGGTGGAAGGGATCTATCCAGTTATATTAAAGGAGGCAGCAAAGGAAGTAAGCAAACCCTTAGGCATAATTATGAGAGCTTCCTTGGACTCAGGGGAGGTACCCACAGACTGGATATGTTCAAATGTGACCCCAATTCACAAAGGAGGATCAAAGGGTGACACAAGTAATTATAGACCTGTGAGTTTAACTTCTGTTCCAGGAAAATATTAATGGAGGCACTGGTTAAAGAAGCACTGCAGGATCATCTAGACAAGACTTCAGTTATAGCTCGGACTCAGCATGGTTTTGTTAAGAGGAAGTCTTGCCTGACCAATTTGATTGGATACTATGATGCAGTCACAAAAGAACTGGATGCAGGGAATAACTTTGATATTATATACTTGGATCTTAGAAAGGCTTTTGATACTGGTGCACATAGAAGACTGCTGCACAAATTGGAGCAGTGTGGCATTGGAGGCAAATTGCTGCTATGGATAAAGGGGTGGTTGAGGGGGAGAAGACAGAGTGTGCTAATCAATGGACACTGCTCTTCGTGGATTAATATTATTAATGGAGTCCCTCAGGGTTCAGTGTTGAGTTCATTATTGTTTTCTGTATTTATAAATGATATTGATGATGGTACATCAAGGTTAATGCCCAAGTTTGAAGATGATACGAAGGTTGGCAGGGTTGTCAAGGACACTACTGACACTATGCTGCTGCAACAGGATTCTGGAAAGGTTGAGCAGATGGGCTGAGACGTGGCAAATGAAGTTTAACATTGACAAATGTAAAGTACTACATAACATATCGGAAACAGCAACCCCAGTACAACGTATCAATTCTGTGGTACTACACTGACAGTGGTAGAGAATGAAAGGGACCTGGGGTGGTTGTGCAGGCAGATATGAAGTTCTCTGAGCAGTGCAGATGGGCTGCAAGAGTAGCTCATGGTGTATTGTCAATGATATATATGAATTTTTCTAGCAAGGATAAGGAGGTGATTATTCCTTTGTATAAGGCAATGGTCAGGCCACACCTAGAGTACTGTATACAGGTCTGGAGGCCTCATTTCAAGAAGGATGTAGAGCTGCTGGAATGAGTACAAAGAAGGGCAACAAGATTAGTGAATGGAACAAAGGGGTGCTCTTAGAAAGAAAGGCTTAAGTTTTGCAAATTACAGTGTCTGGAGACTAGGCACCAGTGAGGTGATCTGATAGAGGTGTATAAAGCCTTAAATGGTTTGAGCATGCACAATGCTGATGGGATTCTTCCTCTTGCTCAGAATAATCACCTGAGAGGGCATAAATTCAATTGAGGAAAGACAGATGTAGGATAGATGTGCGGAAATTTGCCTTTAGCTAGCGGGTTGTTGGTTGGTGGAACAGACTTTCATCCTTTGTCGTGGAAGTCGATAACCTAAATAAGTTCAAGGCTCAGGTGGACAGGTATTTTGAACGAACAGAGGGGTGAAGTGGAAGTGGTTTTTTTTTTTTTTTTTTTTGGCTGAAGCTGCATAAGCTTGCTTTCTTGCATCAAATGCCTCTACTAATGCTAATGCTAATATCATTAGTGCTAACGTGTACAACGTCATCAACCTTTGCCCCTGGCAGACATATCCTGGTTGTTCCATGTATCCTCTTTGCACAATATGTTCCCTGTTTCCCTGACAATAGAGTCACCTACAACTAGTTCCTTTGGGACCAGCGCATTCTGCCTTGGGGGTTTGTCGCTGTGTTGCGCGATGTTCAAGTTCAAACTCTGGAATTGATGTGGGCAGCTGAGAGCTTGATGGGCCCCCCTCAATTTAAAACCTTCGAGGGCACCCACTCCCTTCAAACTCTCATATAAGCCCACAACAATGCCGAGTTGGCGCCTGATTTCCTCTCACTCCTTACATCGCGCACAAACAAAGACCTTCCTCTTGGCAATATCATGTCCCATTCCTGATTCCTCCACAAACATCAAACAAGCAGTGCATTTCAACAGACTGTGATTCAGAGGACTACCGCCCTCTCAGTTCTCCTCTGAGACACAGCACTTCGACTAGTTTGAGCCTTTTGCTTTGCTGGTCGGATCTGAGTCATGATTTCTACAAAATATAACCCTAAACCTATATCCCAATGCAGTTATAACACTATATATGTATTTCAGTATCAAATCTTATCTCAGAGTTACGTTATATGACTTTCTTATCCCCTGTCAACATATTTATGATGTTCCGTTTGTAATAACTAGGTCGCTATATTTATTTAGTTATAAAAGTACAATTCAATTGACAATGAAATTTAATAAGATTAATAAATTTTACTGATTAATTGATACTACTATACTCACTATCTAGTTTTCCGTTAAACCTTACGTTAGCACACGTATCGTATAACAATGCCGGCAAGTTACGAACGGTTAATCTACGGACATGAGGTATTATTTACTTTCCAGATCGCGCTATCTAAATTTAAAAAAAACCACGGCGCTTGATTAGGTCTATAAGCTACTTATAGAAAATA
The DNA here is from genome assembly GCF_048544385.1 of Mastigoproctus giganteus. Taxonomy (NCBI): domain Eukaryota; kingdom Metazoa; phylum Arthropoda; class Arachnida; order Uropygi; family Thelyphonidae; genus Mastigoproctus; species Mastigoproctus giganteus. The sequence goes on along the minus strand of NC_143588.1, from coordinate 8,807,005 downwards.
ATTTAATCTAACAACTAAGTCAATAAAGCAGCTAAGTATAATTAAAAACTTTTTGTTTGAGGGAGCTGCAAAACCTGTCCACACGTGGATTTGATATCCTTACCGATACTAAGTAATAAACTACAAATTCTCTATCTAAATTCAATTTAAACTAAAGTATTTTTACTAGGAATATAAAACAATTCTAAAGAAATTACCCTCTCTTGTTGCCTCTCTAATGTGCTTCTGTATGTATTATTACCTATTTTAGTCAATTCCATATCAGATTAGCATTAGTAGAGGCATATGATACAAGAAAGCAAGCTTATGCAGCATCAGCCAAAAAAAAAAAAAAAAAAAAACCACTCCCATTTCACCCCTCCATTCGTTTGAAATACCTGTCCAGCTGAGCCTTGAATTTATTTAGGCTATCAACTTCCACAACTGAGGATGGAAGTCTGTTCCACCAACCAACTACCTGCTGGCTAAAGGCAAATTTCCGTACATCTATCCTACAACCGCCTTTCCTCAATTTGAATTTATGCCCTCTCAGGTGATTATTCTGAGCAAGAGGAAGAATCCCATCGGCATTGAGCATGCTCAAACCATGCAAGGCTTTAAACACCTCTATCAGATCACCTCACCGGTGCCTAATCTCCAGACACTGTAATTTGCAAAACTTAAGCCTTTCTTTGTAAGAGCAACCCTTTGTTCCATTCACTAATCTTGTTGCCCTTCTCTGTACTTGTTCCAGCAGCTCTACATCCAGATGATGGGTATTGAATTGAATATTTTAAATGACCCATGGCAAAAGAAGAAATGGTTGTGGGAATTGCTGATGACAGGATTGTTGGATAGAATCACTGACCAGTTTTTACCAAATATTAAAGAAGTATCAATTCAATTTGGTGTGACATAAACACTGGAAAAACAAAACTCAGAATAGGAGTGTGTTATAGACCTAATGACTCTGATGAGTACAACAAACAACTGTACAGAGAAATAGAGTGGGCCAGTAAATCACATTGTCATACAATGGGAGATTTTAACTTCCCAGATACAGACTGAACTTGTGAGTTGGTCACTCACACACTAGCAAGACTTTTGTTGATTTATTGGATGATTGTTTTAACACTCTTGATCTGATTATCAGCAGTGATTATTCATGATTAAGAATCTGCAGAAAAAGGAACCACCACATGGCAGTGATCACAGTGTACTGATGTGAGATTTTCTCAAAAATTTAACTACCATCAGGGGTAAAGGGAAGGGTTTTTGCTTTTTAAAGTACAGTGGTCTCAGCGATTTTTTAAATTCTATACAATGGGGCCAACTGAAGATTTTACCAACATCAAATTCTAAATGGGAAGTATTCAAGGAATTAAACTTGAAAGCTACTAAAAAGCTACTCAGTTGGTATGAAAGTTGGCTTTTCATGCCAACTGAGAAATGCTGTTCAAGGTTTAGACCTAAACGGAGGTCAGTTGAACTAATGACACTCGTGTCAGAGAAGAAAATGCATGGGACATACATTTTAAGGAGACACAGATGCATATCGTAGATATAAGCTAGTCTGTAATCAAGTCACAAAGGATGTTAGGCAAGCAAAGGCAGATTATGAGAAATCTTTGGCAAAGATGCAAAGAAAACAGTAAAGACGTCTTTATTGTTTGTAAGCTCTAGAAGGAAGGGGTTGAATCAGATTGGTCTGATTGATATCGATAGTTCGATTGTTGAGGATTCTGCCCTGGTAGCTGAAAACTATATTTTGCATCTACATTCACACATGAGGAATTCATAGAGAAATGGAGGCCAGAAGCTTATTCAACTCTAACAGGGAGTTAAATAATTTTTAATAACTGGGAGCAAAGTGGAGGAGAAATTGCTGAAGTTAAACATAAAGAAGGACCTGGGGTGGATGCGATCTATCCAGTTATATTAAAGGAGGCAGCAAAGGAAGTAAGCAGGTCCTTAGCCATGATTTGAACTTGGAGAGGACCCCACAGACTGGTGACATGCAAATGTATCCCCAATTTACAAAGAGAGATCGAAAAGTGACACAGGTAATTACAGACAATTAGATTAATTTCTGTTACTCAGAAAATAATGGAGTCACTGGTTAAAGAAGCACTGCAAGACAAGATTGCAGTTATAGTTCAGACACAGCATGGGTTTGTTAAGGGGAAGCCTTGTCTGACCAATTTGATTGGATACTACAATGTGGTCACAAAGGAACCAGATGCAAAAAATAATTTTGATATCAGATATTTGAATTTTAGGAAAGATTTTGATACTGTTGCACATGGAAGTAAAAAAAAAAAAATGTTGCACATGGAAGACTACTGTATAAGTTGAAGCAGTATGGCATTGAGGACAAGTTGCTACCATAGATAAAAGGAACGCTGAGTGGAAGAAGACAGACAGTGGTAATCAATGGACACTGGTCTTCATGGACTAATGTTATTAGTGGAATACCGCAGGGGGTCCATGTTGGGCCCATTGTTGTTTTCTGTATTTATGAATGATATTGATGAAGGTTGGTAGGGTTGTTAATGACAGTGAGGATGGCATGCTGCTGCTGCAACAGGATCTAGAAAAGTTGAGCAGATGGGCTGAGAGGTGGCAACTGAACTTTAACATTGACAAATGCAAAGTACTGAATATGGGTAGCAGTAACCCCAGAGTAACATAGCAACTGTTTGGTACTACGCTCAGGGTAGTGGAGAATTAAAAAGACCTGAGGGTAATTGTGCAGTTAGATATGAAGTATTCTGAGCAGTTGGTATGAAAGTTGTAGACAGGGTGCAGTGTAGACAGGGTGCAAGAGTAGCTCATGGCATCTTGTCAATGATATATAGGATTTTGCTAGCATGGATAAGGAGGTGATTATCCCCTTATATAAGGCAGTGGTCAGGTCACACTTTGAATACTGCATACCTATCTGGAGGCCTGATTTTACAGCAAAGATGTTGAGCTACTAGCATGAGTACGGAGATAGACAACGAGATTGGTGAGGGGAACAAAGGGACGCTCTTACCAAGAAAGGCTTAAGTTCTGCAAATTGCAATCCCTGGAGAGTAGGCACCTTGTGAGGTGATCTGATTGAGGTGCATAAGGCCTTGAATAGTTTCAGCAAGCTCAGTGCTGATGGGATTCTTCCTCTTGCTCAGATTCCACACCTGAAGGGGGCATAAATTAAAATTGTGGAAAGGCAATTGTAGAATAGATGTGCAGAAATATGACTGTAGGCAGCAGGTGGTTGTTTGCTGGAACAAACTTCCATCTGTCATTGTGGAAGTTGACAGCGTAAATAAATTCATGGGTTGAATGGATGGGTGAAATGGGAAGGGTTTTTTTTTTTTCTTTTTTGGCTGATGCCATAAAACTTGCTTTCTTGCATCTTATGCCTCTACTATGCTAATGCTAAGTTCCATATCAGAGATGCAAATGGTTTGTCCCCAACCTGAACTGCTTGTTTTTATTGACTGGGTACTGATCATTCTTTGTTAAACTAAATGAGTTGGGTGTCTCGCAGAGGGCAAACTGTTTTTGTATATTGAAGGAAATCTCACTGCACCTTTTGTACCAGCGTTACGAATACAAGGATTTGAGACTTGAACTAGTGGATTCTGCTCCTAGCATGGATTGCTTGAGTGAATGAATTGAAATGTTGCTATTTAAGACTTTCTTAAATAGCAACATTTCAAGATGCAAGAAAGCAACAAATGTTGTTTTCTTTCTTGCATCATATGCCTTTGCTAAGACAGAGGGACTTTTGGGCATCCTTACAGTTTGCGCAGAAAGTTTCTATTCACAGAAAACGCACATTATTGCATTATGAGGAGGAGATGAGAGGACTTCTTTAAAAAGTAAAAGTGGTGAAGTAAAAATTGACTAGTTTAAACTCAGAACAGGATTATTTCTTAAGATTAACAGGATAACTTTCCCTTACAAGTGTCAAAAAAGGAACCATTAGGATTTTGTACCCAAGTACCATTTCTGTTGATGAGATTCTCTGCCTTAATGGGATCCCCTGTCTTGTGATTGTGTAGCAGTCATTTTAATGATCAGCCAAAGTTTGAACACTAGAGAAAATGTGGGGTCTCCCATAGAGATATATGTTGTTGTGAATAAGCCATGGCTGACAATGATTTTGATTGATACATTCTGCCAGGTTCTTGGTGGGATTAGACTCCAAATGATTGTTTTTGCAAGGTAAAGTCAAGCTTGGACTTCTTTATCCTTGTAATGCAACACTAATAAAGTAAAAACCAGAGCGAGATTTTGCCACTGTTGTTTCACAAATTTCTGTTCTTACACAGCTCTTTGTGCTGCACAGGCCTTGTGGCTAACTTTCAGTTCATTAAGAGACATACAGTACTGCTCAGTTCCTATTGCCAATTAGGTTGCTACAATACAGCTTCTGTTGTGTGAAGAGAGTTTTTTTAGTCACATGTCAGTGATGTTTGGTTTGAAGCAAGTATCATGTAGGACATACATACTGAATAGTGATAAGTGATTCATTATTCAGATAGGGCTTAATTGCATCTGAAATAGTTAGAGAAGAATGGTGGTAATCAATGAACACTACTCTTCGTGGACTAATGTTATTAGTCCACAGGGGTCTACGATATTTATCAATGATATTAATGAAGGTATATCAGGTTTAATGTCCAAGTTTGCAGATGGTATTAAGGCTGGCAGGGTTGTTAATGACAGTTCGCTACTGCAACAGGATCTAGAAAGGTTGGGCAGATGGGCCAAGAGGTGGCAACCGAAGTTTAACATCGACAAATGTGAAGTATGCGTATGGGTAGCATTAACCCCAGAGTAACATGCCAACTGTGTCATGCTATACTCACGGTAGTGGAGAATGAAAAAGACCTGGGGGTAATTGTGCAGTCACATATGGAGTGTTCTGCGCAGGGCAGACAGGTTGCCAGAGCAGCTCATGGGATCTTGTCAATGATATGCAGGAATTTTGCTCGCAGGGATAAGGAGGTGATTATCACTCTTCTATCCATACTAAGCAAACTCCTAGAACATCTTCTAAGCAATAGAATAGAAATTCTTTACTCCAAGGCTGGCCTACACTCTGAAAACCAATCCGGCTTTAGAAGGGGATGCTCCACGGTGGACGCCTTAGAGAATATCATCAAAGCGGCTACCACTACCAGCCATAAATACTTCCTTGTCATTTCAGTGGATTTTGCTGGGGCGTTTGACTCCCTCTGGTGGCCAAGCATCCTCGGCAGACTCCAGAGAGCAAAACTACCAGCTAATTTGTACAATTGTATAAAAACCTATCTCTCAAATAGAACAGTAACCGTCAGTGCTCCGTACTGTTCAGTCACATGACCAGTCTATAGAGGATGCCTGCCCACAAGGCTCAGTGCTTGGCCCACTTCTGTGGAATGTGGTGCTCGACAGCTTTCTAAACCTCGACCTTGGTGATGTGAGGTCACTGGCCTACACGGATGACCTGATCCTGATGCTGGCGGCAGACTCAAGAACTCAAATAGAGATCTCTGCAAACCGTGCTATAAATATCCTACAAGACTGGGCCACCCAAAACCACTTAAAGATATCCCCAACAAAAACCTGCTCCATCCTACTTAAAGGTTCTCTCGATATCAGACGGCCTCCCCAGATAAAGAATCAGGAAACAACAATTAAGCTTTCCACCGAACTTAAATATCTTGGTATTCTGCTGGATAAAAATCTGTCATTCACACCCCATCTTACTTCCCTCTGAAGCAAAATCAAAAAATACTCCGCACTAATAGCTAGAGTCACTCGTCGCGACTGGGGACTTAAGAAGAGGACCCTAGCCCTCTTCTATAAGGCAGTTTTCTTACCAGCAATAACATACGCATCAGGTTCCACAAGGCGGTAACAGCAGTAAACAAAAGCAAGCTAGAGACCATTCAACGTTCAGTCCTACTGACAATCTTGAGAGCCTGCTGTACTGTAAGCACCCATGCCCTCCAGGTCCTCTTGGGCACTCTCCCCTGGACCTGGAGATCATCTGCTGTGAGTTGCTTTATCAACTATCCAAAGGCAGAGAAATCACCTGCCTAGACTACACAACTGATCCGGCGAATGATCGTAAACTCGAGAAAAACCGCCTTCTCACCCACCTACAGCAGGCCTGGCAAACCCACTGGATGACTTCAACAAAAGGGGAAGTCACTAGAAGATTCATACTGGATAATCAACTAGTGTTTCCCAAAAGCCCAAACTGGTTTTCACCTGGACTGCTGACATCTTACCTACTCACGGGACACGGCACAATAAGAGCAAAATTCTCCAGTTTCGGTTTGAGTGACACCCCTCTCTGCCATTGTGGACAGCCAGAGATGTGGGAGCACCTCATGCACCACTGCCAACTATACGAAGACCTCCGCTGCCTCTTAATAACCAGAATACGTTTCTCGCCAATAAACCAAGAACAATATCTCCTGGAGAGCGAGGACAATTATAAAGCCTTAACGCAGTTTGCGCAGGATCTTTTTACTAGAAGAAGAACATACCCACAACCTTAGCAGGAATTTTCCTACAAACTAACCACTCGTCATCCAGAATAAAGATCCTTAGATGTGTCAACCAAACAAAAACCTAACAGCTACAATCTGAAGAACAACTAATCATTAACTTAACCTGGATCTGACAACTGGCTTAAACTGGAGTCATTATCTGAACTTGACCACTCACACGGACGGGACAACATGTCCCAGGAATGTCATACGAAGACCTGACAAAGACATTGTGCAGTTTGCTGCCGAAACATCATTAGGCGATCTGAATTGGATACCCTCACTCGGTTCACTTTCCTTCCCTTCCCTTGGCAGGGGGATGGTTACTCTGTACCCTCCCCCCTGCCATCTCCTATCTTAATCTGGTGAGGCATGGGCCTGCCCCACCGACTTTTGGGGTTATTTTCACTATTGACCCCACATTTCTGTCTTTTACCCCCCAGTCTTCAGTCTCCCTTCCCTCTCTAGCTATCTTGTGACTAGCGTTTGACCCCTGTCAAAACTACACAAGCCCCACACTAAAAAAAAAAAAAAAAAAAAAAAAAAAAAAGGAAAAGGGAAAATTAACTCTACCCCGCATAACTTATATCTCTTTCGGCCTGACCCAATTTCTAGCGTTTCTTCCCCCTCCCCTTTTTTTTTAGGTCCTAGCCACTGAAATCTCAGGATATTAGGTGGCAGGACCTTCCAGAGTAAATCTCTAAAATACTGGTGTACCTGGTCTGCCTCCACGAGGTATAGTGTGGGCAACGGTGGGTCTCATTTGAGACCCAACGGCTAAAAGACCAGATGAACAAGAGTACAAAACATTACACACCACAATATCCATACACTTTTAAACCTCTGGCCTCTACAGTGTTCTGTATCACACCACAATGTATACTAAGCGGAGATGGGGGAAACCCCTGGTGCCATTAGACCCTAAACACACTATACACTATATACTTTGTATAAGGCAATGGTCACGCCACACCTTGAGTACTGCATATAGGCCTGGAGGCCTCATTTTATGAAGAATGTAGAGCTTCTGGAATGAGTATAGAGAAAGGTAATGAGATTGGTAAGGGGAACAAAGGGTTGCTCGTACCAGGAAATGCTTAAATTCTGCAAATTGTAGCATCTGGAGATTAGGCACCTGCGAAGTGATCTGACTGAGGTGTATAAGGCCTGTATGAGCATGTTCATTGCTGATGGGATTCTTCCTCTTGCTCAGATTGCACACCTGAAGAGGCATAAATTGAAACTGAGGAAAGACAGTTGTAGAATAGACATGTTGAAATTTGCCTTTAGCCAGCAGGTGATTGATTGCTGAAACAAAGTTCCACTGGCATTGTGGAAGTTGATAGCTTAAAGAAATTCAAGGAAGAGCAGGACCAAATTCTGGAGTGAATGAATGGGTGAAATGGGAAGTTTTTTTTTTTTTTTTTTGGCTGATACTGTATAAGCTTGGTTTCTTGCATCATATGGTTCTACTAATGCTAATGACACAACAAAAAAAAGTAAGAGTGACAGTATTTATTTCCAATTAAATGTGGCACTCAACTTATTTTTCCAGCATTTATCAAATTCTTAAAATGCAGCTGCATGTGTTAAATGGCTCCTTTATAGGTACATCTATATAACAACAAGTGGATCCCATCTTCAGCCCTCAAAACACACTGAATTTCTCATGGTATGGACTCAATAAAGTGTTGTAAGTGTGCTATATGGCTGCTGGTCATATTGATTCAAATGCTTCTCATAGCTGTTACAAACTGGATGGTTGTGGATCTCTACTCCAAAGAGCACTTTCCACCTCATCCCATAGATGTTCAATTGAATTTAAATCTGGTGACTGAGGAAGCTACTGCAGGAGGCTGTAGTAATTCAATCTTAAGGTCCTGGAAACAGTTCTGTATAGTTTTGGCCTTGTGACATGGCCCATTATCTTGTTGGAAGAGCCCATTTACAGAAGGCTATGCTACAAACTAGAAGAACTAGGGGGCTTAGAGGGGAGAACAGGCATTCTTTGTGTTATCAGACACTCAGTCTAAAACACTGATGGATCCAATACCTTTCCATTTCAGAAGATTTAGAAGTCCGGTTGGCCTGCCTCCCTAAAATCCACTCATGCACACCTTCTCGATGGTAAACCCTGTTACGTCACTTAGGTGGCAACGAACGTGTAGAGTGGTTCTCTTCAAGATGCCTGGTCAGCGTGAAGAGGAAAAGACCAAACCCTCCAGCACATGACAGCATGACTAAACAAATGGCCCTCAGTCCCCAGCGGCTTTCACTCCCCCTCTTATGGCAGGAAGAGGATCACAGTGAAAGCAGAGGGTGCTAAGAATCTCTGGGTATGACCAGGCTGCCATGCATGCAAACTGAACTGGGCTTGTTACAACATAAGATCGCTCATCGGTGAAGACAGGATATTAGCGCTGGAAAAGGAATTAGAAAACGTGAATTGGAATATCATCACTTTGGCTGAAACAAGAAGAAGAAATGAATCACTTATAAGTTTATCAAGTGGAAATCTGCTGTACACCAATGGAAACAGTGAAAAGAGTGAAGGTGGAGTTGGGTTTCTGGTCCATAAAGATATAAAAAACAACATTTTGGAATTCAAAAGTACATCACCAAGGGTGTCAAGACTACTACTCAGGATTTCTAAGAGGTACAAGCTAAAGGTTTTAATGATTTATGCACCAACATGATGATGAAGAGGTTGAAAAAATGTACACTGAAATTGAGTCTTCTAGATGAGCAGAAAACCCACTACACTATCATTATGGGAGGGGGACTTCAATGCTAAGGTTGGAAAGAGACAAAACAGCACAGAAAGGGGAACTATAGGAAATTTTGGAATTGGTGAAAGAAATGAAAGAGGTGAAAGACTTGTGGAATTTGCAGAATCTCGAGGAATGTCAGTAATGAACATTTTTTTCAAGAAAAGGATGAACAGAAAGTGGACACGGAAGAGCCCAAATGGATTAACAACTAATGAAGATATATTTTGAATGATGTTACCATTCTGAACAAGGTAAATGTTGGAAGTGATCACAGAATGGTAAGATGCACACTTGATATGGATGTAAGAAAGGAAAGGAAAAAACTGATTCAAGTAAACAATATGAAGGTTTTTGAGATAACAGAAGAGAAGAAAAAGCAGTATGTACTGGAACTTAAGAACAAGTTTGAGCTTCTGCAGATTGTTCAGAACCAAGATATTGATTAGGAATACTACAACTTTCTGAAAGTGATAAAGCCCAAGAAACCTATAGGTAAAAAAAAAATCCAAAGAAGAAAAAATTAATCAAGAAACACTTGTCATGATGAACTGAAGAAAACAAATGAAGTGCAAGATAAACACTGTCAAGGATAAAATTGAGTATACTGAGTTATGCAAAGCCAATTGAAAGAGATTCAAAATCAGCAGCCATGAGCAGTAATACAGAAAGACAAATGATACTGAAACTGAAGAACAGCGATGGTGTATTTACAAATAGCAGAAGACTACTATAGAGAATTATACAAGGAGCGAGGAAATGATGCCAGCAGTGGGGAAGATGGATCACAAATTAGTAACACATACGACATACTCGATATTCTTCTGGGGGAAGATGAAGTTACAGTAGAGTTGTTAAAATTGGGAGGAAGAGACATGACACAGAAATTGGCAAGACTCTTCACAAAATGCATTAGAAAAGGTGCGGTCTCTAAGGAATGGAATAATGGAATCATAGTTTTGCTGCATAAGAAAGGAGATACAAGACCAATTAGCTTGTTATCCCACACCTACAAGTTGTTCACAAGGGTCATTACTAACAGATTAGAAAGAATACTTGATGAGAATCAACCGAAAGAGCAAGCTGGCTTTAGGACAAAATTCTCAACTACGGATCATCTTCACGTAATATCACAGCTAATGGAGAAAGCAAATGAATATAAAAACACCATTATGCTCGACATTTGTGGATTATGAAAGGGCATTTGACTCCATACAGCATAAGGCAATGTTTCAGGCACTGGAAAGACAAGGCATAGATGCTCCATATATTATGATTTTGAAGAAAATATATGAGAATGCTACCTACTTTATTAGACTAGACAAAGACAGTAGCAAATTTAAAATTAAGAAAGGAGTTCAACAAGGAGACATATATCTCTGAAGTTGTTTACTGTTGCCTTTGAGGAAGCTTTCAGAAAATTGGACTGGTGGCAGAAAGGAGTCAATGTGAATGGAGAGTACTTAAACCATTTATGATTTGCAGATGATATTGTGTTCATAAGCCACAATCCCCATGAATTAGAGGAAAATCATAATCAGTTATGCTGAGTTAGTAAGAATTTCGAACTAAAGATGAATATGGCTAAAACAAAAGTAATGATGAACACGTATGCCACAGAAAGAGATATAATCATTGAAGGAGCAGTAACTGAAAAGGTGGATTCATATACTTATCTGGGACAGATTATTTCTATAACAGAAAAGTTACCATGAAAACAAAATTTCATAGTATCACCCGCCAACTCACCAGAGGCTGCCCGCAGGGCTCTGTTCTGGGGCCAGCTGTTTAGAATATGATTCTGGATGAATGGCTCCTGCAGGACTTCCCCCACACCACACAGCTCTCATATGCAGATGACCTGGTTATTGTTGTTGAGGGCCCTACTCGTGCAGCTATTGAGACCAGAGCCAACACAGTCTTAAATGCCCTGTCTGTTTGGGCTGAAGAAAATAAGCTGGAAATCTCTACAGATAAAAGCAGAACCCTGCTTCTCAAAGGCTGTCTTGACATCGACAGACCACCAACCACTCGTCATAAAGGACATGCACTCAAGAATCAACATTCATTCAAATATTTAAAATGTTGGAAGTGGTGAAAGAAATGAAAGAGGTGAAAGACTTGTGGAATTTGCAGAATCTCGAGGAATGTCAGTAATGAACATTTTTTTCAAGAAAAGGATGAACAGAAAGTGGACACGGAAGAGCCCAAATGGATTAACAACTAATGAAGATATATTTTGAATGATGTTACCATTCTGAACAAGGTAAATGTTGGAAGTGATCACAGAATGGTAAGATGCACACTTGATGATCACAGAACTTTTATGCCACATGTAAAGTCCATGAAAGAGAAGGCCAAAAATTATATCAATATGCTTGCTCGCTTCACCCACAAAGACTGTGGTCTTAAGGGACCTGCACTTCACCTTCTTTATTCAGCTGTTTTTGTACCATTTGTAACATACGGTGCTGCCGTATGGTTCCATTATTTGTCCATCATCAGTATTAGGAACGTTATTCTGCAGATACAACGGTTAATGCTATTAAAAATGACTCTGGCTTGTACAACGACCTCCACAGCAGCACTACAAGTATTAACAGGTTGTATCCCCCTTGACCTCCAAGCAGTCTTCACAGCGCTTTCACATGCCATCAGAAAGAACAAAGAAACTGAATTCCTGGGAATAAAAACTATTGTCGATGCAGATCCAAAACAAGAACTCCGGCGTACTTGGCAGGAACTTGTTTCCCTCTGGCAAATCTATTGGGATGATTCCACCAAAGGTAGTACTACCAAGCTATTTCTACCTAGTGTCTCCTACCTCAACAAACAAAGACTTGGCTGGTTCTTCTGACAGGAGATGGGTCATTTAAAAAGCAACTTCAGGACTTTGGGCTTATAAACAATGCCTATTGTGTTTGTGGAGAACTGGAGGACTGGCACCACGTAATGCACTCGTGTACCATCTACCTGGACCTACATAATCAACTGTTATTCGATATAAATTTAACCGCACTCAGTCTGGAAAGCAACCTGTTAAAATCAAAAGAAGCGTTTTTAGCTTTTAGCAGTCTTCAAAAGGCATTGGTATCATCTCTCCATGTCTGATTCCACAACATAGACATCCACACCAGACGTTCCTGAAACTGCTATGATCTCTCTTCGTATATGCTCTTTTCTCATCACCGGCCACTTTCAGAACTGAATGAACACCTAACTGGACATCTTCCACGTTGGAATGATGGCACTGAACTGATATATATCAAACTCAGACATTTCCCGTTGCACCTACCCAACTTTGCAGAACACCCTTGTTCTGCAAGCTGTCTTCCTTTCCCTGGCCTTTGGTGGGCTCCCAGACCAGGGGTGATTCCTTCTTCTCCACTGGAAAGAAGAGGTGGGAAGGGAGAAGTAGGAATCCTCATCCTCCTCCTTTTGCCTACTTTGACTCCACCACTTCTACTGTTTTCTCCACTCTCTTCCCTTTTTTTTTTTTTTTTTTTTTGTCTCCATCCAGAAAGCTCAGGCGACCCTGGCAGAGATCAGTCAGAGTATCAAGGCAGTGCCTGGCTCACCCACCTCCCAGTGGTGGTGGCGGGCAACATAGGGTTCCACTTGGGGCCCTGCAGCCAAGTAGCCAGAGACACAACAACAGAACACAGCACAATACTGCATAAACCAGACACTACACTTTTTTCTGGCTTATGCAGTAGTTCTGCATTCCATCGCAGAGTACATACGGCGCAGATGTGGGAAACCACAGGTGGCGCCTAACCCTAAATAGTATGCCACTATGCCACTTATCTGGGACAAGTCCCAGAAATAAAATAATGAACCAATGTATGCTCTCCACCATCACTTATGGAAGTGAAACTTGGGCACTCACCAAAAGAATGGAAGAGAAGCTGAGAACTACACAGCGAAGAATGGAATGAATTATATTAAGAAACAGACTATTAGATAACAAGAGAAACACATGGATTAGGCAGAAAACTCAAGTAAAGGACATTCTTATCAAAACTAAAGAACTAAAATGGTCTTGGGCAGGACACATAGTTCGAAGACATGATGACAGATGGACTAAGAAAATAACAGAATGGTACCCAAGAGGAGCTAGAAGAAAACCTGGAAGACAATGGCAGAGATGGACAGATGGAATTCACGTGTTTGTGGGTAGTAAATGGATGGCCATTGCAAAAAAACAGAAGGAACTGGAAAGTTGCTGGAGAGGCCGTCATCCTGCAGTGGACTGAAAATGGCTGATGACGATGATGAAAATGGCTGATGATGCTACAAACATGAAGGTATATGCCTGGTGAGAAAAAATTTCCACATAACCTATGACATCCAAATGTTCCACTGGTATAAAGGGCCCAACAGGCAAAATGAAAAAAAAAAACCCAATACACCCTCCTGCCAGTTTTCACCAGCCTGCACTGCTGAAAACTGGCAGGAAGAGTGAAAGAGTAGAAGCCAGGATATGGAACCTGCCATAATCATATCTTCTTGTTTTTTGTTGGCAGGAATGGAATCCAATTCTATTATCAGCTGACCCCATCCATGACAAAGTAAGATGAGCACACAGCTCATCTTACTTTGTCATGAATGGGGTATTGCAGCTGAAAAGCTCTGAAATGCCTCTTTGGTTACCACCATTGTACTGGGTTGTTATATGATATGAATTTGTGCATTTCTGTTATCGTGCACAAATCTTGTAAACAGCCATTGGCTGGATATTATTTGGTTAATGGATCAATCTCAATAACCAAATAACATCCAGTGCTGCACGTGAAAATCACAGCAGGGTTGCAGTTTCCAAGATTGTATTTCAGATATGAATTTCCCAAAAATTAGTCCACAGAAATTCAAGGGATCTTTATCAACAAGTTTTTTTCTCTTGTCTCAGCACCCTAAACTCATTCCCAGTGCTAAGTACTGTAGGTTCTCATACCTTTAGCATTTGGGAATTTCATTAAAATAAAAAAAAAGTCAATAAGACAAAGCCAGGAGACTGTTTCAAATATTTCAGAAACAAATTTAAATTATTACAAGACTGTTGAAGGCTTTTAAAATTAAAAACTTTTTCTTTTTGCTTTTTTTTTTTTTGTTACAAATTCATACATGAGTAATTCCAATTTTCTATAAAAAATGGGAATTTATGGGTAACATTATTTTTATTTTATTTTATTTTTTTAAATGAAACAGAGCATTGTAGGTTTAAAATATTCAGAAATACTGTAGTCAGAAGTAATGCTGTCTTAAAATAATCTTCACAGGAAACAAAAATATAAGATGGGAAGAATAGAGAGGGAAATAGTCAATGCCTTCCAAAACATAAATAAATAAGAACATAAATAACTAACAGTATATATTTATAATGTAAATATAAACAACACTATGTAATAAAGATTATTTATTTATTTTAAATTAAATACAAAGTGGCTTACCCATATCCATGCTGTTACAATGTATCATAGTAATTCTGATTCTCCACTTTCTTATCATGTTGTCACCATTACTGACAACACTAAGGACTACAGGATTCCCAGAGCCACGGCCCATATCAATATAAACTACAAATATACAAAGAAGATATAGAACTGGATTAGTAAATTATTATATAGTACCAACTTTAATAATTATTTTAATCTAAAGAAGAGTAAAAGTACAAAACACACTTTTCTTCTTCCTCATTTATTCCTTAACTTCTGTTTTCTGGAACAACCTCTCTTCACATATATTTCCTGAAAATTACAATCTCAGAAATTCGTGTCTGATGCCAACAAGTATCTTTTATCTTCTCAAACTCCAACTCACACATGGTACTTAGTACTATAGGTTTTAATACCCTTTGTGTTTGGGGGTTTTCATAAAAAAGAATCTCTCATCAATCACCGTTCATCAATTACACATATAATAATTATTTTATTCAAGCTCAAGGTACACATCATTTACAAAAATTTATAATTAATGTGTATCAAATCAATCAAGTTTAGACATTAACTAAATATGTTTTAAATGATGTGATATGAAAGAAATTATTTTTCCCAGTTTAGGGACATTAAAAGTAAAGCGCAACACAGTATCAATCAATGAAAATATACATATAAATCTGCTAAAAGTTAAAATAAACATTAAATAAATAAATTCTGAAATGAAAGTACTAATGTACCCTTCTGTGTTTGACCGAACACTGGACATTTACAAGATCAGCATGAGAATCTGTAAAGCAATGTCCTTATAAGATGTGTTGGACATGTGTTGTATCTTATGAGGGGTAGCCCTTAAACGTTAGTTCAACTCTGCCATGGTGCACTGTGATGATACATTATTTTGTAAAAATGGCCATCAATGAGTACAGTGCTATTTGTGTAGTGGCGTATTGCTGTATTGTTTCTGACCAGCTGCGAGCAAGTGGTGATCACCAAGAAAGCCGCTTCCCACTCCCCATCCAAGTCACAAAGAGGTGGACAATAACTATGCATGTACTGACCTACCAATTAGATATGTCCAAAAAAACTTTAGTGTAGGTGTGTATCACTAGCAAATGATACACATCCCTTGTCAGTGGGAGTCCAAATCAGCATTACTACAGCAAATCCTACCTCAAAAGTGGTTAATAAATCCTGCCTGTTAAAGGTGCCAAAAAAAAAAAAAAAAAAAAATCTGATCTCACACTGTCAGAGCCTAGCCTAGCCCAGCAGTACCAGCATAATCCAAAGGGAGCAAGAAAAAAGTTCCAGTAATATTAGAAAAGCTGACAGCACCAGCAAGTTGCTGCCTCATATAAGGTCAGCTAAGAAGGGGGGGATGGGGAAGCAAATAGTTGGAAGTTTAATTCCATTATCAGTGCATTCCACTTTATAAGAGGAATCCAAGAAGTCAGATTATTCAAGAGATTCAGTCCATGAGAAATTCAACAGCAAATAAGTCAAGGGTCCAGTCCAAAACCAACACCAGTATATCATTTCCAGTTCGTGAGAAATTGCAGGTAGTTAACTCAATTTTTGTCTTTTGAAGTCAACATTTTTTTTATTTGTCTTTTAATATGTTCGCTGCCACTTATATTCATGAGGGTTCTTTCTATGTGCCTTGGGATGCTTTTGTGGGGTTTCTCTGGGGCAATGGACCAAGTAGGATAGGCACTGCTTTTTAGTACATGAAACGATTTTATCTGTAAAGAACCATCCCTCTGAGTAACACCAGCATCTGTTTTCTGTAGGGAGATTCAGAATCCATCATTGAGATTCAGAATCCACATCACTTCAACAGAATTCTATTTCAGTATCAGATGACATGTTATAAAGAGATGATTCACTATTATCAGCTTCAACATGCTGTCCATCCCTGTTTCTTTTTAGTAATGACATCAAAGACAGTGGATCCATTGTAACAACTCGTAAGGGTAAAACTTTATAGGAAACTCGTTTTACGCAAATTTTTATCAGTAGACACACAGTAGATTGAGGATAATGTTTTTTTTTTTTTTTTTTTTCACAAACTAAAGAATTAAAATTCAGCAAACATAATCTTCAAAAATTTTGCCTTTTCTTGTGGAAAATACTAAACTAGATAAAATAACTTCAACATAAGCAAAGAACATATAAAGTTGTGAACCAAGTACACAGCTTTTATAGTGCTCTCTAGTCAGCGAGATTGACACTAAGAAAAATTCCAGCCATAATGCAAATAGTCCAACATTCAATCAGTGTGCCACTATCAAACAGTTGTTCATTTTATGTGCCTTTACTTTTACAGCATTCATTTAATAACTGCAATTGAATGGATGCATATATATATTAAGGCACAAAAATTGCAGTTCATTTGATGCAAAGTTGTGGCACTGAATGTGTTAAAGACTTCATTTATATAATTCTGAAAAGCTAGAAAAACTTCCTTGTTTTGGATAAGATGCATTAGCATTAGCAGAGGCATATGATGCAAGAAAGCAAGATTATGCAGCATCAGCCAAAAAAAAAAAAAAAAAACACTTCCACTTCACCCCTCCGTTCATTCAAAATGAACAGCTGAGCCTTAAATTTATTTCGGCTATCAACCTCCACAACAAGGGATGGAAGTTTGTTCCACCAACCAACTACCCGCTGGCTAAAGGCAAATTTCCACACATCTATCCTACATCTGTCTTTCCTCAATTTGAATTTATGCTGTTGTTGTTTATTTGGTTTTTAGGAGCATTAGCAACTAAGGCCATGTTGCTCCGGGATATGCGGTGGTCATACCCTGACCTTACCGCATCCTCCGCCGTATTTGGTGGTGACGGGCTCGAACCCCGGTCTAATCAAGAAGCGTGTGCTACGCACTGCTGCTCCTTCCCACCTGGCTACGGAGGCGCTTGAATTTATGCCCTCTCAGGTGATTATTCTGAGCAAGGGGAAGTATCCCATCAGCACTGAGAATGCTCAAACCATTCATGGCTTTATACACCTCTATCAGATCACCTCGCCGGTGTCTAGTCTCCAGACACTGTAGTTTGCAAAACTTAAGCCTTTCTTCGTAAGAGCAACCCTTTGTTCCATTCACTAATCTTGTTGCCCTTCTCTGTACTCGTTCAAGCAGCTCTACATCCTTCTTGAAATGAGGCCTCCAGACCTCTATACAGTACTCAAGGTGTGGCCTGACCATTGCCTTATACAAGGGAATAATCACCTCCTTATCCCTGCTAGAAATATTCCTGTATATCATTGACAAGACACCGTGAGCTACTCTTGCAGCCCGTCTGCACTGCTCAGAGAACTTCATATCTGCCTGCACAATTACCCCCAGGTCCTTTTCATTCTCTACCACTGTCAGTGTAGTACCACAGAATTGATACGCTGCTCAGGGGTTACTGTTTCCCATATGTAGTACTTTACATTTGTCAATGTTACACTTCATTTACCACCTCTCAGCCCATCTGCTCAACCTTTCCAGATCCTGTTGCAGAAGCATAGTGTCAGGAGTGTCCTTAACAACCCTGCCAACCTTTGTATCGTCTGCAAACTTGGACATTAAGCTTGATATACCATCATCAATATTATTTATAAATACAGAAAACAATAATGAACCCAACACTGAACCCTCAGGGACTCCACTAATAACATTAGTCCATGATGAGCTGTATCCATTGGTTACCACTCTCTGTCTTCCCCCCTCAACCACTCCTTTATCCATAGCAGCAATTTTCCTCCAACATAAAAAACATTCCAATGCCACACTGCTCCAATTTGTGCAGCAGTCTTCCATGTGCAACAGTATCAAAAGCCTTTCTAAGATCCAAGTATATAATATCAAAGTTATTCCCTGTATCCAGTTCTTTCATGACTGCATCATAGTGTCCAATCAAATTGGTCAGGCAAGACTTTCCCTTAACAAAACCATGCTGTGTCGGAGCTATAACTGAAGTCTTGTCTAGATGATCCTGCAGTGTTTCTTTAACCAGTGCCTCCATTAATTTTCCTGGAACAGAAGTTAAACTCACAGGTCTATAATTACTTGTGTCAGCCACTGAACCTCCTTTGTGAATTGGGGACACAATTGCATATATCCAGTCTATGGGTACCTCCATTGAATCCAAGGAAGCTCTCATAATTAGGCTAAGGGTTTGCTTACTTCCTTTGCTGCCTCCTTTAATATAACTGGATAGATCCCATCCACCCCAGGTGCCGTTCTTGTGTTTATCTTCAACAATTTCTCCTCCACTTTACTCTCAGTTATTACAAGATTATCTAGCTTAATGCCAGAGTTGAATACACCTCTGGCATTCCCCTCACTGAATAACTCCTTACGT
Source organism: Mastigoproctus giganteus (assembly GCF_048544385.1). Lineage (NCBI taxonomy): Eukaryota > Metazoa > Arthropoda > Arachnida > Uropygi > Thelyphonidae > Mastigoproctus > Mastigoproctus giganteus. Next base: position 8,787,932 of record NC_143588.1, on the reverse strand, counting down.
GTGAATGTCGATGCAAAATATCCATTTAGTTTATTAGCTACCTGAACAGGTTCATCAACAGTAGAACCATCGCTATCAAGTGGACCAATCTGATTCATTAGCATTAGCATTAGTAGAGGCATTTGATGCAAGAAAGCAAGCTTATGCAGCATCAGCCAAAAAAAAAAAAAAAAAAAAAAAACCACTTCCACTTCACCCCTCTGTTCGTTCAAAATACCTCTCCAGCTGAGCCTTAAACTTATCTAGGCTATCAACCTCCACCACAAGGGATGGAAGTCTGTTCCACCAACCAACCACCGGCTGGCTAAAGGCAAATTTCCGCACGTCTATCCTACATCTGTCTTTCCTCAATTTGAATTTATGCCCTCTCTCAGGTGATTTTTCTGAGCTAGAGGAAGAATCCCATCAGCATTGAGCATGCTTAAACCATTCAAGGCTTTATACACCTCTATCAGATCACCTCGCTGGTGCCTAGTCTCCAGACACTGTAATTTGCAAAACTTAAGCCTTTCTTCGTAAGAGCACCCCTTTGTTCCATTCACTAATCTTGTTGCCCTTCTCTGTACTCGTTCCATCAGCTCTACATCCTTCTTGAAATGAGGCCTCCAGACCTGTATACAGTACTCTAGGTGTGGCCTGACCATCGCCTTATACAATGGAATAATCACCTCCTTATCCCTGCTGGAAAAATTCCTGTATATCATTGACAATACTCCATGAGCTACTCTTGCAGCCCGTCTGCACTGCTCAGAGAACTTCATATCTGCCTGCACAACCACCCCCAAGTCCCTTTCATTCTCTACCACTGTCAGTGTTGTACCACAGAGTTGATACGTTGCTCTGGGGTTGCTGTTTCCCATGTGTAGTACTTTACATTTGTCAATGTTAAACTTCATTTGCCACCTCTCAGCCCATCTGCTCAACCTTTCCAGATCCTGTTGCAGCAGCATAGTGTCAGTAGTGTCCTTGACAACCCTGCCAACCTTTGTATTGTCTGCAAACTTGGACATTAAGCCCGATATACCATCATCAATATCATTTATAAATACAGAAAACAATAATGGACCCAACACTGAGCCCTGAGGGACTCCACTAATAACATCAGTCCACGATGAGCAGTGTCCATTGATTACCACTCTCTGTCTTCTCCCCCTCAACCACCCCTTTATCCATAGCAGCAATTTGCCTCCAATGTCACACTGCTCCAATTTGTGTAGCAGTCTTCCATGTGCAACAGTATCAAAAGCCTTTCTAAGATCCAAGTATATAATATCAAAGTTATTCCCTGCATCCAGTTCTTTTGTGACTGCATCATAGTATCCAATCAAGTTGGTCAGGCAAGACTTCCCCTTAACAAAACCATGCTGTGTCTGAGCTATAACTGAAGTCTTGTCTAAATGATCCTGCAGTGCTTCTTTAACCAGTGCCTCCATTAACTTTCCTGGAACAGAAGTTAAGCTCACAGGTCTATAATTACTTGTGTCAGCCTTTGATCCTCCTTTGTGAATTGGGGTCACATTTGCACATTTCCAGTCTATGGGTACCTCACCTGAGTCCAAGGAAGCTCTCATAATTATGGCTAAGGGTTTGCTTACTTCCTTTGCTGCCTCCTTTAATATAACTGGATAGATCCCATCCACCCCGGGTGCCTTTCTTGTGTTTATCTTCAACAGTTTCTCCCCCACTTTACTCCCAGTTATTTCAAGATTCTGTAGCTTACTGCTAGAGTTGAATACACCTCTGGCATTCCCCTCGCTGAATAACTCCTCATGTGTGAATGTCGATGCTAAATATTCATTTAGTTTGTTAGCTACCTGAGCAGGATCGTCAACACTTGACCCATCAATATCAAGTGGACCAATCTGATTCATCCCCTTCCTTCTAGAGTTTACATAAGTAAAGAACTCTTTGCTGTTTTTCTTTGCATCCCTTGCCAAGGATTTCTCGTAATCTGCCTTCGCCTGCCTAACCTCCTTTGTAACTTGGTTGCATATCAACTTGTATCTATCATAGGCTTCTGTGTCATGTGTTAATTTATATGTATCCCATGCATTTTTCTTCTCTGCCATATGCCTCATTAGTTCATCTGACATCCATTTTGGCCTAAACCTTGAACAATATTTCTTAGTTGGTATGTAAAGCCTAGTAGCTTCCAAGATAAGTTCTTTGAATGCTTCCCATTTTGAATTTGCTGTTGGTAACATCATCAGTTGGTCCCACTGTATAGAATTTAAATACTGTCTCAGTCCATCGTAGTCGCCTTTACGGAAGCAATAACCCTTCCCTTTACCCCTAATGGTAGTTACCTCTTTGAGTAAATCCCACTTCAGCACACTGTGATCACTGCCACCTAGTGGTTCATTTATCTGCAGATTCTTAATGCATGAAGAATCACTGCTGATAATCTAATCAAGAGTATTACTCCCTCTAGTTGCCTCCCGAACATGCTGATGTAGAAAACAATCATCCAATAAATCCACAAAAGCCCTGCTAGTGTGTGAGTAACCAGCCCCCAAAATCCAGTCAATATCTGGGAAATTAAAATCTCCCATTATAAGACACTCTGATTTACTGGCCCACTCTATTTCCCCTGTACAGTTCCTTATTATACTCATCAGAGTCATTAGGCCTATAGCACACTCCTACTCTCAATGTTGATCTCCCAATGTTTATGTCACACCAAACTGACTCCACACTGCACTGTCCAGCGATGTCGACTGGCTTCACTTCCTTGGTTTTTATGTGTTTCTTAACTAATAGCATAACACCTCCCCCCTTCCTATCCTGTCTATCCTTTCTGTAGACGTTGTACTCCCCGAATTGCAGTTCCGCATCCCTTATATCTGTGTGACACCACGTCTCTGATATCCCAACAATATCTGCTTTCGATGTTTTGAGCAATACCTCAAATTCATCAAATTTATTTACTAAACTCCTAGCATTGGTGTACACGCAAGTATACCTGCACCTGTTTCTATTCTTAGCTACCCTAACACAACCCATGTGTTTACTTGTACCGCAATGGCTCCCAGCAGTCTCTGAAATACCATGCATCTTGTTTTTCAGGCTTCTGCTCATTCTAATAGAAGCAGTGCAAGAATCTCTTTCACCTCTGCCAGTGGCTACTGTCAATCTATTGGTCTTTGTCTCCCCCCAAGCTAGCAGTTTTCCGACCCACCTAACACTGCCTCGATAGCATCAGCAAATATTCTTGCACCCTTTCTATTTAAGTGTATCCCATCCCTGTAGAAGCAATCTCTCCTGTTAACAAGTACAGTCCAGGCTGAAAAAAATTCTACCCCTTGAGCCTTGCACAATCTTTCCAGGGCCGAATTGATCGACAAGGCTCTCATCATATACTCCCTCTTATCGTGTCTGGGCAGAATTGCAGACACTTTCAAATTCAACCCTAATTCTCGGCTTTTGTTCAACAATTCATCCCCTTCCTTCTAGAGTTTACATAAGTAAAGAACTCTTTGCTGTTTTTCTTTGCATCCCTTGCCAAAGATGTCTCGTAATCTGTGTTCGCCTGCCTAACCTCCTTTGTAACTTGGTTACAGATCAACTTATATCTATTATAGGCTTCTGTGTCATGTGTTAATTTATGTATCCCATGTATTTTTCTTCTCTGCCAAATGTCTCATTAGTTTATCTGACATCCATTTAGGCCTAAACCTTGAACAATATTTCTTAGTTGTTATGTAAAGCCTAGTAGCTTCCAAGATAAGTTCTTTGAATGCTTCCCATTTTGAATTTGCTGTTGGTAACATCATCAGTTGGTCCCACTGTATAGAATTTAAATAGTATCTCAGACCATCATAGTCACCTTTACAAAAGCAATAACTGTTCCCTTTACCCCTGATGGTAGTTACCTCTTTGAGTAAATCCCACTTCAGCACACTGTGATCACTGCCACCTAGTGGTTCCTTTGTCTGCAGATTCTTAATGCATGAAGAATCACTACTGATAATCAAATGAAGAGTATTACTCCCGAACATGCGGATGTAGAAAACAATCATCCAATAAATCCACAAAAGCCTTGCTAGTGTGTGAGTGACCAGCCCCCAAATTCCAGTCAATATCTGGGAAATTAAAATCCCCCATTATAAGACTCTCTGATTTACTGGTACACTCTATTTCCCTGTACAGTTTCTTATTATACTGATCAGAGTCATTAGGCCTATAGCACACTCCTACTCTCAATTTTGATCTCCCAATGCTTATGTCACACCAAACTGACTCGACACTGCACTGTCCAGCGATGTCGACTGGCTTCACTTCCTTGGATTTTATGTGTTTCTTAACTAATAGCTTAACCCCTCCTCCCTTCCTATCCTGTCTATCCTTTCTGTAGATGTTGTACTCCCCAAATTCCAGTTCTGCATTCCTTATATCTGTGTGACACCACGTCTCTGATATCCCAACAATATCTGCCTTTGATGCTTTGAGCAATACCTCAGATTCATCAAATTTATTTACCAAACTCCTAGCATTGATGTACACGCAAGTATACATGCACCTGTTCCTATTCTTAGCTACTCTAACACAACCCATGTGTTTACTTGTACCGCAATGACTCCCAGCATTCTCTGAAATATCCTAATTCGCAGCTTTTTTTCAACAGTGACCTGTACTTGTTAAGTAATTCTGCCGGTCTCCTACTCCTAGTAGAGCAAGAGGAAAAATTCCATCAGCATTGAGCTTGCTCAAACCACTCAAAGCTTTATATACCTCAATTAGATCACCTTGCAGGTGCCTAGTCTCCAGATGCTGCAATTTGCAGAACTAAGGCCTTTATTGGTAAGAGCAACCCTTTGTTCCCCTCACCAATCTCGTTGCTCTTCTCTGTACTCATTCCAGCAGCTCTGCATCCTTCCTAAAATGAGGCCTACAGGCCTGTTTGCTGTACTCAAGGTGTGGCCTGACTTGTCTTATACAAAGGGATAATCACCTCCTTATCCTTGTTAGCAAAATTCCTGTATATCACTGTTGTTGTTGTTATTTGGTTTTCAGGAGCATTAGTAACTAAGGCCATACTGCTTCGAGGTATGCATTGGTCATTTCCTGACCTTTCCGCATCCTCCGTATTTGGTGGTCATGGTGTATATCACTGACAAGACCCCATGGGCTGCTCTGGCTCTGGCAGCCTGTCTGCATTGCTCAGAAAACTTCATATCTGACTACACAATTACCCCCAGGTCTTTTTCATTCTTCTCCACCCTGAGTGTAGAGTGTAGTACCGCACCATTGGTACGTTACTCTGGGGTTACTGCTATCCATATGCAATACTTTGCATTTGTCAATGTTAAATATCAGTTGCTACATCTCAGCTCATCTGCCCAACTTTTAAAAATCCTGTTGCAGTAGCATACTGTCATTACTGTCAGTAAAACCCTGCCAGCCTTTGTATTGTCTGCAAACTTGGACATTAAGCCTGATATACCTTCATCAATATCACTGATAAATACAGAAAACAACAATGGGCCTAACATCAAACCCTGGAGGAGTCCATTAATAACATTAGTCCATGAAGAGAAGTGTCTTGATTACCAATTGCTGTCTTCTCCTGCTGAACCGTCCCTTTATCCCTAGTAGCAACTTGCTCTTAATGCCATACTGCTCCAATTTGTACAGTAGTCTTCCATGTGCAACAGTATCAAAAGCTTTCCTAAAATCCAAGTATATGATATCAAATTTTTTTTTTCCATCTAGTTCCTTTGTGACAACATCATAGTATCTAATCAAACTGGTCAGACAAGACTTCCCCTTAACAAACCCATGCTGTGTCTGAACTATAACTGCAGTCTTGTCTAGATAATCCTGCAATGCTTTTTTAGCAGTGATTGCATTATTTTCCCCAGAACAGAAGTTAAACTAACAGGTCTGTAATTACTTGTCAATAAGCTAATTAATATAAGTATAAGCTAATTAATAAAAAGTGGAATTTTACAAGCTAAGTTCAGTCCAGTTTTTAATGCTTATTAGAATGTTCGCTAATTCCATGAAATTCAGTTTTAATGATTGTAATTCAGTGTTTATTACAGGATTTTGTAGTGTTTTTGATGTTTTGAAATTTAATGATTTGATTTGATGTGGTGTCTGTTTATGTGCATATAAATATCGGGTTTTTATGTTTATATCAAGCCATTATATTCTTGGGACAGTAAAACTATTAAGAATAATGGTCAGTTATGCTGTCTTCTCCAAAGTATTTTGTCATGTCGAAGGTAGTGTATAATGTAAATCAGGCTTATGAAGGTAAGAAAGGCTACCTACACAGTGTTCCCAATACACTCATTAATGCTGCTCTCATAGTTTGAACTGGTAATGTTGACAGCAGTCCAAAAAAACTCTCAAAAAACTGTGATATCAAATAGTGGGGGGGGGGCATGCATCACCCCCTATTGATATCACAGTTGCCCAGTGATATCACTAGTATCACAGTTGCTCAGTGATACCAGACCCTTGCAGCATATGAGATGGCTGAAATAAATACTGCTTTGTAAAACAGGGCTAGGGTACGTCAGTTTAAACCCCAGTCCCTGCAGGTGGCCCTTGCCACCAATGCTGCATAATTTCTTATCTTCTTTTGGATATACTGTAGGTGTGGGAGGAAAGACAGTTTTCAGTCCAGGATTACACCAAGGTGCTTAAGCTGGGTGCAGTGCTTGATGGTTGTGGCACTGATTTTAATCTGCAGTGGTCTGGTTGAGTTAAAGTTCCCTTTCAGAAGGATGTAGGAGGTTTTCTCAGTCGAGATTTCAGGCTGTGCTGGGTAGCCCACTCCTGGAGGAGCTGTAGTGCTCGGTTAGCAGAACTTTCAAGCTGGGCCCTTGAGCTGGCAGGTGCGGAAAGTGTCAAATTGTCTCATAGGCTTGGGCCTTAACATGCCCAAGATCTTGATTTAGGAATTCATCCAGGACCATGTTCAAGAAAGTTGGTCCTAGAACCGAACCCTGTGGATATTTCTGATCACCCTGGAGTAGGGAGTCTCTACACTTACAGACCTGTCACATAGATAGCTTTTAATGAAGGTGTAGAGATTTTGAGGAATCTGTGCTTGCCTCAGCCTGCCAAGGATGCTCTGCCACCAAAGTGAGTCGAATGCCTTGGCGAAGTCGACTGCAATTACAAGGAAGTATTTGGCAAGTGTGGATTGAGCAGATGTTATCAGGTTTTTTAGTGCATCTACTGTCGAGCACCCCAGATAAAATCCATTCTGGTTGTTGGCCGACAGGCCAACAACCAACTATGTTTTATAATACTTGTGAACCCTGAAGAAGAGTCTCTTGAAGAGGTTGCTGAGAACAGTTAGGAGGGCGATTGGTCTGTATGATGTTGGCTGTTGTGGTGGTTTATCAGATTCTTGAGGAGAAGTTGAAGATTGGCTGTCTTCCAATGGTTGAAAAGGTTCAGCAGTAAGCAGAGTTGGAACTCGGGTGGGGAACCAGCTGAAAGGTGTAGCATTTTAAGGGCACATCCGACCAGTTATATATTTTAAAATTGCTTCATTTTTTATTTAATTATAGTCAGACCTGTGTTTAACGAACTTCTTTATAGCGAATTTTTTGAATTCTTTTTAGTAATTACATTTAAAAGTTTCTGTAGAATGAAGAAAATTTCATATAACGAATGGATTATGAGAGACTTAATTTTGTATGCTTTGTTTGCACCTCTGGCCATTAGGCAATTTAAGCAATTAGAAAGCGCAACTTAAGGGTTAAAGGGATTACCATTCCACAATGTAAGTGTAACGCAAGAAGTATGTAGCCACTCTATCCCACATACTGAGAAGTCTTGCTAGTCAACTGCTTTATATAGTCCTCCAGTGCTAACCACTGGAAGACAAACAAATTTTTTCAAATATCTGTTGATATTTCAACATATATTTGAAAAATTTATAAAATCTGTAACCCCTTTACAACTTCTCCAATTCATTCATGAGTATTGTCTAATAGAATCTTATCTAAATATATAAATAGCACTATGAATTTTTTTTTACCCTGCCTGCAACAGTAGCTTCTTGTGAGAGATCTTTCAAACTGAGAAAAATTCAATTAAAATAATACACATTTGTTGCATATTTTTAGTTTATGTTATAATGTTAAAAGTACTATATTTCGCAATATTCTGTTTCTATGATTTTATACTAGATATATAAACATAAACTATCATTTTCTAATTTCTTTGCAGTTATATGTACATTCTTTGTAGTTTATATAGAATTAAATTCTCTGTACAAATGGATATAAATATAAACAAAATATAAACAAATATAAACAAAAGAACATGATATTGCCAAGGGGGATGTCTCTGTGTGTGCACGATGCAAGGAGTGTAACGAAATCAGGCGTTGTTATGGGCCTATATGAGAGCTTGAAGGACAGGGTGGATGCCCTCGAAGGATCTAAATTGAGGGGACCATCAAGCTCTCAGCTGCCTACATCAATGCAGAGCTTGCACTTGGTCATCACGCAACACAGCTGCAACCCCCAAGGCAGAATGCACTGGTCCCACAGGAACTAGTAGTTGTTGGTGACTCTATTGTCAGGGAAACGGGGAACATGATTCGTAAAAAGGATAGGTGGAACAGGACCAAGGTATGTCTGCCGGGGCAAAGGTTGATGACGTTGTAGAGCGGATATCATCTTTTAAGGGCACAAACGGTGATATAGTTGTACACGTTGGCACTAATGATATTAAAAGTAGGAGATCGGCAGAATTACTTAACAAGTACAGGTCACTGTTGAAAAAAGCCGTGAATTAGGGTTGAATTTGAAAGTGTCTGCAATTCTGCCCAGACACAATAGGAGGTAGTATATGATGAGAGCCTTGTGGATCAATTCAGCCCTGGAAATATTGTGCAAGGCTCAAGTGGTAGAATCTTTTTCAGCCTGGTCTGTACTTGTTAACAGGAGAGACTGCTTCTACAGGGATGGGATACACTTAAATAGAAAGGGTGCAAGAATATTTGCTGATGCTATCGAGGCAGTGTTAGGTGGGTCGGAAAACTGCTAGCCTGAGGGGATACAAGGACTAATAGATTAACAGTAGCCACTGGCAGAGGTGAAAGTGATTCTTGCACTGCTTCTATTAGAATGAGCAGACCTTGAAAACAAGATGCAGGATATTTCAGAGACTGCTGGGAGTCATTGCGGTACAAGTAAACACATGGGTTATGTTAGGGTAGCTAAGAATAGGAACAGGTGCATGTATACTTGCATGTACACCAATGCTAGGAGTTTGGTAAATAAATTTGATGAATTTGAGGTATTGTTCAAAGCATCAAAGGCAGATATTATTGGGATATCAGAGACATGGTGTCACAAAGATATAAGGAATGAGGAACTGGAATTTGGGGAGTACAACGTCTACAGAAAGGATAGATAGGATAGGAAGGGAGGAGGGGTTATGCTATTAGTTAAGAAACACACAAAATCCAAGAAAGTGAAGCCAGTCGACATCGCTGGACAGTGCAGTGTTGAGTCAGTTTGGTGTGACATAAGCATTGGGAGATCAAAATTGAGAGTAGGAGTGTGCTATAGGCCTAATGACTCTGATGAGTATAATAAAAAACTGACAGGGAAATAGAGTGGGCCAGTAAATCAGAGAGTCTTATAATAGAAGATTTTAATTTCCCAGATATTGACAGGAATTTGTGGGTTGGTCACTCACACACTAGCAAGGCTTTTGTGGATTTATTGGATGATTGTTTTCTTCATCAGCATGTTCGAGAGACAACTAGAAGGAGTAATACTCGTGATTTGATTATCAGTAGTGATTCTTCATGTATTAAGAACCTGCAGATGAAGAAACCACTAGGTGACAGTGATCACAGTGTGCTGAAGTGGGATTTACTCAAAGAGGTAACTACCATCAGGGGTAAAGGGAAGAGTTATTGCTTTCGTAAAGGCGACTACGATGGTCTGAGACAGTACTTAAATTCTATACAGTGGGACCAACTGATGATGTTACCAACAGAAAATTCAAAATGGAAAGCATTCAAAGAACTTATTTTGGACGCTACTTATTTTGGAGGCTTTACACACCAACTAAGAAATATTGTTCAAGGTTTAGGCCTAAATGGATGTCAGATAAACTAATGAGACATATGGCAGAGAAGAAAAATGCATGGGATACATATAAATTAACACGTGACACAGAAGCCTATGATATAAGCTGGTCTGTAACCAAGTCACAAAGGAGGTTAGGCAGGCGAAGGCAGGTTACGAGATATCTTTGGCAAGGGATGCAAAGAAAAACAGCAAAGAGTTCTTTACTTATGTAAACTCTAGAAGGAAGGGGATGAATCAGATTGGTCCATTTGATATCGATGGTTCAAAAGTTGATGATCCTACTCAGGTAGCTTAACAAACTAAATGAATATTTTACATCAACATTCACACATGAGGAGTTATTCAGTGAGGAGAATGCCAGAGGTGTATTCAACTCTGGCAGTAAGCTACAGATCTTGTAATAACTGAGAGTAAAGTGGAGGAGAAATTGTTGAAGATAAACACAAGAAAGGCACCTGGGGTGGATGGGATCTATCCAGTTATGTTAAAGGAGGCAGCAAAGGAAGTAATCAAACCCTTAGCCATAATTATGAGAGCTTCCTTGGACTCAATCGAGGTACCCATAGACTGGAGATGTGCAAATGTGACCCCAATTCACAAAGGAGGATCAAAGGCTGACACAAGTAATTATAAACCTGTGAGTTTAACTTCTGTTCCAGGAAAATTAATGGAGGCACTGGTTAAGGAAGCACTGCAGGATCATCTAGACAAGACTTCGTTTATAGCTGGGACACAGCATGGTTTTGTTAAGGGGAAGTCTTGCCTGACCAATGTGATTGGATACTATGATGCAGTCACAAAAGAGCTGGATGCAGGGAATAACTCTGATATTATATACTTGGATCTTAGAAAGGCTTTTGATACTGTTGCACATGGAAGAATGCTGCACAAATTGGAGCAATGTGGCAATGGAGGCAAATTGGTGCTATGGATAAAGGGGTGGTTGACGGGGAGAAGACAGAGAGTGGTAATCAATGGATGCTGCTCATCGTGGACTAATGTTATTAGTGGAATCCCTCAGGATTCAGTGTTGGGTCCATTATTGTTTTCTGTATTTATAAATAATATTAATGATGGTATATGAAGCTTAATGTCCAAGTTTTCAGACTATACAAAGGTTGGCAGGGTTGTTAACGACACTACTGATGTTATGCTGCTGCAACAGGATCTGGAAAGGTTGAGCAGATGGGCTGAGAGGTGGCAAATGAAGTTTAACATTGACAAATGTAAAGTACTACATATGGGAAACAGCAATCCCAGAGCAACGTATCAAATCTGTGGTACTACACTGACAGTGGTAGAGAATGAAAAGGACCTGGGGGTAATTGTGCAGACAGATATGAAGTTCTCTGAGCAGTGCAGACGGGCCGCAAGAGTAGCTCATGGTGTCTTGTCAATGATATACAGGAATTTTTCTAGCAGGGATAAGGAGGTAATTACTCCCTTGTATAAGGCAATGGTCAGGCCACACCTAGAGTACTGTATACAGGTCTGGAGGCCTCATTTCAAGAAGGATGTAGAGCTGCTGGAACGAGTACAGAGAAGGGCAACAAGATTAGTGAATGGAACAAAGGGGTGCTCTTACGAAGAAAGGCTTAAGTTTTGCAAATTACAGTGTCTGGAGACTAGGCACCAGCGAGGTGATCTGATAGAGGTGTATAAAGCCTTGAATGGTTTCAGCATGCTCAATGCTGATGGGATTCTTCCTCTTGCTCAGAATAATCACCTGAGAGGGCATAAATTGAAATTGAGGAAAGACAGATGTGCGGAAATTTGCTTTTAGCCAGCGGGTAGTTAGTTGATGGAACAGACTTCCATCACTTGTTGTGGAAGTTGATAGCCTAAATAAATTTAAGGCTCAGCTGGACATGTGTTTTGAACGAACGGAGGGAGGGGTGGAGGGGTGAATTGCTTTTTTTTTTCTTTTTCTTTTTTTTTTTTTGGTAAATATTAATGCTAAATATTTGTAAGTTTCTTTTTCTCTGATATTTTTATTTTGTTATATTCATTGTATTATTTAAATTATTTCATTAATAAATATATGCAAACCGTTGACCACTGGAATGATAATTTTTATAAATTCAGAAAGATTGCAGAGACGTAGCAAGGGGGTGCAGAGGTGGGGGTGATTTCCAATGGGCATTGAGCTTCAGGGGTGCATACTGAAGGAATTATCTATTATAAGCAGGGGTGTCAGGAAGACATGTTGCCCCTGGCATACTTAATGTTGGCCTTCCTATAACACTCTTGCCCCAGGCATAGGATTGCCTAGTTTCAGCTCTGGCACTAGGTATGTATTATAGTCTGCTACTCTTCTGACAATCTTGGGCTCCAGAAGGTCAAGAACTGGGCATATCCTGGCCTTGAGTTTCAATACTGCTTGATGAGTTTCCTAAAGGTAAAGGGCGTTTTGGTTTCCTGTGTGGTGTAGCAATCATTGGAGGCACACAGTTAGGCTTGTATATCCACTACCACCATTGGATTCACCACCAACCCAGCAATCAATCGCAAGATAGAGAAAAGGCGCCTTTTTGCTCACCTGCAGCAGGCCTGGCAGGACAGATGGACGACATCCATTAAGGGAGAAATTACAAAGAAATTTATCCCTGAAGTAATATTTGCGTTCCCAAAAGCCCTAAGCTAGTTTTTTTCCCCTGGCATGTACATAACGTACCTCCTTACAGGCCATGGGTCGATACAAGAAAAATTAACATCTCTTGGCATCACAGATGATCCACGCTGCCACTGTGGCACTGACAAATGTTGGCACTATATAATGTTATGACTGTCCTGACTATGAAGACTTGAGATCTACGTTCATTGATCACAAAGATTACTAATTTGCCAAACGACCAAGAGCATATACTAATTCATACCCATGACAACTATAAATACTTCATCACTTTTGCACAAGATGTCTTCAACAGACGAAGAACATTAAGGGGCCTATTAAACCACTAAGACCAATAACTTGAGACAGATTCTGGGCACCCCTCCCCAGTAGCATCAACCGCCAACCTCATCAAAGCTTAACAGAACTGAGATTCACTTCTTGCATCCAAGTTCCATTGGGCTGATATCTGCAACTAAATCTGCAGGCAAGATCAATCAATTGGGCTGTGATATTACGTGATTTTAACTTTGAAACCACAGGACCTGACTATTTCTTCACAGGAAAGACAACATGGATTGACACACCTTAAACCAGTATCTAGGTTGAGAATCAACAATTTTGTTTGACATCAATCGATTTGTATTTCGGAAACATCAGCACCTGGGCAACTCCCTTCAAGAGAAATCCTGAACTCATCATGACAGATCATTGACTTCTTGGTCTAAACTGAGTTCTCTTGCCCAGTGTACTTTTACCCCTAATCTTGAGACCACACTCACCCGATTGATTCATTTCCATTGTTTTTTTGAGGATGCCTCTATCTACATCCCCAAAACCTGTGTTAGTATAACTAAGCAAAGCATAATGAAAATTCATACTACCAACTGAGATAATAATTGACAACAGTTCTTGCTTGTCACAAGACTTCACAAGTCCCATCCAAGCAAACCCTGGATGGGACTCTGTTCCAAGTATATCAACACATCTGGATCCTGGTAAGAAGGTAAAGGTAAACTGCAGCCATTATCATTCCACTGCAGGATGGAAGCCTCCTCAACAATTCATGTTGAGGGAAATGGACCATAATCTGCCACGCTGGCCCAGTGCGGGTTGGTAGATCAACTGTATTTAGTAGTCAGGGGCTTGAACCCCGGTCTATTCAAGGAGCGTGTGCTACTGCACTCCCGCTCCTGACCACTTGGCTACGGAGGTCTGGATCCTGAATACGCGACAACATAAAGAAGATCAACCATGGACTGGACTGCATCTCATGAAATGCAATCTACCGAACTGTCACCATAATTAGAAGAAACAAGGAAGTGACCACAAATCCCAGACGGGACCTGATCCCATGCAAGACTTCAAACGCAGACATTGGAGACACTAACAGGTTCACTGCCACAAGCCACATTGGCAATCAAACCGAGCATTCTCCTGGTTTTTTTTTACTCTCCTACCCGGCAGGAAGGGGGGAGAGGAGAAGGGTCCTTGTCTCCTCCCTCCGCCTCCCCCTTCTTATGCCTGGTGAGGTATAGGCATAGGCCTGGTGAAGGCAACCCCCATCAGTCTCACTGACTTTCTGGGGGTTGCCTTCTCTATCATCCTCATACCTCTTTCCCCCCCCCCCAGCCTTCAGTCTTCCCTCTACTCTGTCTAACTCGCCAGTGTACACCCCCACACAATTTATCAATTAATAACATCCAAATTTAAACCGCACTTACATAAACCTCTCTCGGCCTTTTATATTCTAGTGTTAATCCTCTCTTTTTTTTTTTCACATAGGCTTGAAATTGCCTTGTCGCTGAAATCTTCCGAAACTAGGTGGCAGGCCTGCCAGAGTACAAAATATAATCTATTAGGTAAATGTTCCCAATATAATGTAATAACTGTAATGGTAAATATAACCAACGGTTAAATGTTCAGAAGAACAATGGTACACAACACTATACATCCTTCCACTCCCCACACACTTTTTAAATCTCTGGCCTACACAAACAGAATACAGTAATACCCGAAGTTACGTGATAGGTGGGTCCGATGAAAACTGCTCAAGTCGAATTCGCGTAAGTCGGGGTACAACTTTGCATATAAATACATATAAATTTTGTTTAATTGGGACCAAGGACCAACAAAAACACTAGTTTAGAAGAAAAATATTTAATAAAATTGCAGTTCTTTATACATATTAATACAAAATATGTATTAAAAAAATAAATGAGTTACGTAAAAATGTTATGTCGATGTCAATGGCTTCATAAAATCTAACAAATTCGTCTGACGACACAGCGCCTTCTTTTTTTCACGCAGAATTTCTTCGTAGCAAGCTAATAATTTTTTTATTCCTTGCTTTGTAGCTGTAACTTGTTCTTCATTGGAGTCTATGTTTTCTAAAATTTTTAAGCCCTTTTCAATTGAGCTGAGACCTTCTGTCAAGCTTGCAATTGTCATGTGCTTTTCTGGTGGAACTGGGTCTGAAGTGTCGGATACTTCAGTGATGTTTTGCTCATGCATCTCTATGAGCTCATTCATTGTCAGCTCCTGACTATGTGAATCCAACAGCTCGTTGACATCATCGCCATTGACTTCCAAATCTAATTTCCTGGCAAGATTAACAACTTCTTCTATCACATAAGCGACATGATCAGTTTCTGGCATTGTTTTCGTCTCATTTTTGAAAAAAATGGACAAAGTTTCTTCCAGATACCATTCAATGTTTTTTGTGAATTTCATCCCAAGATTCTTCAATGATTCTTATGCCATCTAAAACATTGAATTGTTTCCAAAAGTCTTTAAAAGATATCTCACTATTTTGTCTCATAGCTTCATTCAGACGTGCAAACGAATGCCTCGTGTGGTAAGCCTTGAATGTTTTGATGACTCCCTGGTCCATCGGTTGAAGCAAGCTGGTTGTGTTTGGAGGCAAAAACACAACTTTCACACGTGGGTCGAAATTAATTAGGGCGGCAGGAGGGTAACCAGGTGCATTGTCAAAAAGAAGCATAACTTTAAATGGAATCTGTTTAGACTTGCAATAATGTTCGACTTCGGGTATGAAGTGGTGACCAAACCAGTCCTCAAAAACGGAAGCTGCCACCCAAGCTTTATGATTTGACTTCCAAATCACTGGTAAGCTAATTTTAGATATATTTTTTAAAACTCTTGGGTTTTCGGAGCGATAAATCAAGAGAGGTTTTAACTTGCAGTCACCACCTGCATTCCTGCCAACCATCACTGTCAATTGGTCTTTGGAAACCTTAAAGCCTGGAAAGTTTTTTTTCTTCATGTGTGATAAAAGTTCTTTTAGACATCTTCCAGAACAGGCCAGTCTCATCCACGTTAAATACGGTTTGACTGCTATAGTCACCTTCTTCTATCATAGCCTTGAGTGTCTCGGGAAAAGAAGACGCAGCTTCTTTATCAGCACTTGCCGCCTCTCCACTCTCCGCAATACTGTGCCAATTACAGCGAGTTTTAAATCGGTTGAACCAACCGTTACTAGTTACAGAGTTTTCATCTTCGCCCGCCTCCCCAGCTTCTTCTTTCAACCTCTCAAAAATCAGCTTAGCTTGATAGCACACAGTATTCTGATCGACTGGACAATTCTTCACTTTTACTTGATTATCACACCATAATTTCAGCATTGTTTCCATCTCAGCAATAATACCATGACGTTTACGAATTATGCTTGAGCATTTTTCACTGCTTCGAGAATTCTTTCTTTATCTTTTATGATCGTTCTTACTGTGGATTCCGGTAGCCAATTCACAAATTTTCATTCTGCTAACAAAATCCTTGATAGTGTTAAGTTTACATTCCAAAGATATCGTTTTCCTTTTCTTACTAGGTGCAGGTTTGTTTTGTTTGTTTTGTTTATTTTGGTTTTTTAGGAGCATTAGCAACTAAGGCCATATTGCTCCAGGATATGCGGTGGTCATACCCTGACCTTTCCGCATCCTCCGTATTTGGTGGTGACGGGTTCGAACCCCGGTCTAATCAAGAAGCGTGTGCTATGCACTGCTGCTCCTTCCCACCTGGCTACGGAGGCGCCTACTAGGTGCAGGAAAATCAGATTTACTTCATTTGAAAGACAGTTTTTTTTAAGGGTTTAGAAAACGTATAACAAAACAATCTTAACTTTCGTCGATTGTAGAATCGTAACTGTGCATGTAGAGTTCGCGCAAAACACGTCCAATGCGTATCACAGCAAGAGAAACACTGAGGGTCATTTTTCATATGCCATCGATATACAGTTCGGCTGACGCGATCCATTTCTCTCATGAAAACGATGTAATTTCCGACAAAAGTTGAGCATGAATTCGAACGCACACATATAAATATGACAGTTGGAATACAAATTCTTATATATGTGTGCAGCAAAGTTGAATTTTGTTCACCTTTCACTCTCACTCTCCGCCATCGCACTGTATATCGATAGCGTATGAAAAACGACCTTCAAGATAGTGGGCGGCAGTGTTGCCAAATGAAAAAATCCAAGAACTGCGTAACTCTGAGTTCGCGTAAGTCGCGATATTACTGTACACAACGTGGAGTTGTCTGATAGCACCAGGGGTTACCCCCCTGGTGCTATCAGACAACTAACACACTTTGCACTTATTCTATACCACAATGGATCCAGATTGTTCTGAAAGATAAAGAGAAACCTCCTCGCTAGTAGTTAGTCATGCCTAATACAGCTGCCACTTAGCGTATGTTCAGTGCCATGCAGTGAGTGCAAATATGTACATCACAACAGTTATATATCCAATACTACTCTATGGGAATGAAATATGAGCATCAGCCTCTCAAACTGTGAAGAGGGTGTTTACAGCAGAATACTGGCTCCTTAAGTGTAAAATGACGATATTCCATTTACCTCAAGAGCAAAGAACTACCCTCATAGCCCAATTTCCCTTGGCATTGGTAGAATATCTGACCTAATACAATGAGAGAGAGAGAGAGAGAGAGAGAGAGAGAGAGAGAGAGAGAGAGAGAGAGAGAGAGATCCTATTCTTGGTGAAGCTGATAGCAGACCTCATCCTGAGCTGAACTTTTGGGATGCACTTCCCCCATTCGACTCAGATCAACTTACCCTGGCACTGATCTTAACTATTGCATTAACTCAGAGAGATTCCTTTCAATCCATCCAAGATGTGGACCGTGACCTCCCTTAGGAGGTCACAATCCATATCTTGCAAAAAAATTTTACATCTAAAGGTCACAGCACCACCTCTGCAAAATCCCTGAATAGTCAGATTCCTGAACATGCTTTATGAAGAGGTTGTTCATTTCGTGATATAAGAGTATCCCTTATTTTTTGTCACTTTTCTATTCATGGTTCATTTTTGGTTGTGACTGTCATTTGTATTTTTATTATATCAATTTTACTTCGATTTTAAGCTCCCCCCCTCCCCCCCAATTTATTTGTTAAACTCCTAGCCATGACCATAATTTAGATTATTTGTATTATTATTTATTTATTTGGAGCGGATCAAAATATTTAATGAGTATATAAATGAGCACAGAGCACATTATTTTATTAGATTTATAAATGTTTGATATTTTATTATTCATATTTATATTTTACATCTTTGCATGAATATGCCAGTCTGTGTGTGTTAAAAATATAAAAATACAAGTGTTTCAAAAAAAAGTTCCCTACCCTTTAGAAATGTATTGCTTTATTGTATTAAATAAAACACAGAGTATGCAGATGGCTGAGCTTATTAACATAATTTTAATTGCAACTAAAGTTGCAATTACAATAATGAAATTGTACTGTCTACTCTTTACACTTATAAAAACTACCTATGCAGAAAGTACCAGCACCTAAAAAAAAAAAAATTCTGGGTGTGCCACTGCTGTCCTTGAAATGATTTTTTAACTGGCCAAACAGATGGAAGTTAGAGAGAAACTGCATGGCAAGTAGTCAAGAGTCTTCCAATCAATGATAAGGACATTATTTAAGAGCAAGGCACAACTTCCAACTGAACAGATATAGAAATTTGAATGTACTCTACTGAAAGTGTCTAAATAAATTGAGTGATTATGTGGAAGTAATTGAACAAGTCACCTGTGTACAGTATTTATTTTGATACAGTAACAGCAGTTTCTTGGTAATGGTGAACTTTTAGTTTGATACAATTTGTAATAAAAAAAATCAGTGATAAACTTCATCCATTTTGTATTAATCATCAATCAAGATGAGAAATAAACTTTGAGACATTTGCTAAACAATATTCAATTCCAACATGAGTCTGTAAATAAAGTACCACATCAAAAAGTCTGCAATAGCATTGCTATAGCAACTGCTTATTACAGGCATCCTGGTGGAGAATGTGCAACATCCTCCACCAAGTATACCAAGAGAATGTACTTTGATTTTCATAATGTTATAAAGAAATGGAGAAGAAAAACTTACGGTGTTGTCCTCCATTTTCGCCACAGAGGATAGGCAGGCGTTCTCCTACTGTTGTTCTGACCATGAAAGAATCTTTTGTACAGAGACCAAGGACATCTGGCTGGGACAGGTTAAATTCTTCAAAATCTAATCTCAGCTGACAAACATTTGGTTGTTTCTCCACTGTAACCTGACATGTCTTAGTACCATTCTCACCATGGGGATAGTGGGGATTGACAAATGTGGTTTCATTCTGTGTTGTCACTCCATTGCAAGTAAATTTAACTAAAAAAAAAAAAAAAGCTATATAAATAAAACACATCAAGGAACTGAAATATATATAACACTCATAACATTCAAGGAACAAGGAATTACACTCACATAACAGGAGTACTATAAGACTAAGATGAACAGTTAATCAAAATACAACAGAGGTATACTGAAATAGGTCTACTATCAGTAAACATGATTAAAATTTTAAATGTTCAATATGTGATAAATATAAATATTAAATTAATTGGCAGAATATTCAATGGGCAGTTGCAATCTGTCAAGGACGGATTTGGGATATTGGAGATGTGGTGTCACACAGACATAAGCAGTGCAGAATTGGAATTTGGGGAGTACAATGTGTACAGAAAGGATAGACAGGACAGGAAGGGAGGAGGGATAGTAGACTAAATTAAATTATTTTCTAAAGTACTCTAATATTTAAATTATTTCAAATATGTGTGTGTGTGCATATATATAGGGTGGCCATAATTAAAGTATCCCTAATGAAATTACAAATTTTTATTTGTGCTCTTTGCAAAAAAACAAAGAAGCTGAATTGCACTAAAGTTTTAAATCCAAACTAAAAAATAAGACACCTAAGAGAGCAAAAAATTTGCATAAATCTGAGTTAATTTAATTTTCTCAGTGGCAGAGAGCTATAAAGGCACAACGCAAACATCGCAAGCATATTCTGTAAGTTTACCGTTAATAATGCGTCTCACTCTGCCTGATAGCACTTTAATACCGAAGTTTTCTATGTTAATGGATGCAATGCATCAGCCACTCTGCATGAATTTAGACACTGTAAGAACTTACGTCAAGGTCCTTTATCGGCTGCAGCAGTTAGAAGGATGATTAACAAATTTGAGGAAACTGGGTACTTTGTTGTTAAGCCTGGAAGAGGAAGGAAGCCTGTTTCACCTCAGGTAGCAGGAAGTTGCAATGGTTATTGTCAACCAATCCATGTATGCAGCTGCTGGAACTAGTAGCGCATGGGGAGTAACGAGGCAATTGGATGTCTCATATTCCACTGTGTGGAAAATTCTTTCTTCGGAAACTAATCCATTATTATCCATACAAGATCAGTCACCAGCAGCAGCTGCAAAGAGATGATCCTGAAAAACAAATGGCATTTTCTTTAAAGTTTTTGGCCAGAATGGAAGTGGACGATGCCTGGCCATGGAACATTCTTTGGGGAGATGAGGCCCATTTTCATCTTGGACTGTCAACACTCAAAACTGCCGAATATGGGCTTCAGAAGCACCACATGCTATTCAGTAAATCCCATTGCACTCGCTGAAAATCACCATCTGGTGTGATGTGTCTTCAAATTTCATCCTAGGGCCATATTTTTTCGAGGAATTGCACCCAGCAGGAACAGCCACCTGTTCCATTACAGCACAAAGATATCATCACATGCTGAGCAGTTTCGTTATTCCTCAACTGTAGCAAAAAGGATGCCTGGATGAGAATTTTTATGAAAGATGGGCTCCTCATATCGCACAACCAGTACAGCAGCTTCTCCGGCATCACTTTACTGCAGAAAGAGTCATTAGTCATTTCCCATTGCATGGCCACCGTGTTCGCCTGACCTTACACCATGTGATTTTTGGCAGTTTAGTTCAGTTTCTTTGTTTTTTTGTAAGAGAACAAATAAAAATTTGTAATTTCATTAAAGTTTGTCTTAGTTATTTATTTGTTGGTACTTTGTCATATCTTTCCTCTTATACAGCACCATATTATCCCCCTATTGACAGATTTTTGAACTAATTTTGTTTTCACGGAAACTTTCTCCCCATGCCTTGAATAGTTTACTTACTAATTTTGGTGGCATTTTGCTTATTACTTAGAGCTACAGAGAGCTCTGAATTTATATAATAGGGATACTTTAATTATGGCCACCCTGTATATGCACATACATATATATATAAATAATAAAATATGAAGGGTATTCTCGAGATATAAATAAATGTCTCTGTCTGATGATGCTGCAGCTTCATATTCATGAAATCAAACACACCTTTGATTATAAAATGAAATATTCATATTTCATATTCATATTTCATGAATATGAAATATGAAATTAAAATTTTTTATTTTTAATTTAAATGCATTAATCCTTTCTTTTGTTATTAAAATGTCTAATTACTTAAGAGTGCACTATTATCAATTGGCAGATGTCACAAATTAAACGTCTCTCTCTCTCTCTCAAATAACAACACACATTGTTATTTTATTTTATTTTGTAACTATCAATATTTATAATTTATAACTGTTGTCATATTTGAAATTACTTAAAATAAGAAAAAAGATTTCAGTAATTTTTCTTGGTAATTTTTC
The DNA here is from genome assembly GCF_048544385.1 of Mastigoproctus giganteus. Taxonomy (NCBI): domain Eukaryota; kingdom Metazoa; phylum Arthropoda; class Arachnida; order Uropygi; family Thelyphonidae; genus Mastigoproctus; species Mastigoproctus giganteus. The sequence continues at coordinate 8,766,232 of NC_143588.1, read as the reverse complement.
GATATTTTTAATGCCAGTGTTATAAATGGGTTGCATAGAACTTGAGCATGAGGATTCAGGATATTGTATGGCAGATTTGTCTATTTGGGGGGGGGGGGGGAAATGAGTTTCCAAGAAAATATATAATAGAACACAGACAAATATTAACTGACTTCATCGTCATAATAAAACTGCATAAAAGTTCTCTACATCCTGCTCAAATGTATTTCTAAGCATCAGCTAACTTCAGAATTCCACACAATTACAGAGAGAGTGCAACCATACAAAACCACAGTACTACCAAGAAGGAAATGAAAAAAAAAAAAAAAAAAAAAAAAAATTAGCATTAATATGGCTAATGATGCAGTGAAGCAGACTTTCTCTGCAGCTCTAAAAAAAAAAAAAAAAAAAAAAATGGAAAAATTACTGCCCAATCACTTAGTACTTCCCCATCCCTAAAAAGTGATTCCACTTTGAAACTTCCATCTCGACCACTGTGGCAGGCAATTTATTCCAATGATCTACAACACACTGATCAAAGGTGAACCTTGTGAGATCAAGTCTGTTTGGAATAATTTTATTTCATACCTGTTTCCTGGAAATTTCATTCTACAGGAATTAAAGTCCAATGTCAATAAATATCATCGGTCTTCTCAACCTTTGGGTTATAATAGTCAGGTACTATAAGGTTTATTATGGCAGTTGAGTGCTATAAGTTCCAATACCTTTTGTGTCTGGGATCACCATTAAAGCAACTTTATAATTTTACTATCTAGAACATGTGATTAGGCAATATCACCTGATGATATATCATCATATATGTGCAGAAGGGTGCTACTATGAGATGTCAAGTAAACTTCTTGTTGGATTGTGGACAGCTTGGTAAAGTTAATTTTTTTTATCAGCCAGGAGTTGTGAACAACTCGCAGTACAGCCTTACATGAAATCAGATGTATCAATTTTAATATACTATATATTTTACTTACAAATAGTATGCATTTCTAAATGTAACATCTATGGACTCAAAAAGCTTAAGTCCGGTGGTGTTATAGCAGCTACACAATGATTACCTATCTTTCCAATCCAATATTGGGGAGAGGAGGGCTAAATGCCACAACTCAGCTTTTTAAAGAGCTGAGTTATGACATTTAGAACATTCCTCATTAGAGACATGTTTAAGATCAGAAATGAAATCCGAATGAGATCAGTGAAATGAATATGAATTCCAAACTGTTAATTGCTGAATTACAATGAAGTACGAAGCAGTGTTTCTTGGTGGTGCACCAAAGTTTCCAGACCTTCACTGACTTGAAATTTACTGATTATATTTACCATGTGTTGGAGATAAAAAATAAATAAATAAAATAAAAATTAAATGAACCGTAAAAAGCAGTTACAGTGAAGAAGGTTTAACTTACAGTAACAACATCGATATACTCCATTCACACAGACTCCAATACTCTCTCCTCTTCGCTGCTCACATTCTCGTGCAGGAAGACAGATTCCTCTATCACCATTATCTCCAGGGCATGCTTGATTCTGCTGTCGTACAATGTCAAAGATACTTCCTAAAATAATAAAAAGGACCATCTTTCTATAGGCTCATTTCTATTCATAATCATATCAATTACACTTGATAATACCAATTATAAACTTATGTTACCAATTATAAACTTATGTTATTGTACATACCTTCACAACATAAAATAACTTCTGTTTACTAATATAGTATACACTAATATGCATATAAGAGGTATATAAGTAAGTATAAGTATAAACAGATAAATCTAATATGCATATATGCATATTATTATTATTATTATTATTATTATTATTATTATTATTATTATATACATGTTTAACATATTTAAATAATATGTATATTATTATTATTATATTATTATTATAATAATATACATGTTTAACATATTAAAATGACATGTACATTATTATTATTATATTATTATTACAATAATATACATATATCGATATTAGTATTAGTAATGGCCACATGGTGCAAGAAAGCCTATGGCTTATGCTGCACCAGCCAAAAAAAAAAAAAAAAAAAAACAAAAAAAAAACCCCCGAATAATGTATATTATATATTATTATAATCTATTATAATAATATACCGATATGTATATTATTATAATAGATTAGACATCTAGTGCAAGGAAGTCTGAGGCTTTTGCTGTACCATCCAAAAAAAAAAATTTCTGAGTTACTCTGAGAGAGAGAGAGAACAAAAGTCAGAAGTAGAAGGAAATCAACAATAAAGAGACAAATGATGATATCCAGCTCAGGACTCTGGGTGCACCAAGCCCATACTCACCAGATGTGAGCCATTGAGGTTATGCTCACTACAGCTGATTTGTATATCTGCAGAATGGAAAAGGGGGAAAAACCCAGAAAATCACAAGGAACCCTACAGTTTACTCAGAATGGCTAATTTGGTCCCACTGAAAAATGCCACAATCAGTTTCTCAATCATTGACAGGGTTTGAACTCATATCTTCTTGAAGAGGTGGAACCAAGTGGTATCACTACTTATTGGCAGTGGATGCCAGTTATCAGATGTATATTGTAACACACAGAAGACTCTTGATTATCAGGGTTGCAAATAAACTAGATTAACTGGGGTTTTTTAAGCTCACAGAAGTCTTAAGTCAGATAAAAAAGAAAGAAAAAAGAAATACGTGGAATTTACCTGTGGTGGATTCCACATATTTCTTTTTTATTTAGATTTAAAAGACCAAACTATACCTAGCTGTTGTTAGGAACTGCAACTTCTGTCAACGGGTGCTGACAGGCACAGTGTGGTTATTAATATGAACACTAACTGGAATAAAAACATGAAAAAGTATTAATATACCATGTTACATTCAACTTCAATTCATGCAGTTTTTTCATTACTGCTTTATTATGTAAAGAGCAATGCAATGTGATGCAGATGACACAATTAATATTCAGGGTGGGCAATATGCCAGTTTATCAAGAAGTAATTTGTATAATTTAAATCTTGAAGTATATTAGTCCCATATTAAATTATTATTATTTATTGCTGTTATATTTACATGATGTTATTTATGAAATTTAAATAAATTGTTCAAACAGTTTTTGATACTTTACTTCTTAGTAATTTGCATTCCTTCTTAATAAATTGATATGTGTGTCCCCCTTATATAAATAATAATAATAATAATAACACTACTGTTATCTGGATCAAAATCAATAGGACATTAATGGCATTTCTCCCAACTTCTGGCTGAATTAACATGAGAAGTTAAAAAATAACTGCTTACCAAGAAATGAAGAGTGATGCTCCAAAGTTTCTGGAAATGCAAGAGCTGGGAGGGTTTCCGTAAATGTTTCTGATGGAATTCATCATCATCATCATCATCAGCCATTTTCAATCCACTGCAGGATGAAGGCCTCTCCAGCAACTTTCCAGTTCCTTCTGTTTTGAGCACTGGCCATCCATTTACTACTCAAAAACTCATGAATTTCATCTATCCACCTCCGCCTTTGTCTTCCAGGTTTTCTTCTAGCTCCTCTTGGGTACCATTCTGTTATTTTCTTAGTCCATCTGTCATCATGTCTTCGAGCTATGTGTCCTGCCCAAGACCATTTTAGTTCTTTAGTTTTGATAAGAATGTCCTTTACTTGAGTTTGCTGCCTAATCCATGTGTTTCTCTTCTTATCTAACAGTCTGATTCCCAATATAATTCGTTCCATTCTTCGCTGTGTAGTTCTTAGCTTCTCTTCCATTCTTTTGGTGAGTGCCCAAGTTTCACTTCCATAAGTCATGGTGGGGAGTATACATTGATTCATTATTTTACGTTTCAGACAAACTGGGATATTGCTCTTCAGTATGTGACTATATTTCCTGAATGCTATCCATCCAAAATTTATTCTTCTCTTGACTTCCAGCCATTTATCATTATTACAGCTAATAACTTGTCCCAGATAAGTATATGACTCCACCTTTTCAATTACTGCTCCTTCAATCATTATTTCCCTTTCCGTGGCATACTTGTTCATCATTACTTTTGTTTTAGCCATATTCATCTTTAGTCCAAAATCCTTACTAACTGTGCATAACTGATTAAGATTTTCCTCTAATTCTTGGGGATCGTGGCTTATGACCACAATGTCATCTGCAAATCGTAAATGGTTTAGGTACTCTCCGTTCACATTGACTCCTTTCTGCGACCAGTCTAATCTTCTGAAAGCTTCCTCAAGGGCAGCAGTAAACAGCTTCGGAGATATTGTGTCTCCTTGTCGAACTCCTTTCTCAATTTTAATGATACACATAAGTAATTCTGATGGAACACATAAGTAATTCTGATGGAATTACTTATGTGTTTTTCAGTAAATATGGAAAAATACAAAAATGAAGTACAAAAGGCAGAAACAGTCAGAAACAAAAAAAAAAAGAAATTTCTAAGTTATTTTAATGGCATGGTGCAAAGGCAAATAAAAATGGAAAATAGTGAGAAAATAAGCTTCAACCTGAATAGAGTGTAGGCTGTCTGTAATTTCTTAAAGGATTGTGGATTATTCACAGATATTTCGTGATACTTCCTACACCACTTCTGTAACTGAATTACTGTCTTTATTACAGCATCAGCTTCAAACATTAAGACCTTTGCGCATGAAACTGCCAGTTAATAAGGACAGCAATTCGGCCATTAAAAAAGTGAGGAAGTATCACAAAACATGTGGTCTGGGAATAATCCATCAGCACTTCTAAGATCAAGCTGCTTAAAGTACTCCCTCAAAAAAATTTCTACATCAATAAGATTTATAATTAAATTGCACTGATTGGCCACCTGTAGGTACAAGCCACAAATTGCCCATATTACCAAAACTTTTGATATCAAAATAATGCTGCAGTTAAAGGCTCTATTTTACAGCACACCAAAAGAGAGATTGCCATTGAACTCGATGGAGTTTTCCCCAATCAAACATCACATCTCAAGAAGGCTGTGGAATATTAAAGTGCTGGGCATATGGTATGGAAACCACTAGTCTAGACTAGACAATATGGAAAGGAGAGGAAAGGCAAAAAATAAACAAATTCACTAAACCTTCACTTTAATGGAGATAATCTTACTGTGATTCAATTCATAAGGGAAACCAGAAATATATTCTGCTACAAAGACAGATGAAAGAACCACTGCATGTTGTCTGCCAAGTTCAGTTTCAGTTGCATGCCTTTTCTACAGCTATTTCCAAACATGTGGCACAATTAGTCAGCACTGTTCAACTTTGCAGGGATCTCTTGTCATGTTCCTTCGGCTTCAAAGGTTTTCTGGGTTGTTTCATGATAGTGTCACCACCAGCTTCCATTTGCAGATCACATCACCAATCACCGATCTACAGTTCATCAGTGCTGTTGAAATGTCACGTACATACCACCTACTTATGTGCTGCTCAGTTATCATTTTGTGCTGGAAATCTGGGAAATTCCATCAATCACAGCATCTTGCATTCACTCGAAATCACACTACTGTCCCATCGAGGTGCACAAGCATATTTATAGTTGTGCCTGGCACATGGAAGCACGTGCCAGACACAACTATAAGACCATTATTGTATAATGGCACCACCATTATACAATAATGGTCTTTTTACAATAATAAAGCAGAAATGAATAGGCCTAAGCGGAATAGATAGTCAAGATAGTGCCCTCAACAGCTTTACACCCATAACTGTTGCTAAGTGCTGATATACCTTGGATCAGCCCAAAGTGGAAATATTTAAAAATATTCCATAGTGTACTTTGAGCAGATGAACCACTAATAAACCAGATATTTCATTTTGGTTAGTCATTTCCCCTTGCTAATAGAAGTTTTAATTAAATAATCATTCATGAGGTTAAATACCAACATTAAATACTTAAGTCTCAGGAAGCACCATTTCCTCATCTTCATATATCTGTGTGAGAGTGAACAAGACATCAAAGTTGAGAAAAAGAGGCGGCATAACACAGTGTCACACACTACCAGTGACCTCTAGTGGTGCCTCACATGATGACATTTATGACATATTTAATCATTCTAAAAAAGTTTTCCTTCTTGCGATTTTGTTCAATACATAAATAATACATAAATATGTATTTATGTATTAAATACATAAATACACATTTTATGTATTTAATATATTTTTATTATAACTTATTATCATATTGATTTATTATTTATTATTAATTATTAGTTTTTGGCTGGTGCAGCAAAAGCTTCAGGCTTCTTTGTACCACATGGCTAATATTAATACAAATACATACTCCAAACTCACAAAATCAATTTTTCCTCTACTTCTACTTCTTTCAATTTATCCTTTCTACTTCTGTGTTAAGGAACAACCTTCCTTCTCATGTATTTCCCAAAAATTTCAATCTAAAGAAATTCAAGCCTAATTTCAAAAAATAGTCTAATTTCAACACATGCACAGTACAAGAGGAAAGAAAAGTACCATGGGTTGTAAACCCTTTTGTGTGGTGTTTTCATAAAAAAAAGGGGAGAAGATTGATGATGCAACGAATAAGCTATCAGTTTTAAGGGTACTAAAAGTGTGTGGTGATCCATGTGAATGACTTATGACTTAACACATAAATGGCTTGCTGAAGAAATATAAGGTCATGTTGTGAAAATGCTGTGAAAAGGGATAAAATGTTTTTGTAGATTAATTCTAGATTTGAGGTATTCTACAAGGCTTATGAAGAAAGAGAAAAAAAATATTCCCAGCTTGGCCTGCTTGGTAAAGATAGAATTTATTTGAACAGAGGAAGTGGTAAGCACACATCAGTGAGGATGCCTTAAGACAAACTATTAATTTGGGATGGGGCAATTTGAATGGCTCAGATTTGTGACAAAGGTCAAAATCAAACTTGCACCATCCTTGTGAATTGTCAAACTTGCAATTATATTTTGCACAAAAAAAAAAAAAAAAAAAAACACTGAAAGAGGTGTAAAAAACCACTAGAAGTCACATGTATTAGTATTAGTAACCGCATGGTGCAAGAAAGCCTATGGCTTATGCTGCACCAGCCAAAAAAAAAAAAAAAAAAATCCGAACAAAACAATGATAAAAACAAAAAATAAATAAATAAATAATAATAATTAATAAATAAAAAAAATAAAATAAAAAATAAATAAAAAGGAATTTAAACCTATCATCCTATACGCTTCCCTTACCCGAAAGTACTATCCACATGACCTTTGAATTTCCCCAAACTGTCAGCCTCTTCCACCCATGAAGGCAACTTATTCCAGTAATTTATAACTCGCTGGCTAAAATAGAACTTCCTGCAGTCCAATCTAAACATTTCCCCCCCGTAACTTGAATTTATGTCCCCTAGTTCTAGCATCATTTATAATCTTGAAAATTTTGTCCTCATTCATTTTACTGATGCCTCTCAGAGCCTTAAACACCTCAATCAAATCTCCTCTAAGGTGTCTAGTTTCCAAACTCTGCAACCCACATATTCAAAGTCTTTCTTCATAAGGATGCCCTTTTGCCAATCTCACCAGGCGAGTTACCCGTCTTTGCACCCTTTCAAGAAGCTCGATGTCTTTCTTTAGGTGCGGTCTCCATACTTGAACACAGTATTCCAAGTGTGGTCTAGCCTTATATAATGGGATTATCACGTCCCTATCTCTACTTGCAAAAGTTCGACAGATCATCGATAGGACACCATGGGCCTTCCTTGCAACCTGTTTACAATGCTCAGAGAATTTCATGTCTGACCGTATCGTAACACCCAAGTCCCTTTCCTCCAGTACTGGGTTTAGTTTAACTCCACCAAGTGAATACGTTTTTTTGGGATTACTGTTTCCCAGGTGTAATACCTTACACTTTGTTGGATTAAAGCACTGCTGCCATTTTTCTGGCCATTCCTGAAGTCTATCTAGGTCTCCCTGAAGAAGCTCAGCTTGACAGTGATCATTAACTACTCTACCAATTTTAACATCATCTGCAAATTTAGACATCACGCCCTCTATCCCTTCATCAATGTCGTTTATGAAAATTAAAAACGACAGTGGTCTTAATACTGATCCGTGGGGAACCCCACTTCTTACATCAACCCAATCTGAGGAATAGCCATTTATCACAACCCTCTGCCTCCTGCTATGAAGCCATCCTTCTGTCCATCTAAGGATTTTCCCAGGATTCCAACCTGTTCCAGCTTATAAAGCAACCGCTCATGTGGGACTGAGTCAAAAGCTTTGCTGAAATCTAAATAAACCATGTCGAAATTATTCCCTAAATCCAGCTCGTGAGTGACCCTTTCGAAATAGCGAGCCAGATTTGTTAAACATGATTTTCCCTTTACGAAACCATGCTGAGTATCCTTGAGGATTTCAATTCGATCCAAATGATCCTGAATTCCACCCTTGATCATTGCCTCCATAATTTTCCCTACTACTGAAGTCAGACTGACAGGTCGATAATTTCCAACTTCACTTTTAGAGCCACCCTTATGTATGGGAGATACATTTGCACTTTTCCAATCCAAGGGAATCCCCCAGAGTCTAGTGATGCTCGCATAATTAGCCTCAATGGTTCAATGCACTCGCTTGTCGCCTCTCTTAAGATTATAGGGTATATTCCATCAACTCCAGGAGCTTTACTGGTCTGTAGGCTCGAAAGTTTTTTCATTAAATAATCTTGCGAAATTTCAATATCATTAATTACATATTTTTTAACTTCGCTCCCACAATTTCCCTTTGCCACAAAAGGCTTTTCATTTGTAAATATCGATGCAAAATAACTGTTGAGTTCATCTGCAACGGCAGCTGGTGTATTTATTACTATCCCCCTTTCCCTTACGTAAAGGTCCGATCTGGTTTGTCCTGCTCTTCTTGGCATTTATATATGTGAAGAATTCTTTATCTCCCCTCTTTGCTCTGTTTGCTAGTGATTTCTCATAAACTGCCTTTGTCTGTCGAACCTTTTCTGTGGCTCTATTACACATCACCTTGTAGCTATTATAGGCTTCAGTACTTTTTATTGCTCTGTAACCTTTCCATGCCACCTTTTTCTGCTCAAGTAATGCGGCAACTTCACTATTCATCCAACTTGGAACCCTTCTCGTGGAGTATTTTTTTTAATGGTATATACGCATTCAAGGCATCTGTGATTAATGTTTTAAAAGCGTACCACGGTTCAATTGTATTCATTCTCTGCGCGATATCTACCCAGTTAATAGAGGCCATGTAGTACCTTAAGGCATCGTAATTTCCTTTTCTGAAATTAAAACCCATTCCTTTGCCTTTTACTTCTGCTACCTCTCTCATCATCATCCACTGTAGAACTCCGTGATCACTTCCTGCTACTGGTTCCTCTATTGTCAGCCCTGTTATGTCATCTGATTCATGTGTGATGATGAGGTCTAGGATATTCTTTTCTCTAGTACTTTCCCTGACATGTTGATACAAATAACAGTCATCTAGTTGATTTAAAAATTTTGTTCCCCATGTCGAGTTTCCTTCCCATTTACTCCAATCAATCAGAGGCAAATTGAAATCACCCATAATAAGGCATTGACGCTTACTTGCCCATTCCATTTGCATGTAGAGGCTTTTGTCATAATCTTCACAATCACCTGGTCTGTAGATTACTCCTACTCGCATTATACCTTTGTTTCCAACTATCTCACACCATACAGACTCTATACTAGCATGTGAAACGTCTGAATCCGAGAAAGCTATCGTCGCATTCAGGCTGCTTCTGATAAGAAGCATTACCCCACCACCCCTTCTATCTAACCTATCCTTCCTAAATACATTACACAAGCCGTACTGAAACTCATCATCCCCAATTTCCGGGTGGCACCACGTCTCTGTAAGCCCTATTATGTCCGCATTACTTGTTTTAACCAGCAGTTCGAATTCGCTCATTTTATTGACGACACTTCTAATGTTACTGTATAAACAATTAAGATTTACTGTTCTTATATATTTAACAACCCTAACACAACCCTTGAAGTTTTTTAGGCTCTCTTCCCTGATATTAGCTACCCACGCACGTGAAACGTCTTTGCCCCCAGAACATCTAGATAATACGTCCAGTTGGGGTAACAGATAAGAACTCTTAAGGTATGTGCAAGAGTTACATTGACCAATATTATCAGATAAACGCGTGTCAGTATTACCCACATCCCCCCTAACTAGCAATTTCCCTGAACCTTTAAGGTATCCTCAATAATACTGGCAAAAACTTTTGCACCACCTTTGTTTAAGTGTATCCCGTCTTTACAAAACAAATTCCTTCTACCTACAAGTGTGGGCCATGCTGATAGAAATTTACCCCCTAAAGCCTTGCAGATTCCTTCAAGTCTTGAGTTAATCCACAAGGCTCTTAACATATAATCCCTCCTATCGTGTCTGGGCAGAATTGCAGACACATAGACATTATGGCCTAGCTTGCGACATTTCCTCAGCATGGTCCTGTATTTTTCCAACAAATCGTCAGATCGTGTACGTTTAATGTCATTTGTCCCCACATGAATAATAATATTTTCTTTACCCCCTTTAAAATCTGACAATCTGTTGGTGACATCATCAATAGTTGCTCCCGGCAGACATACCCTGATTCTGCTCCACCTATCTTTATTACAAAAAATATCCCCGTTTCCCTGACAATGGAGTCTCCTAATAAAACAATGTCCTTTTTAACCAGAGTAGTTTGCACTTGGTTTTTCTGTTTTGAGGCTCGAATCAGGCGTGCATCACTTGGTAGATTGCTGGAGTTTTGATTCCCTGACGAGCTCCCAGATGCATTATTTTCGAGGGCAAGCACTCGTTTTTTCAGGGACTCAAATTGTTCCATCAGTGCACCAAATTGTAATTTAAGATCGGTGCGCTCCTTACATCGATCACAAAGAAAAGAATCCCCAGGTGAGGTAGGATTAGTCACCAGGTCGACCTTGGAAAACATTCCACAGGTTCTACAACGGATTAAATCATGACTCACCTGTAAATCGCCATCTGCTATTTCCGTGTGAGTCACGATACCCTGTGACGTGTTTAAGGCAGATCTCGTAACTACCATTATAAAATTAAATAAATATCAATGAAAGTAACTTTAAATAATTATATCTATAATATTATTAAAATGAAACAGTTACAGGAAAACCTATAACAAAATAATACAACAATATCTAAATAAATCAAATATTTAAAAGCACTATCCAAAAGTAAACCACTTAACTGACCAGCCCTGTCTAAGCGCGTCCACTCACTTCGAATGCCAACCTCAAACTGGGTCACCAATGAAAAAAAGTGTTTAAAAAACTTCAGGGTTGTAAAAACCCAAAAGACACAAAACTTTATTTGTGTAGGGTATTTGTAAATAAATTAAAAGAATTTGAATCTGATTAGCATTAGCAGAGGCATACAATGCAAGAAAGCAAGCTTATGAAGCCATAAAAAAACCCTCCCATTTTACCCCTCCATTCATTCCAAATTGCCTGTCCAGCTCAGCCTTAAATTTATTTAGGCTATCAACTTTCACAACAAAAGATGGAAGTCTGTTCCAATAATCAACTACCAGTTGGCTAAAGACAAATTTCTGAACATCTATTCTACAACTGTCTTTTCTCAATTTGAATCTATGCTCCCCCTCAGGTTCTTAATCAGAGCAAGAAGAAGAATCACATCAGCATTCAGCTTGCTCAACCCATCAAGGCCTTATACACATCAATCAGATCACCTCGCAGGTGCCTACTCTCCAGGCAGTGCAATTTGCAGAACGTAAGCCTTTCTTGGTGAGAGCACCCCTCTGTTCCCCTGACCAATCTTGTTGCCCTTCTTTGTACTCATTCTAGCAACTCTACATCATTCCCTGTCCCTGCTAGCAAATTTCCTATACATCATTGACAAGACTCCATGACCTGCCCTGGCAGCCTGTCTGCACTCAGCGAACTTCATATTTGACTGCACAATTACCTCCAGGTCTTTTTCAGTTTCCACTTTCATGAGTGTAGCCACATATTTGGTACATTTCTCTTGGGTTATTGCTATCCATATGCAGTAACTTTGCATTTGTCAATGTTAAACTTCAGTTGCCATTTCTCAGCCCATTTGCCCAACTTATCTAGATCCAGTCAGAGTAGCATACTGTCTTTACTGTTGTTAACAACCCTGCCAACTTTGTATCATCTACAAATTTGGACATTAATCCTGATATACCTTCATCAATATCATTGATGAATACACAAAACAACAATGGGCACAACACTGAACCCTGGGGAACTCCACTAATAACATTTGTCTATGAAGAGTAGAGTCCATTGATTACCACTCTCTGTCGTCTCCTACTCAACCATCCCTTTATCCATTGTAGAAACTTACCCTTAATGCCAAACCGCTACAATTTGTACAGTAGTCTTCCATGTGCAACAGTATCAAAAGCTTTCCTGAAATCCAAGTACAGTCAGTCCTCATATAACACGTGTTTACACTACATGAATTCGATCATACACGATTTATAAATAGGAGAATGATGTCGCATATAACACAAACGTAATTCGCTTATGCACGACTCACTTTGTGTTTACAAGAAATGGTAGTCGAATGTGACGGAATCACCCCAACTGAACACAACACAGTAGGAATGAAGAGAAGATTCTAAAAATTTATTTGTTTTTATGATTTCGTGGAAGGGGAAACACATTTAACATAATAACGTAAAAACCCACAGAATTCCAGCTATTGGAATTATCGCAAATGTAATTAGATTGACTTTTACTACCCATTTATAACAGACTCCACTAGCAGGAACCACCAATAAACTGGAAACTGCAAATTGTTTTTATTGTTTTATGGTAGTGACCTCCAGAAATGTGCTTTAGTAAAACGTAAGCATGTAATATGTGTGTTTCTGCCTTTACTGCATTGTTTATTCAGTTTCTACATGGACGCTGCATCGTTTATTCAGTTGCTACTTGTTTGCTGTGCGTTTATTATATCAAGCTTGCCGTTTATTATATCAAGCTTGCCATTTTATACTTGTGCTCTAATCTCAAAAAAATGAGTAAAATACCTGAAAAAAGTTTGAAAAGGAAGTGTTCTGGTGAAAATACTTCAGAGAAAAAAAGAAAAGCAATATCGATAGAAGAAAAATATGAAATTGTGAAATGCTAAGAACAATTAGAAAGAATAAAGAAAAAATAAAAGCAACTTTCGTAGCAGGAACAACACAAAGTGTAACAAAATCAGTTAGATCAGGACACAAAGCATTGGAAGAGATGGAACGTCTTTTATCTGTTTGGATAGAAGATCAAACAAAAAAGAGATCAGGAACAAGTTTGCTTACGATAAAAGCAAAGGCATTGGCAATATTTGAAGACCTCAGAAATAAAGCTGAAAACCCATTAAGAAGTGCCTCCCTTTACTGCCAGTAGTGGCTGGTTCAATAATTTCAGGAAACATCATGCTTTCCATAATGTGAAATTATCAGGTGAATGCAGATGAAGCAGCAGCAAAGGCATTTCTGCTGATACTGAAAAAACTAATTGAGGAAGAGGGCTATACACTGGACCAAATTTTCAACTTTGATGAAACCGGACTGTTTTGGAAAAAAATGCCATCATGAACATATATCTCAAGAGAAGAAGCACGAGCTCCAGGCTTCAAGGCTGCTAAGGATAGGTTGACCGTTATGTTTGGAACAAATGCAAGTGGCGACTTGAAACTGAAGCTTGTTGGTGTTTATCATGCAGCCAATCCATGAGCAATAAAAGGAATCGTAAGGGCTACCCTGGGTGTTTACTTTAGGAACAGCAGAAGAGGGGTGGATGACAGGGAAGAGGTTCACTGACCTCCTACTAGAAGTGTTTGAGGATGTGTTTTGAAGCTACTGCAAAAAGAAAAATTTGGATTTTAAGATTTTAATTATTTTAGACAATGCACCAAGTCACCCTCCAACCCTTGCTGAACTGTCACCAAACATCAAAATCCTGTTTTTACCACCTAACACAACATCTCTTATCCAGCCACTTGACCAAGGAGTAATTGCTGCTTTTAAGCACTATTACACAAGACAAATATTTAAGATGCTGATAGCAGAAACAGAGGGCGAAAATGCACCAACAGTTAAAGATTTCTGGAAGCGATTCAACATAAAGAATGCAATTTACATAATTGTGGAGGCTTGGAACAAAGTGACAAAAGAACGCTTACATGGTGTTTGGCAGCCTCTTTTACCAGATTTATTTTTGATTTTAAAGGCTTTGATCCTGTAAATGAGTTTCCTAAATTAAAAGAACATTGTGTTGCCCTCGGCAAAGCAGGTCTGCTTTGAGGAATTGGAGGAAGATGATTTAGAAGAGTTGCTTCAGTCTCATGAAGAAGAACTTTCAAGTGAAGAATTGCAAAAACTTGTTGCTGGAGGGCAGGTGGAAGATGAGGAAGACGATGAAGTTGAATGCCTGCACGCCACCATAAAACCACTTTCTACTTCAGAGTTATCTTCAGTTTTAAATTCATTTGAGAAAAGTATGCAATAGCTGGAAGATAACGATTATAATGCAGAAAGAAGCAGAAGAGCACTTCATACAATTCGATCTGCTTTGGAGCCATATAAGCAGATGCTTTGTTTTGTTATTTGGTTTTTAGGAGCATTAGCAACTAAGGCCATATTGCTCCGGGATATGCGGTGGTCATTCCCTGACCTTTCCGCATCCTCCGTATTTGGTAGTGACGGGCTCGAACCCCGGTCTAATCAAAAAGCGTGTGCTACGCACTGCTGCTCCCTCCCACCTGGCTACGGAGGCGCCTTAAGCAGATGCTTTGTGAAAGAAGGAAGATTGTGAAACAACAGAAACTAGATGTCTTTTTTATGAAAACACAGAAGAAAGAGACAGAAAATGAGCCACAGCCCTAGTTCTGGCGTGACCACATTTCTTCCAAAGTCCTCATTGGCATCTCCTCCACCTCCCAGTTCTGATAATGATGACAACTTGCCGCCACTTCCCCCATAATTCCGCTGCTTCAACCCTTTCTCAAGCCCTTTCCCTCAAGCTATCTTCATTTATTTTTAAGGTAAGAATCTAAATTTAAATTATTAATTTTAGATTTTTCAACTGTGTAAGTGTTTTATTATGATCATTTATTGTGTTTGATAATGTTCTGGTTACAAATGTGTGTCCAATCTTGGGTGGTCAGCACCTAACCCTATTTTTCCCATAGGGCCTATTTTTTATATTACACAATTTTACATTGCATGAGGGTTTCTAGGAACACAACTATCATCTTATACGAGGACTGACTGTATATGATATCAAAATTCTTTTTTGCATCCAGTTCCTTTGTGACTACATTGTAATATAAAATGAAATTGGTCAGACAAGCTTTCCCTTAACAAACCCATGCTTTCATCTGAACTATTAATACTGTCTTGTGTAGGTGATCCATTATCACCTCTTTAACCAGTGATTCCATTATTCTCCCTGGAACAAAAGTTAAACTAACAGGTCTAACATTATTTGTGTTACCCTTTGTGAATTGGTGATATATTTGCACACCTCCAGTCGATGAGAACCTTCCCTGAGTCCAAGGAAGCTCTCATAATTATGGCTAAGGGTTTGCTTACTGCCTTTGCTGCCTCCTTTAATATAACTGGATAGATTCCACCCACCCCAGGTGCCTTCTATAACTCCTCATGTGTGAATGTAGATGCAAAATACTCATTCAGTTTATCAGCTACGTGAGCATGACCAAATAATAGTCAACCCATCTATGTTAAGTGGTCCAAGGTCCAATCTGATTCATCACTGAGAGGGCGCTGAATCTCTTTAAAAGTTACAGCTGTCAGTTACAGGCTCCGCAAAAACGATGTGTTTGCCTTTTATTTTCATGATTGTTATTTTATATTGTACTTAATACGTAGTCATATAGTTATAGTTACGCTGGTTATTTTTTATTTTTAATTTAGATAAAGAGTTTTTGTGGATTTTACTTACGATAGGTAAAACCGTTATTTCGTTCCATTTTTGTAGCCATTGTTTTTGGATATAGTGGTAGGGAATTCAAATTTTTTAATTGAGGTAGCTAGGTAGCTCTAACGCATAATTATATAGTAATACGCTTCACTGTTTCTATTCAAATACTATTGACATTTAATTTATTGATTTTATTAATTTAAACTACCATGCCCCAAACTAGAGCAGCAAAGCAACGGGCACAAAGTGGCAGGAGTGCTGTGACTCGGGGGAGAACTGAGGGGGGCAATTCTCCAACGCATCACAGCCTAAAAAAATGTGCGGCTTGTGAAATGTTTGCCGAACTCTCTGGAACGGAACATGATATTGCCATGGGGGATGTCTTTGTGTGTGCGCGATGTAAGGAGTGTAAGGAAATCAGGCGACAACTCAGCGTTGTTATGGGCCTATATGAGAGTTTGAAGGACAGGGTGGATGCCCTCGAAAGATCTAAATTGAGGGGCCCATCAGGCTCTCAGCTGCCCACATCAACGCCAGAGCTTGCACTTGGTCATCACGCAACACAGCGGCAACCCCTAAGGCAGAATGCGCTGGTCCCACAGGAACTAGTAGTTGTTGGTGACTCTATTGTCAGGGAAGCGGGGAACATCCTTTGTAAAAAGGATAGGTGGAACAGGACCAGGGTATGTCTGCCAGGGGCAAAGGTTGATGACGTTGTAGAGCGTATATCATCTTTCAAGGGCATAAAAGGTGATATAGTTGTACACGTTGGCACTAATGATATTAAGAGTAGGAGACTGGCGGAATTACTCAACAAGTACAGGTCACTGTTGAAAAAAAGCCATGAAATAGGGTTGAATTTGAAAGTGTCTGCAATTCTGCCCAGACACGATAGGAGGGAGTACATGATGAGAGCCTTGTCGATCAATTCGGCCCTGGAAAGATTGTGCAAGGCTCAAGGGGTAGAAATTTTTTCAGCCTGGACTGTACTTGTTAACAGGAGAGATTGCTTCTACAGGGATGGGATACACTTAAATAGAAAGGGTGCAAGAATATTTGCTGATGCTATCGAGGCAGTGTTAGGTGGGTCGGAAAACTGCTAGTTTGGGGGGATACAAAGACTAATAGTTTAACAGTAACCGCAGGCAGAGGTGAAGGTGATTCTTGCACAACTTCTATTAGAATAAGAAGCGACCTGGAGCGAGGGGTGTTGGGGGTTTCAGGGACGGATGGCAGTCATCATGGAATAGTTGGGTATATGGGATGTGTTAGGGTAACAAGGAATAGGCATAGGAGCATGTATGCTTGCATGTATACCAATGCTAGAAGTATAGTAAATAAATTTGATGAATTTGAAGTGTTGGTCAAGACATCAAAGGCGGATATTGTTGGGATAGCAGAGACGTGGTGTCACAAAGATATAAGGAATGCAGAACTGGAATTTGGGGAGTACAATGTGTACAGAAAGGATAGACAGGACAGAAAGGGAGGGGGTGTTATGCTGTTAATTAAGAAAAACATAAAATCAAAGGAAGTGCACCCAGTTAATATAGATGAACAGTGTTCTGTTGAGTCAGTTTGGTGTGAGATAAGCACTGCGAAAGGAAAAATAAGAGTAGGAGTGTGTTATAGGCCTTATGACTTGAATGAATACAATGAACAATTGTACAGAGAAATAGAGTGGGCCAGTAAATCAGAATGTCTTATAATGGGGGATTTTAACTTCCCAGATATTGACTGGAACTTGTGGGTTGGTCACTCACACACTAGTCAGACTTTTGTCGATTTATTGGATGATTGTTTTCTGCAGCAGCATGTTCGAGAGGCAACCAGAGAAAGTAACACTCTTGATCTGGTTATCAGCAGTGATCATTCGTGTATTAAGAATTTGCAGATAAAGGAACCACTAGGTGGCAGTGATCACAGTGTGCTGAAGTGGGATTTACTCAAAGAGGTAACTACCGTCAGGGGTAAAGGAAAGGGTTTTTGCTTCCGTAAAGGGGAGTACAGTGGTCTCAGACAGTTTTTAAATTCTGTACAGTGGGATCAACTGACGATGTTACAAACAGTAAATTTTAAGTGGGAAGCATTCAAGGAATTAATCGTGGAAGCTACTAGACTTTATAGGATTAAGAAATATCGTTCAAGGTTTAGGCCTAAATGGTTATCAAATGAACTAATGAGACTCGTGACAGAGAAGAAAAATGCATGGGATGTATATAAATTATCAGGTGACGCAGAAGCCTGTGGCAGATATAAGCTAGTCTGTAATCAGGTCACAAAGGAGGTTCGGCAGGCGAAGGCGGATTACGAGAAATCTTTGGCAAAAGATGCTAAGAAAAACAGCAAGGATTTCTTTACTTATATAAACTCTAAAAGGAAGGGGTTGAATATGATTGGTCCACTTGACATCGATGGTTCGACTGTTGATGATCCTGCTCAGATAGCAAACAAACTGAATGAGTATTTTGCATCTACATTCACACGTGAGGAATTATTACAATTTGAAAATGGAAGAAGGTTATCAAATTGTAGCAGTGTGCTTAATGATTTTGTAATAACTGAGAGCAAAGTGGAGGAGAAATTGTTGAAGTTAAACATAAGAAAGGCACCTGGGGTGGATGGGATCTATCCAGTTATTTTAAAGGAGGCGGCAAAGCAACTAAGCAAACCCTTAGCCATAATTATGAGAGCATCCTTGGACTCAGGGGAGGTTCCCACGGACTGGAGATGTGCAAATGTGTCCCCAATTCACAAAGGTGGATCGAAGGGTGACACGAGTAATTACAGACCAGTTAGTTTAACTTCTGTTCCGGGTAAAATAATGGAGTCGCTGGTTAAAGATGCATTGCAGGATCATCTAGACAAGACTGCAGCAATAATTCAAACACAGCATGGGTTTGTTAAGGGAAAGTCTTGTCTGACAAATTTGATTGGTTATTATGATGTGGTCACAAAGGAACTGGATGCAAAAAATAATTTTGATATCATATATTTGGATTTCAGGAAAGCTTTTGACACTGTTGCGCATGGAAGACTATTGTACAAATTGGAGCAGAATGGTATTAAGGGTAAGTTGCTACAATGGATAAAAGGATGGTTAAGTGGGAGAAGACAGAGTGTGGTAATTAATGGGTGCTGCTCTTCGTGGACTAATGTTATTAGTGGAGTCCCACAGGGTTCGGTGTTAGGTCCACTGTTGTTTTGTATATTTATCAATGATATTGATGAAGGTATATCAGGCTTAATGTCGAAGTTTGCAGATGATACAAAGGTTGGCAGGGTTGTTAATGACAGTAATGGCAGTGTGCTACTGCAACAGGATCTAGATAATTTGGGCAGATGGGCTAAGAAGTGGCAACTGAAGTTCAACCTTGACAAATGCGAAGTACTGCATATGGGGAGAAGTAACCCCAGAGAAACGTACCAACTGTGTGGTACTATACTTAAGGTGGTAGAAAATGAAAAAGACCTGGGAGTAATTGTGCAGTCAGATAGGAAGTTTTCTGAGCAGTGTAGACAGGCTGCTAGGGCGGGTCATGGGGTTTTGTCAATGATATATAGGAATTTTGCTAGCAGGGAAAAGGAGGTGATTGTCCCTCTGTATAAGGCAACGGTCAGGCCACGCCTTGAGTACTGCGTACAGGTCTGGAGGCCTCATTTTAGGAAGGATGTAGATTTGCTTGGGCGTGTACAGAGAAGAGCAACACGATTGGTGAGGGGAATAAAGGGATTCTCTTACCAAGAGAGGCTTAAGTTCTGCAAATTGCAGTGGCTGGAGACTAGGCACCTGCGCGGTGATCTGATTGAGGTCTATAAGGCCTTGAATGGGTTGAGCACGCTGAATTCTGATGGGATCCTTCCACTTGTTCAGATTACCAACCTACGGGGACATAAGTTCAAATTAAGAAAGGACAGATGTAGAATAGATGTGCGGAAATTTGCCTTTAGTCAGCGGGTGGTTAATTGCTGGAACAAACTTCCATCTGTCGTTGTGGAAGTTGATAGGTTAAATAAATTTAAAGAGGAACTGGACAGGTATTTGGAGGGAATGGTGTGTTTTTTTTTTTGGCTGATGCTGCATAAGCTCCTACACTTGCTTTCTTGCATCATGTGCCACTACTACTACTACTACTACTACTTTCCTTTTAGAGTTTACATAAGTAAAGAACTCTTTGCTGTTTTTCTTTGCATCCTTTGCCAAAGATTTCTCATAAGAACTCTTTGCTGTTTTTCTTTGCATCCTTTGCCAAAGATTTCTCATAATCTGCCTTCACCTGCCTAACCTCCTTTGTGACTTGATTACAGACTAACTTATATCTGCCATAAGCTTCTGTGTCACCTGATATTTTATATGCATCCCATACATTTTTCTTCTCTGCCACGAGCCTCATTAATTCATCTGACATCCATTTAGGCCTAAGTTTTCAACATTATGTCTTAGTTGGAATAAAAAGCTTAGTAGTCTCCAAGATTAAGTCTCTCAAGACATCCCACTGTACAGAATTTAAAAAATGTCTGAGACCCCTGTAGTTACCTTTATGAAAGCAAAAGCCCTTCCCTTTAGCCTTGATGGTAGTTACTTCTTTACATAATTCCCACACCAGTACATTGTAATCACTGTCACCCAGTGGTTCCTTTATCTGCAAATTCTTAATGCATGAATAATCGCTGCTGATAATCAGATCAAGAGTATTACTCCCTCTGGTTGCCTCTTGAACATGTTGCTGTAGAAAACAGTCATCCAATAAATCCACAAAAGTCTTGCTAGCGTGTGAGTGACCAACCCACAAGTTCCAGTCAATATCTGGAATTTTAAAATCAGGTTAAAATCCTCCATTATACAGCATTCTGATTTACTGGCCCATTCTATTTCTCTGCACAATTGCTCATTATACTCATATGATTCATTAGGCCTATAATACGCACCTACTCTCATTTTTCCTTTCCCAGTGCTTGTGTCACACCAAACAGACTCAACATTGCATTGTTCACCAACATCAATTGGATACACTTCCTTAGATTTATGTGTGTCTTATCTAACAGCATTACTCCTCCTCCCTTCCTGTCCTGTCTATCCTTTCTGTACACATTGTACTCCCCAAATTCCAATTCTGCACTGGCTATGTTTGTGTGACACTATGTCTCTGATATCCCTACAATATCTGCCTTTGATGTCTTAACTAGCACTACAAGCTCATCAAATTTATTAACTCCAATCCTAGCATTGGTGTACAAGCAAGTACACATGCACCTGTTTCTACTCTTTGTTACCCTAACACAGCCCACGTATTTACTTGTTCCACTATGACTCCCAGCAGTTCTGGAAATCTCCATTGCCTTGCTTTCCAGGCTGCTGCTCATTCTAATAGAAGCTGTGCAAGAATCACTTTTGCCTGTGCCTGTGGCCACTGTTAACCTTTCAGTCTGTAGGCCAATCAGTGTTGATATAATAAAAATAATGGAGAAATGGTGCCATTCAGAGATTGCGAATGAAGAATATTATTATTGTGAGTGTGTTAAGGAGGGATAGGGAAGGCCAAAAGGGAAGTTATGCTTCTTATTAAAACTCTCTGAAAGTGATCAAACTGTATCTAGAGTGAGATCAAGTTAAGATAAACACTGAGTCTTTGGTGCAAGATGACTTCTAAAAAAAAAAGATGACAGTCAAGCTATGTTACAGATCAAACGATTCTCAGGAGTGTGATAAAAAAAAATCTCTACAGGCAATCTGAACAGACAGCCAAGTGTGATTGCCTAATTATAGACTGTTTAACCTCCCTTTTAGATTAGAAATCATGGACAGGCAATACAGTACACCTTGGAGAAACAGATTTTAGAGCCATCTGGATGTCTTTTATTTATTCCTAAATTATGAAATCATAAAACAATGGATGCAAAAAACATTTTGACATTATTCACCTTGGGCTCAGTACAGCTTTTGATATGTTTTTTTTTTTTAAATGCTGCTTATGTCAAGTGAAGCAAATTGGGATTAATAACAAGGTCTTTCATTGGATCAAGGGCTAGCATAGATATATCTGAAATCTGAGTGTTACTGACCAAAGAAAGTAAAAAGGGCTGTAATGTCCTTGATCTGGTTCTCACCAAAAATGTAAAATTTGATGATGCAGAGGAACTGGGGGGGGGGGGGGGGTAGTGACCACAATGTCATAAAATCCAGGACTATAGTGGATTGAAGTATTTCTTGAACTGGAGAGAGAACTACTGTACAAATTGGAGCAGTATGGCATTAAGAGCAAGTTGCTACAATGGATAAAAGGGTGTTTGAGTGGGAGAAGACAGAGAGTGGTAATCAATGGACATTGCTTTTTGTGGACTAATGCTGTTAGTGCAGTCCCCCATGGTTCGGTGTTGGGCCCATTGTTGTTTTCTTTATTTATCAATGATATTGATGAAGGTATACCAGGCTAAATGTCCAAGTTTGCAGATGATACAAAGGTTAGCAGGGTTGTTAATGACAGTAAGCTACTGCAAAGTATCTACAAAATTTGGGCAGATGGGCTGAGAATTGGCAACTAAAGTTTAACATTAGCAAAAGCAAAGTACTGCATATGGATAGAAGTAACCCCAGAGAAACTCGTTTCATTCTCTACCACATTGAGTGTGGTACTACACTCAGGGTGGTGAAGAATGAAAAAGACTTGGGGGTAATTGTGCAGTCATAAATGAAGTTTCTGATGCAGACAGGCTACCAGTGCAGCTCATGGGGTTCTTGTCAATGATGTACAGGAATTTTGGTAGTAGGGATAAGGAGGGATACTCTTGTATAAGGCAATGGTCAAGCCACACCTTGAGTACTGCATACAGGTCTGGAGGCCTCATTTTTGAAGGATGTAGAGTTGCTGGAACGAGTACAGCGAAGGGCAAGAAGATTGGTGAGGGAACAAAGGGATCCTCTTATGAAAAAAGGTTTAAGTTTGAAAAATTGCAGTGTCTGGAGACTAGGCACCTGTGAGGTGATCTGATCGAGGTGTATAAGGCCTTGAATGGGTTGAGCAAGCTTAATGCTGATGGAATTCTTCCTCTTGCTCACATTACAAATCTGACGGGCATAAATTCAAATTGAGGAAGGACAGTCTTAGAATAGATGTGTGGAAATTTGCCTTTAGCCAGCAGGTAGTTGATTGCTGGAACAAATTTCCATCTGTCACTGTGGAGGTTGATAGTGTAAATAAATTCAAGGAAGAACTGGACAAACTTTTAGAGAAAATGGATGTGTGAAATGGAATTTTTTTGCTTATTGAGACCAGCTGGTTAGATATAAGCTGGTCTGTAACCAAGTTACAAAGGAGGTTAGGCAGGCAAAGGCAAATGATGCAAAGAAAAACAGCAAAGAGCTCTTTACTTATGTAAATTCTAGAATGAAGGGGATGAATCAGATTGGTCTACTTGATACTGATGGTTCAACTGTTGATGATCCTGCTCAGGTAGCTAACAAACTAAATGAATATTTTCCATCTACATTCACACATAAGGTGTTATTTATTCAGGGAGGGGAATGCCAGAGGTGTATTCAACTCTGGCAGTAAGCTAGATAATCTTGTAATAACTGAGAGTAAAGTAGAGGAGAAATTGTTGAAAGGCACCTGGGGTAGATGGCACCATAAGAAAGGCACCTGGGGTAGATGGAATCTATCCAGTTATATTAAAGGAGGGGGTAAAGGAAGTAAGCAAACCCCTTAGCCATAATTATGAGAGCTTCCCTGGACTCAGGGGAGGTACCCATAGACTGGCGATGTGCAAATGTGACCCCAATCCACAAAGGAGGATCAACGGGAGACACAGGTAATTACAGACCTGTTAGTTTAACTTCTGTTCCAGGGAAATTAATGGAGGCACTGGTTAAAGAAGCACTGCAGGATCATCTAGACAAGACTTCAGTTATAGCTTGGACACAGCATGGGTTTGTTAAGGGGAAGTCTTGTCTGACCAATTTGATTGGATACTATGATGTAGTCACAAAGGAACTGGATGCAAAGAATAACTTTGATATCATATATTTGGATCTTAGAAAAGCCTTTGATACTGTTGCACAAGGAAGACTGCTGCACAAATTGGAGCAGTGTGGCATTGGAGGCAAATTACTGCTAGGGAAAAAGGGATGGTTGAGTGGGAGAAGACAGAGTGGTAATCACTGGAAACTGCTCTTCGTGGACTAATGTTATTAGTCGAGTCCCTCAGGGTTCAGTGTTGGGTCAGTTGTTGTTTTCTGTATTTATAAATGATATTGATGATGGTATATCAGGCTTAATGTCCACGTTTGCAGATGATACGAAGGTTGCCAGAGTTGTTAATGACACTAATGACAGTACACTGCTGCAACACGATCTAGAAAAGTTGAGCAGATGAGCTGAGAGGTGGCAAATGAAGTTTAACATTGACAAACGTAAAGTACTACATATTGGAAGCAGTAATCCCAGAGTAACATATCAACTCTGTGGTACCACACTGACAGTGGTATTGAATGAAAAGGACCTGGGGGTAATTGTGCAAGCAGATATGAAGTTTTCTGAGCAGTGCAGACGGTCTGCCAGAGTAGCTCATGGTGTATTGCCAATGATATATAGGAATTTTTCTAGCAGGGATAAGGAGGTGATTATTCCCTTGTATAAGGCAATGGTCAGACGACACCTAGAGTATTGTATACAGGCCTGGAGGCCTAATTTCAAGAAGGATGTAGAGCTGCTGGAACGAGTACAGAGAAGGGCAACAAGAGTAGTGAATGGAACAAAGGGGGTGCTCTTACGAAGAAAGGCTTAAGTTTTGCATATTACAGTGTCTGGAGACTAAGCACCAGCGAGGTGATCTGATAGAGGTGTATAAAGCCTTGAATGGTTTGAGCATGCTCAATGCTGATGGGATTCTTCCGCTTGCTCAGAATAATCACCTGAGAGGGAATAAATTCAAATTGAGGAAAGATGGTTGTAGGATAGATGTGCAGAAGTTTGCCTTTAGCCAGCGGGTGGTTGATTGCTGAAACAAACTTTCATCTGTCGTTGTAGAAGTTGATAGCTTAAATAGATTCAAGGCAGAACTTGACAAACATTTGGAGCGAGGGGATGGGTGAAATAAGGGTGTTTTTTTTTTTTTTTTGGCTGATGCTGTATAAGCTTGCTTCCTTGCATCTATGCCTCTTTTTTTTCCTTTGTCCTCGCCTCTTCCCACGTTCATATGGGGTCGGCAATGCTAATGCTAATTCTATAATAAGAAACTGTACAGGTAGATAGAGTGGGCCAGTAAATCAGAGAGTCTTATAATGGGGGATTTTAATTTCCCAGGCATTGACTGGAATTTGTGGGTTGGTCACTCACACATTAGCGGATTTATTGGATTTATTTTGTGGATTTATTGGATGACTGTTTTCTACATCAGCATGTTAGAGAGGCAACTAGAGGGAGTAATGCTCTTGATTTGATTATCAGTAGTGATTCTTCATGCATTAAGAATCTGCAGATGAATGAACCACTAGGTGGCAGTGATCACGGTGTGCCGAAGTGGGATTTACTCAAAGAGGTAACTACCATCAAGGGTAAAGAGAAGGGTTTTTGCTTTCGTAAAGGCGAATACGATGGACTGAGACAGTATTTAAATTCTATACAGTGGGAACAACTGATGATGTTGCCAACAGCAAATTCAAAATGGGAAGCATTCAAAGAACTTATCTTGGAAGCTACTAGGCTTTACATACCAACTAAGAAATATTGTTCAAGGTTTAGGCCTAAATGGATGTCAGATGAACTAATGAGACATATGGCAGAGAAGAAAAATACATGGGATACATACAAATTAACATGTGACACAGAAGCCTATGATAGATACAAGTTGATCTGTAACCAAGTTACAAAGGAGGTTAGGCAGGCGAAGGCAGATTACAAGATATCTTTGGCAAGAGATGCAAAGAAAAACAGCAAAGAGTTCTTTACTTATGTAAACTCTAAAAGGAAGGGGATGAATCAGATTGGTCCACTGGATATCGATGGGTCAACTGTTCATGATCCTGCTCAGGTAGCTAACAAACTAAATGAATATTTTGCATCGACATTCACACATGAGGAGTTATTCAGTGAGGGGAATGCCAGAGGTGTATTAACTCTGGCAGTAAGCTAGAGAATCTTGTAATCTCTGAGAGTAAAGTGGTGGAGAAATTGTTGAAGATAAACACAAGAAAGGCACCTGGGGTGGATGGGATCTATCCAGTTATATTAAAGGAGGCAGCAAAGTAAGTAAGCAAACCTTTAGCCATAATTATGAGACCTTCCTTGGACTCAGGGGAGGTACCAATGGACTGAAGATGTGCAAATGTGACCCCAATTCACAAAGCATTAGCATTAGCAGAGGCATATGATGCAAGAAAGCAAGGATCAAAGGCTGACACAAGTAATTACAGACCTGTTAGTTTAACTTCTGTTCCAGGGAAATTAATGGAGGCACTGGTTAAAGAAGCACTGCAGGATCATCTAGACAAGACTTCAGTTATAGCTCGGACACAGCATGGTTTTGTTAAGGGGAAGTCTTGCCTGACCAATTTGATTGGATACTATGATGTAGTCACAAAGGAACTGAATTCAAAGAATAACTTTGATATCATATATTTGGATCTTAGAAAAGCCTTTGATACTGTTGCACAAGGAAGACTGCTGCACAAATTGGAGCAGTGTGGCATTGGAGGCAAATTGCTGCTATTGATAAAGGGGTGGTTGAGGGGGAGAAGACAGAGAGTGGTAATCAATGGACACTGCTCATCGTGGACTGATGTTATTAGTGGAGTCCCTCAGGGCTCAGTGTTGGGTCCATTATTGTTTTCTGTATTTATAAATGATATTGATGATGGTATATCAAGCTTAATGTCCAAGTTTGCAGACGATAAGAAGGTTGGCATGTTTGTCAAGGATACTACTGACACTATGCTGCTGCAACAGGATCTGGAAAGGTTGAGCAGATGGGCTGAGAGGTGGCAAATGAAGTTTAACATTGAAAAATGTAAAGTACTACATATGGGAAACAGCAACCCCAGAGCAACGTATCAACTCTGTGGTACTACACTGACAGTGGTAGAGAATGAAAAGGACCTGGGGCTAATTGTGCAGGCAGATATAAAGTTCTCTGAGCAGTGCAGATGGACTGGAAGAGTAGCTCATGGTGTATTGTCAATGATATATAGGAATTTTTCTAGCAAGGATAAGGAGGTGATTATTCCCTTGTATAAGGCAATGGTCAGACTACACCTAGAGTACTGTATACAGGCCTGGAGGCCTCATTTCAAGAAGGATGTAGAGCTGCTGGAACGAGTACAGAGAAGGGCAACAAGAGTAGTGAATGGAACAAAGGGGTGCTCTTATGAAGAAAGGCTTAAGTTTTGCAAATTACAGTGTCTGGAGACTAGGCACCAGCGAGGTGATCTGATAGAGGTGTATAAAGCCTTGAATGGTTTGAGCATGCTCAATGCTGATGGGATTCTTCCTCTAGTTCAGAATAATCACCTGAGAGGGCATAAATTCAAATTGAGGAAAGACAGATGTAGGATAGAAGTGCGGAAATTTGCCTTTAGCCAGCGGGTGGTTAGTTGGTGGAACAGACTTCCATCCCTTGTCGTGGAAGTTGATAGCCTAAATAAGTTTAAATCTCAGCTGGACAGGTATTTCGAACGAACAGAGGGGTGAAGTGGAAGTCGTTATTTTTTTTTTATTTATTTATTTATTTATTTTATTTTATTTTATTTTATTTTTTTTTTTTTGGCTGATGCTGCATAAGCTTGCTTTCTTGCATTGGTGCCTCTACTAATGCTAATGCTAGATGCTAACATTATGCCTGCTGGATACGAGTTCACTATGGGAAGTATTGCCTCTGCTAATGTTAATGCTAACAATATGCCTGCTGGATATGAGTTCACTATGGGAAGTATTGGGCATTCGACTCACTCTGGTGGCTGAGCGTCCTGGGCAGACTCGGGGAAGCTAAAGTACCCATCAACCTCTATATAGTCATAGAAAGCTATCTCTCACAAAGAAAAATTGAGATAAACGCTCCATACAAAAATATCGCAAGAACAGTACACAGAGGATGTCCACAAGGGTCTGTATTGGGCCCAATCCTCTGGAACTTGGTATTTGATAAGTTCTTGAGAACGGACCTAGGAATGGTGGGGGTGCAGGCCTTCACAGATGACCTGATTCTGACAGTACAAGCAAACTCCAGAGCCCAACTGGAAATCCTAGCTAATCAGGCCATGCAGATACTCCAGCAGTGGGCCATGAAGAATTTCTTAACAATGTCACCGACAAAGACATCATCGGCGCTGCTTAAAGGAACCGTGCAACTGAGATGATTACTGCAGATTAAGATTGATGGGACAACTATCAAGTTTGCCAGTCAACTAAAATACGTGGGTGTCATACTAGACAATAACTTATCCTTCCAACCACATCTCAAATTCCTAAGACAAAAGATCAGAAACTACTCTGCCACGGTAGCTAGAGTCACAAGGCAAGACTGAGGTCTCAAAAAGCGTACCCTAGCCTTATACTACAAGACAACCTCCCTCCCAATAATTACATACGATTCAGCAATCTGGTACGACAAAACTGCCATGGTCGTAAATAAGAGAACCCTGAATGCAATTCAACGCACCATTCTGCTCATTACCACCCGCGCCTGCAGAACGGCGAGTAACCCAGCGCTGCAGGTGATAGCAGCAGTACTTCCACTTGATCTTGAAATTGCAAGAACATGACTCCTCTACTCCTTATCTAAGGGAATAACCACCACTTTCCTGGAATTTACAATAGATCCAACAAACAACCACAAGGCAGAAAAGATCTGGCTTCAGTCTCACCTGCTGTAGGTGTGGCAGAACAGGTGAGCAGAAACAACCAAAGGAGCCATCACCCACATGTTCTTGCCGCAACTTGAAAAAATTTATCCACAATCGCCTACTTGGTTCTTTCCAGGTTGCACACAACATACAGTCAGTCCTCGTACAACACATGTTTACACTACACGAATTGGCTCATACACGATTTATAAATAGGGGAACGATATCGTATATAACAAGAACCAAATTCGCTTATGCACGATTCGTCTTTGTGTTTACAAGAAATGGCAGTCGAATGCAGAATCACCCCAACACGATAGGAATGAAGAGAAGATTCTGAAAATGTGTTTATGTTTTTTCATATCAGTGAAGGGGAAACACATTTCACCATAATAACGTAAAAATCCACACAATTCCAGCTATCGGTATTATCGCAAATGCAATTAGATCGAGTTTACTACCAGTTTATAACAGATTCCACTAGCAGAAACGCAATTGGAAATTGTTTTTATTGTTTTATGGTAGTAACCCCCAGAAATTTGCTTTAGTAAAAAGTGAGATGTTAATAGTGTGTCTCTGCCTTTACGGTGTTGTTTATTCAGTTGCTACACATGCAGCTTTGTTTATGTGTATCAAGTGTGCCTCCTTATTTTGTAATTATGCTTTATTCCCTAAAAATGAGTAAAATACTTAAAAGGAAGCGTTGGTGAAGACACTACAGATTCTGAGAGAAAAAGAAAAGCAATATCGATAAACAGAGGCAGACTGGGTCAAAAATTCTTACCCGGGAAAATTTGTAGTGACCTCATACTAGCGTTTATAGCCAAAATCACACCGGCCTCTGGCCCACCAGGCTTCTCCCGGTAAGGCTTATGGCCAGTCTGCCTCTGTGGATAGAGAAAATATATGAAATTGTGAAACGCTTTGAGCGAAATGAAAGACCATGTGATATTGCACGTGCTACAGGCCTAAATGAGGAAACGCCAAGAATTAGAAAGAATGCAGAGAAAATAAAAACAACTTTCATTGCAGGAACAACTCAAAGTGTAATTAAAATCCATTAGATTAAGACACCAAGAATTGGAAGAGTTGGAACGGCTGTCATCTGTTTGGATTTAAAAAATCAAACAAAGAACAAGTTTGCTTACGATAGAAGCAAAAGCATTAGCAATATTTTTTTATGTAATAGTCATAATAAAATACTTACGTATTTTATTACGATTATTTATTGTGTTTGGTAATGTTTTGGTTAAAAATGTGTGTTCAATCTTGGGTGGTCGGTACCTAACCCTATTTTTCCCAGAGGGCCTGTTGTTTATATTGCACGATTTTGCATTGCACGAGGGTTTCTAGAAACACAACTATCGTGCTATACGAGGACTGACTGTACTTGCTAACTGGACATGGACCCTTCAATGCAAAGTAATGGACTTCGCCCTCGTAGAAGAGCCCTGCTGTACATGTGGAGAGATCGAAACCTGGGAACACCTTATGTATGACTGTCCGCAATACGAGGATCTCAGGTGCATCCTAATCAAGAGTATAAGATACCTCCCCAAAGAGCAAGAGTTTCACCTACTGGATTCAGAGGAGGAATACAGAGCCCTGACCAACTTCACTCAAGAACTCTTCTCAAGAAGGAGAATGCTAAATGCAATACACCAGGAGTGAAAGACGACCAGCTAGATAACAAATAAAAGCATCCTTTCGGACAAACCCAGGAATGATAATTATGTGGAAGATACTAGCTTTGGTCCTTGCGGTTGTCACAGACATTCTCTCAGATATGCCAGACAACTTGTTTGTTATTGTTTGTTATTTTGGTTTTTAGGAGCATTAGCAACTAAGGCCATATTGCTCCGGGATATGCGGTGGTCATTCCCTGACCTTTCCGCATCCTCCGTATTTGGTGGTCACGGGCTCGAACCCCGGTCTAATCAAGAAGCGTGTGCTACGCACTGTCGCTCCTTCCCACCTGGCTACGGAGGCGCCAGACAAGTTGTACTTTGCTTATTGGTGGCTTGAAGTGGTGGAACCCATGTTTAGTCTCTAGCTAATTTCCGGTCAACCCTTCCCTATCTCTTCCATCATGCAGTATGATTGATGACTTTTGAGGTTATGAAGAACATCGTGGCAAGATCCAATATTCCTTACATTTCGAGGGTACAGCTCTAAAATGGTGTTCGCAGGCCGGCCGCTAGTTAGTACACTGGACCGAACCTATTGGTAACTCTCTAGGAGGCTTCCAGATCTAAACCTCCCAAGCACTTCCTAATTCATTTCACAAATATACGTGGTCTCAATTCTAATCTCAACAATGTCTATTTCCACTTGCGGTCTACCAAACCCCATGTACTTTTTCTGACAGAATCTCAGTTATCGGTTGATTCAATTACTGCTTATTTCAGGTGCCCAAATTATTCGCTGTAAGATTCCTTTCACCTCAAAGGTGGTACTTGTGCATATGTCCGTTCTGATATTCCCTGTCAGAGACCTGGCAATTTGGAATCTCCTCTCTTTGATCTTCTCTGGCTTAAAATCTCTCTACCTCATTGTGTCAAATTCATCTGTGGTCTCTACCATTCTCCCAACCCCACTAATCATTTGGAGCTCTTTGACTTCCTCTCTTTTCAACTTGACTTTCTCCAGTCCAACTTTCCTTACAGTGATAAATTTTCCTTGGTGAATTTAACGTTCAAAACTCCAGCTGGCTTCCATTTTCTAGTCACACCGACCCAGCTGGACGAGATGCTGAGGCTTTTGCAATTACTAATGACTTTGCACAAATTGTTCATTTACCTACAAGAATATCGGACAATCCTAATCATACAGCCAACGTGCTTGATCTTTTTCTCACAAACAACCCTTCTAAGCACACAGTCAAAATGAGAAGCCTTTAGGCACTTTGGATCACAACTTGGTGATTGTCTCTTCTCCAATGGAGCCTTTATCTCATGGCTATTCCCAACCTCGTGTTGTTGGGCATTACCAGAATGCAAAATGGGATGACTTGCGAGACTTCTTTTCTTCTTTTCCTTCCTCGGATTACTGTTTCAAAACTTCTGATGTCAACGTTTGCTCAGATTGTGTCAGTGAAATTATTCTTGCATGAATGGAATCCTTTATCCCACACTCCACTTTAAAATCTCATCCGTTATCTAAACCTTGGTTTTCCAATAAATGTGCTAAGGCTGTTCAAGAGAAGAATGTTGCATATCGTAATTGGCTTGTTTCTAATTCTTCAGTTTCATTTTCTGCCTACATTAAAGCTCGCAACAATTGTAAAGCAGTTATTAATCAGTCCAAACTAGAGTTTGAACAAGCTAAGAGTAGAAAACTTGCTTCTTGCCCTAATTGTAGCCGAGCATTCTGGTCGCTTGCCAAAGCTACTGGCTGCAACTTTTGCCCATCTCTGCTCCCACCTCTGTCCAAACCAGATGGTTCTGTTGTAATTTCAGCCAAGGATAAAGCTGACCTGCTAGCTTCCCATTTTTCTTCCAACTCATGTATTAATGATCTTGGTAAAACACCTCCCACCATTCCCAACACGCTCCATTCAATGCCTCCTGTGGTCTTCCGTCAAAAGGATGTCAGAAGGATTTTGACGAATCTTGATGCTAAGAAAGCTCCAGGTCCCATGGTATTTCTCCACTTGTTCTCAAAACCTGTACTCCTGAACTTACTCCTATTCTTTGCCGCCTTTTTTCACTTTCTTATTCCAAAGGTGTTTTTCCTTCTGCTTGGAAATTTGCTCATATCCAGCCAGTTCCTAAAAAGGGTCACAAATCTCTCCCATCCAATTATCGTCCCATTGCAATTACTTCTACTCTTTCTAAAGTAATCAAGAAATCAATTAACCGCCAACTCTTAAACTACCTAGAAACCTTCCGTCTGATCAACGATCGCCAGTATGGATTCCGTCAGTGTCGATCCACTGGTGATATTCTGGCTTATGTTACCCGTTTATGGACTAATTCAATGGAAAGGTTCGGTGAAACACAAGTAGTTGCTCTTGACATCTCAAAGGCTTTTGATCGTGTTTGGCATAAAGGTCTTCTAAACAAGCTTCCATCTTATGGTTTGCCAACTGTTTTTAGTAATTGATTATCCAGTTTTCTCTCTGATCGCTCACTGAGGGTGATGGTAGATGGCTATCTGTCTTCTAACTTCTCCACTAATGCTGGTGTCCCCCAAGGTTCAGTTCTTTCCCCCACTCTTTCCCCCTTTTATATTAATGACCTTCTTCCATTGACTGGAAATCCTATCCATAGTTTTGCCGATGATAGCACATTGCATTCCACTTTCCATTTTGAGAAACTTTGCCTTGCTCAATCAGCTTCAACTTCTGGAAAATCTGTTACCAATTCCTTAAATGCCGATCTTCAGGTAATTCTCCAGTGGGGCAAAGACAACCTAGTTGATTTCAACCCTTCTAAAACTCAGTCTTGTCTTATATCTCCCAAAAAGGATTGTTCTGCTCCTATGCTTATCCTTAGTGAAACTCTGATTTCTAGGCAAAATGATATATCTCTTTTGGGGATTATCCTGACTTATAATCTCCCTTGGCACATGCACATTAGAAATATTGCTTCCTCTGCATCTAAAAAACTTTGTTTTCTCTTTCGCTCTCGGCATTACTTTTCTTCCAAACAGCTGCTCACTCTGTATAAATCACAAATCCACCCTGCCATGGAATATTGTTCGCACATCTGGGGTGGTGCCCCCAAAACCTCTCTCAGGCTTCTTGATTCCGTTCAGAAGAGAGCAGTTAGGTTAATTAATGATTTAACTCTAACAGAGTCTCTCCATTCGCTGTCTGATAGATGTACTGTTTCTGCTGCATGCCTCTTCTACAGATACTTCTATGAGCACTGTTCTTCTGAATTGGCTTCTATAATTCCTGCTCTCTCTTTCAAAACAGTCCGAACACGTGCCGCTATTAGCCAACATCTATTTGCTGTCCAACTTCAAACTCACAGAACCAAGTTTTCTTTTCATCTTCCTCGTTTATTCATTCAACTGCCGTTTTCTGGAACAACCTTCCTTCATATATATTTCCTGAAAATTACAGTCTACAGAAGTTCAAGACCAATATCAACAAATATCTTCTTTCGTCTTCTCACCCTTCAACCCAAGCACGGTACCAAGTACTATAGGTTCTAATACCTCTCGTGTTTGGAGTCTATATAAAAAAAAAAAAAAAAAGCTGTCTTGCCTAGAAATAGTGACGATGCACTTTCTACAATTATACAAACCAACACTGGAATCAAGAAACACTGCCTATGTACCAACAAATGTGAGATCTAAGTGAAACTGACAAATCTACTAACCGAAGATGGGGAACTTAAGACAAAGACATTCAAACTGGACGGGACACTGTCCCACGAGCGACTCTACTACCGGACGTGATCTTATATGACTACACTACAACTGCTGCAGCCTCACAGCCATGTAGCCAAATGGTGATCTATACCAGCTCCCTTGCCTGGTACCTTTTTTCCTCTCCCTGGCAGAGGGGGGAGGAGAGATCTACCTGTCTCCTCCCTCCCCTGCCACCCTATATACTTTGCCTGGTGAGGCATGGGCATGCCTTACTGACCACCTGGGGTTGCCTTCCCTATCGACCCCATACTCACGTCTTTCCCTCGTCTTCAGTCTCTCCCCCCCCACTCTGACAATACGCCAGCGTAAACCCCACACAACTAATCAAAATTAACGATTTCTAAATTGAAACTTGAACCACATTAACCTCTCTTGGCTTTTTTTAAACTTAAGTGTCCCCCGTTTTTTTTTTTTTAGGTCCTAGCCACGGAAATCTCAGGAAATTAGGTGGCAGGACCTGCCAGAGTATATATAAGCTACTGGGTTCCTGGTCTGCCTCCACGGGGCATAAGTGGGGGCAACACTGGGCCCCAACAGGGGTCCAGCGGCTAAACGACCAGAAGACCAATGGTACACGACACTAAACAATCCAAGACCGACACACTTTTAAATCTCTGGCATTTACAGCATACTGTATCACATCACAACGTAAACTCCCCAGAGATGGGGGGGGGAATCCCTAATGCCACTTGACCTAAACACACTTACACTTACACACTCATGGGAAGTATTCCAGGGATTTATTCTGGAAGCTACCAATGCATCTGTTCCAGTGGAAACATTTCACAAAGGAAAGATGCCCAAGAGGTTTTAATTGAAAAAAAAAAAAAAAAAAAAAGTATAGGATAGTTGCAGACTGTTGCAAGATACTGATTTTAATGAGTGAAATTGAAAAACTGAAAGTAAAGCCAAGTGAAAAATTGAAATAATCTGATGGTGTGATGGCCAAGAACATTACCTGCTAAGTGTATAGCTCAGCCTTGTTTAGAATTTGAGAACCAATTCACGTTCTGTCCTAATGTAAATAAATAAGTGACCAATGGTAAAGCACAATGTGAGGCAAGGTTGAAAGGATGGGGAATAGAGTGCAGATAAGAAATCTAGAGGTTAAAAGAAATGTTGCTTTTCTTGAGGCATTCACTAAATGTGAGTGATTTAATTCACTAAATGTGAGTAATGTAATTTTTTTTCTATTTTAACTTCATTGCTCACCAATCCTATGAAATTAAATGAAATGAACTTATGTAATACAGTATATTTCCTTAGAAACAGGATTGCATTTTGTTATAATAGAAATGAGTGTTTGCAGTAAAGTTCTGCATCTGCTAAAACGTCTAAGCAATTATGAACTTAAAGTCCCAAGAGGAAGTCAAAGATAAAAATTCTACTCACCTAATCCAGTGGGGGGACGAACAGCTTGATTCATGCTTGGATCAATAAAAGTAATAATCAGTATTATACATGTCGAAACTTTTATGATTTGAAGCATGTTGTTCTGAAAAAATAAAGAACTACTTATTTACAAAACACATTACAAATTCACATTACAATAATATGCACAATAATCAAGGCAACAAAAACAATAAAAAGAAATATATATAAACAACATTTTGAAACTGTTACGATCTCCTGGCAGTCCAAACTCCAATACCAAATGCATTTGAATCCAGAGTGTAAATGTCATTTATGTCGACATAGAGGCTGCATTTGATAGTCTAATTATTACAGCTGTTCTGAATCTGCTAAACAATTTCTTCCTGATAAAAGGTGGTTGTACTTGCTTTTTCTGCAATCACTCCTACATAATAGAACAGTACACCATATCAGAATGCTTCCTCTATCTGATTTATCTGTGCAGGCGAGGTGATGATTTATTGTATCTGCAAGGTGGTGTGGTGTTCCATTGTATCTACTGTTTTATTACGCTCCTTATTATGTAAATGTGTACCAGAGACAATGTAATTACTTAAGCTGACATTATAAAGCTCCTAAAGGAAATATCACTGTCAGTTGAGACAGGAGTGATCATAACTGTCATCAGCAACAAATTAATGCTCTCTTCATCCATCTCTGCCATTTCAGACTAAAACTCAACTCCAAAAAATCTGTAATTATGGTTTTTTCTTTGAAACAGTCTCCTACGCTTATGCAACCCTCATGAAGGCCAGTAATTTCAAATATGACAAACCACAAAGTTTAGGAACTCAAATCTCAGTTTAGTTTCCAAAACGATTCAGTTCACTGAATATGAACTCTCCAAAACATGCTGACTCCACTGGAGAGCCCCATCAACATGTCTCCACATAATAGTGCAAAAAACCACAACAAGCTATCTCCAAACCACTGTGTATTCTACTGTTCTATATACTGACAAAATATGGTCCACTGTTGCACCTTTGCTTCTGAAACACATCTTTACCAGTGAATACCAGATACTAAAGTGGACCACCCACAAACATCATCCTCCTCCTGCACAACACAAGAGAGGAAATATAGCCGCGCAACTTCAACACTCAACACCAATATGGGCCATTCAACTTGAAATCCTATGGCTGCCTCAACTGATCTGCAAAAAGAAAAGTTCAACCTCTGTTAAAATGCTTGTTGGCACAATCAACTCCCCTGACTTCTGAAACATATGTCAATAGCACGGCCCAGGTGCTAAGGTTTATTGCATTGTGGTTGATCTTTTGTTTATCTTAGCAATTCTTCATTGCTCTTGATAAAGTTATACTGCGTTTGATATTTTCCCCACTTGGCAATAACTTGAAGAGATCTACCTTCCCGTGGTCTGGGCCAGGCAGCTGGGATGAATCCCCAGCTGGCAGAGTGAGCTAATTTCGATTTCTGTTTTGAAATTCCATGGATTTTTGGCTTCAAGTGATTTTGTCCAGGTCTCTATTTGTCATGATTGCATCTGCTCCGGAGTGTTGTACTAACAATAGGTAGTGGAATTGACAAGTCAAGATTAATGTCAAAAAGAAGAAGGAAAATTACTGAACCTTGAGCTGAGGTTTCGGAGACTTCTGAGAAGGAACTATAGGAGCAAACTCCAAAGAAATTAGTGGTCCCAGAATGGGAAACTATGGAAAACCCGAGGTGCTGGGGTGAATCCTGAGACCTCTGAAGGCCTGGTGTGCCAATTCAAGTAGAAGAGGATTCTGAGACTGAACCCTCACTCAGTGACTTAGATCAAGTTGATCTGTTGGCTAAGTTGGTTGAAGAACTGGGTCGCGTAGAGATCAGCTGGACGGGTTTTGAGGCTCTGAATGACTTTAGACAGAGACTTAGGAGACAATAACAGATCTGAAGTATGCTTACACCAGTAATGCAAATGATACAGTCTTGTACTACTTGGATCATACAGAGAAGTTTGTTGAGAAGGTGACTCTGGAGAACAAAATTTTGAAAGTGAAATTGGAAACAGTATTTTAAGGGCGAGTCCTGCAAGTGAAAACCTATGCAGAAGTGACCAGACCTCTAGATGAGGAATGGTCCAAGACAAAAGCTATCATCACAAAGGCAAAATCCGAGATATTTGACAATAGTGATCAGGTAAAGGCTGAATTGGTGGAGAACATTGATCCTATCTTCCCTCACATCAAGATTGTGGCAGTGAGACTGATTCGTGATTGACAGGTTTCCGTGGAAATGGCAACTGAACAGGTTAAGATTTCTGAATGCTGACAAGTGAAAGAACTGGGCACGGAAAGGACCCTCAAGAGACGGCCCAAGCTCATGGTGCTTGATTAGAACAGAGACATCACTAAGGAACATTTTATGAATGAATTATGAGAAAGAAATCTTGTAGACAGTGGGATACCCTGAGAGCAGATGCTTTCAGAAAACTAGAAATAAGGCCAGAGGTTCGATTGTACTAGAGGTTTCTGGTGCCATCAGGAGGTTCCTGGTAAACAGAGTATTTACAGATTGGGGTCGCACTGAGTGAGGGACCTCCTACTGCCAACACAATGCTACCGATGTATGGCCTATGGTCATGTAGCGAGACACTGTCAAGCAGATGTGTTCTGTGACCATTCTTTTAAGGAATGTAGGATGAGCTTCCAAAGTGTGCCAACTGCTGCAGGAAGAAAAGTCCACTGGCACATACACACAGCTGTGAACAGGATAGGTATTGTATCCCAAATATCTAAAAGCAACAGAATATCCTTCAAAAGATGTACCGATTATGGTGATTAGTCAGAGGTATCTAGCTGTGTTGTGCAGGGTGATGGCGGCTGGTTGGCACTGGGAAGATCCAGACAAGATCTTATGTACACAGAATGGATGACCACATCTGGTGGGGGTTGCATGGCTGCTTTCGGTGTATTTAAGTTGTAAGTGTTGGTGTGGAGAGGTGTTCCTGTCTGATGTAGGCTTCCTTGTTATGTTAACATTAAAATATATTATGTTAACAGTGTATAAAAAGGAATGGTGATTTATGGAATTTCTTAGATTAAGAAATTTTCTGACTATGTTAATACTTTTAAGTTGACCATGGAGGTTTCCTGGTTAATGTTAAGATTGCAGAAGGCAATTTAATTTGAATTTATTTATGGAGCAAGTCTCCCTTCCTCTGTAGTGCCTGATTGGGCTTCGAGCAGGGTAGGGCAACTGATTCTTGCTCCAAATGATATGATCTTAAGGTCAAGATTTATATTTTGTTGTCTGACGGGATATCGGGTTTTATGGTTTTTCTAGAGATGGGCGACCCCCCTATTGGTGGGGATGGTAACTCGTGATGGTGTGGAGATGCCATCCTTGCCAAGAGACTTAAGGGTCATTCTTTCTATTATTTGTTATGTTGTTAATCAAAACAGACTGTTGTGAAATTTGACAAAATACTAACCATGAATGGATCAGATACAATCACGACAAAGTACTGTATCAGTTGCATATGGGTTGGAGCCCAGGTGACAAATGATGAGAGACTTTGACAAATGATGTCAGTAGCACATCCAACCACCTACCTTCAGAGCCACTCCTACTCTTAGTTAAAGTAAAACAGGCTGAATATCTCAAACAGATTTCTTCCCATCCAGGCACTTCCTATAATACAAATGATCAGGAGAGAGAGACAGAGAGAGAGAGAGAGAGAGAGAGAGAGAGAGAGAGAGAGAGAGAGAGAGAGAGAGAGAGAGAGAGCGCTATCCAGGAATTTGTTTCAGACTGCTATTACAGGTATTCACTGGGTGAACTGGTTCCAGTATTGTATCACTCTTGATGTCTGCTTTCCAAATGATGCCCTTGCCTGCCATTTTAGGCCAAAACAAGTACTTCTCCTACACACTGATGATCTCTCTTGCACAGAAACTGATGTGCAGCTGTACACAGAGCAATTTACAACACATCTGCAAAGTGTGGGGTTGGAAAAATATGCTGGTCAACAAGCCTACTTGTAATAAATACCTGCATATCACTAGTTTTGAATTGTAACAGTTCCAAATTGTTAATTTATTAGTAGCATATACAAATGCTAAGATAAAGAGGCTCCACATGTAACCAGACATTCATTACATTGGTGATTCTTAACCTTTAGTAAACAGAATGTGCAGAACCACAGAGTATTTTCTAATTTAGGGTGAGCACCACAACAAATTTGTATATAACTGTTACATTAGCATTAGCAAAGGCACATGATGCAAGAAAGCAAGCTTATATAGCATCATCCAAAAAAAAAAAAAAAAAAACACTTATTTCACCCATCCACTTGCTCCAAATGTTTATTAAGTTCTGCCTTGAATCTATTTAAGCTAACTTCTACAATGGCAGATGGAAGTTTGTTCCACCAATCAACCACCCACCGACTAAAGACAAACTTCCGCACATCTATCCTACAACCATCTTTCCTCAATTTGAATTTATGCCATCTCAGGCGATTATTCTGAGCAAGAGGTAAAATCCCATCCGCATTGAGCATGCTCAAACCATTCAAGGCTTTATACACCTCAATCAGATCACCTCGCAGGTGCCTAGTCTCCAGACCCTGTAATTTGCAAAACTTAGCCTTTCTTCGTAAGAGCAACCCTTTATTCCATTCAGTAATCTTGTTGCCCTTCTCTGTACTCGTTCCAACAGTTCTACATCAATCTTAAAATGAGGCTGCCAGACCTCTATACAGTACTCAAGGTGTGGCCTGACCATTGCCTTATACAAGGGGATAATCACCACCTTATCCTTGCTAGAAAAATTCCTTTATATCATTGACAAGATACCATGAGCTACTCTTGCAGACCATCTGCACTGCTCAGAAAACTATATATCTGCCTGCACAATTATCCCCCGGTCCTTTTCATTCTCTACCACTGTCAGTGTGGTACTACAGAGTTGATAGGTTACTCTGGGATTATTGCTTCCCATATGTAGTACTTTACATTTGTCAATGTTAAACTTCATTTGCCACCTCTCAGCCCACCTGCTCAACTTTTCTAAATCCTGTTGCAGCAGTGTACTATCATTAGTGTCACACCTCAATTACAGGTGTGACACTAATGTTAACCTGACAACCTTCGTATCGTCTGCAAACTTGTACATTAAGCCTGATATACCATCATCAATATCATTTATAAATACAGATATTGAAATAACAATGAACCCAACACTAAACCCTGAGGGACTCCACGAAGAGCAGTGTCCATTGATTACCACTCTCTGTCTTCTCCCACTCAACCATTCCTTTATCCATAGCAGCAATTTGCCTCCAATGCCACACAGCTCCAATTTGTGTAGCAGTCTTCCATGTGCAACAGTATCAAAGGCTTTTCTAAGATCCAAATATATGATATCAAAGTTATTCTTTGCATCCATTTCCTTTGTGACAACATCATAGTATCCAATCAAATTGGTCAGACAAGACTCTCCCTTAACAAACCCATGCTGTGTCTGAGCTATAACTGAAGTCTTGTCTAGATGATCCTGCAATGCTTCTTTAACCAGTGCCTCCATTAATTTTCCTGGAACAGAAGTTAACTGTGTCTCCCTTTGATCCTCCTTTGTGGATTGGGGTCACATTTGCACATCTCCAGTAAATCGGTACCTCGTCTGAGTCCAGGGAAGCTCTCATAACTATGGCTTAGAGTTTGTTTATATTCCTTTGCCACTTACTTTAATATAAGTGGATAGATTCAATCCACCGCAGGTGCTTTTCTTGTGTTTATCTTCAACAATTTCAACTCCACTTTATTCTCAGTTATTACAAGATTATCTAGCTTACTGCCAGAGTTGAATAAAGCTCTGGCATTCCCTTCCCTGAATAACTCCTCACGTGTGAATGTGGATGCAAAATATTCATTTAGTTTGTTAGCTACCTGAGCAGGATCATCAACAGTTGAACCATCGATATCAAGTGGACCAATCTGATTCATCCCTTTCCTTCTAGAGTTTACATAAGTAAAGAACTCTTTGCTGTTTTTCTTTGCATCCTTTGCCAAAGATTTCTTGTAATCTACCTTCGCCTGTCTAACCTCCTTTGTAACTTGGTTACAGCCAGCTTATATCTATCATTGGCTTCTGCTTCACATGTTAATTTTTATATATGCCATGCATTTTTCTTCTCTGTCACATGTCTAATTAGTTCATCTGACATCCATTTAGGCCTAAACCTTGAACAATATGCTGGTATGAAAAGCCTAGTAGCTTCCAAGATTAATTCTTTGAATGCTTCCCATTTTGAATTTGCTGTTGGTAACAGTATCAGTTGGTTCCACCGTATAGAATTTAAATCCTGTCTCGGGCCACCGTAGTCACCTTTACGTAAGCAAAAACCCTTCCCTTTACTTTTGATGGTAGTTACCTCTTTGAGTAAATCCCACTTCAGCACACTGTGGTCACTGCCACCTAGTGTTTCCTTTATCTACAGATTCTTGATGCATGAAGAATCACTACTGATAATCAGATCAAGAGTATTACTCCCTCTAGTTGCCTCCCTAACATGCTGCTGTAGAGAACAATCATCCAATAAATCCACAAAAGCCTTGCTAGCGTGTGAGTGACCAACCCACAAATTCCACTCAATATTCAGGAAATTAAAATCCCTCATTATAAGACACTCTAATTTACTGGCCCACTCTATTTCTCTGCACAATTGCTCATTATACTCATCAGATTCATTAGGCCTATAACACACACCTACTCATTTTTCCTTTCCCAGTGCTTATGTCACACCAAACAAACTCAACATTGCATTGTCCACCCACATCAATTGGACACACCTCCTTAGATGTTATGTGTTTCTTAACTAACAGCATAACCCCTCCTTTCTTCCTGTCCTGTCTATCCTTTCTGTACACATTGTACTCCCCAAATTCCAGTTCTGCACTGCTTATGTCTCTGATATCCCAACAATATCTGCCTTTGATGTCTTGACTACCTCATTGAATTTATTAACTATACTCCTAGCATTGGTATGCAAGTATACATGCACCTGTTTCTACTCTTAGTTACCCTAACACAGCCCATGCATTTACTTGTTCCACTATGACTCCCAGCAGTCCTGGAAATTCCCATTACCTTGCTTTCCAGGCTGCTGCTCAATTGCATTTCAATCAATAGAAGTAGTGCAAGAATCACTTTTACTTCTGCCAGCAGCTACTGTTAATCTATTAGTCTGTGTATCTCCCCAAGCTAGCAGTTTTCCAACCCACCTAACTCTGCCTCGATAGCATCAGCAAATATTCTTGCATCCTTTCTATTTAAGTATATCCCATCCCTGTAGAAGCAGTCTCTCCTGTTAACAAGCACAGGCCAGGCTGAGAAAAATTCTAC
This sequence comes from Mastigoproctus giganteus, assembly GCF_048544385.1. Classification (NCBI taxonomy): domain Eukaryota; kingdom Metazoa; phylum Arthropoda; class Arachnida; order Uropygi; family Thelyphonidae; genus Mastigoproctus; species Mastigoproctus giganteus. The sequence continues at coordinate 8,723,324 of NC_143588.1, read as the reverse complement.
CCCTTGAGCCTTGCACAATCTCTCCAGGGCAGAATTGATCGACAAGGCTTTCATCAAAAAACTCCCTCCTATTGTGTCTGGGCAGAATTGCAGACATTTTCAAATTCAATCCTAACTCACGGCTTTTTTTTAGCATTGTCTTGTACTTGTTAAGTATTTCTGCTGGTCTCCTACTCTTAATATCATTAGTGCCCTTAAGGGATGACATCTGCCCTACAATGTCATCAACCTTTGCCCCTGGCAGATATACCCTGGTTTTGTTCCATCTATCCTTTTTGCACAATATGTTCCCTGTTTCCTTGACAATAGAGTCACCTACAACATCTAGTTCCTTTGGGACCAGCGCATTCTGCCTTGGGGGTTGCCCGCTGTGTTGCATGATGTTCAAATGCAAGCTCTGGCATTGATGTGAGCAGCTGAGAGCTTGATGGGTCCCTCCATTTAAATCCTTAAAGGGCATCCACCCTATCCTTCAAGCTCTCATAAAAGCCCATAATAATGCCAAGGTGGTGCCTGATTTCCTCGCACTCCTTACATTGTTTAAACACAAAGACATTCCCCTTGGCAATATCACGTCTCATTCCTGATGGCTCCACAAACATCAAACAAGCAGTGCATTTCAATAGACTGTGATTCAGAGGACAACTGCCTCCCCCTCTGTTCTCCCCTGAGCCACAGCACTTCCACTAGTTTGAGCCTTTTGCTTTGCTGCTCTGGTCTGAGTCATAATTTCTATTCAAGTTCAATAAAATTCCAATACAAAATACAATCCTAAACCTATATCCCAGTGCAGTTTCTAGTAGGTCCAAAACTTTATTTGGACCTACCAGAAGTTCAAATGCTACGTTTTTCATTCCAGGTGTTAATGATTTTCGTTGAGGCCACCTCCTCTCATAAAATGATCCAGAAGAACTAAATAAGATCTCATCTCACATTTACACAGATGGTAGTTGTAAATAAATCATGTAAAAATTTATTCTGCAGCATGGAATCCAGAGTGATGAGTATGGAGCACCAGTTGAGAAATATTGTATTAGAACAAAATATTCAAAACTCTAGTAACATGCTGTGATCGCTATGTGGTATTGTATCTTTTATATGGAATAAATATTTATTTATTACGCATATTTATTTAAATTATCATATATTTTATTGCCATATTGTAAGAGATGTTTTGTTGTGCCGTCTAGCAGACAACATTCAAAGCTTGATTAGAAATTGGAATGTCTCAATTATCTTGGGCAATCACAAGGTATTGTGAAATTGTGAACCCTGTGGAGTATTCTAGTGCCCTACGTGATTAGTAAAATATGATTCTAATGTAATTATTGTTATGTTTTGGTAAGAACAACCCTTTGTTCCTCTCGCCAATCCCATTGCCCTTCTCTGTACTCATTCCAGCAGCTCTACATCTTTCCTAAAATGAAGTCTCAAGACCTGTATTCAGTATTCAAGGCTTCAAGACTTGGCCTGACCATTGTCTTATAAAAATGGATAATCACATTTTTCGTACTATGTAGTATAATTTCTGTATATCATTGACAAGACACCATGCCCTCTGGCAGCCTGTGTGTAGTGCTCCGAAAATTTCATATCTGACTGCACAATTACCCCCAGGTCTTTTCCATTCTCTACCACCCTGAGTTTTTTTTTTTTTTTTTTTTAATGAAACCCCCAAATACAAAAGGTATCAAACCTTAAGTAAGTACTGTGCATGGGTTGAAGGAGATTGGGAGAGAGGGAATGCTGGAAACTATACATGGGTTTCGCCATTTCAGGCATCCAATAAGCAAAGTGGTGGTACTGAACCGGTTAGCATTAGCATTAGTAGAGGTATACGTTACAAGAAAGAAAACTTATTCAGCATCAGCCAAAAAAAAAAAAAAAAAAACCTCCCATTTCACCCCTCCATTCGTTCCAAATGCCTGTCCAGCTCAGCCTTAAATTTATTTAGGCTATCAACTTCCACAACAAAAGTTGGAAGTCTTCCTTTTAGAGCTGCAGTCTCCTTTCATCTTCCACTCACTGTTATACTTGGACACACGAGTGATTTCCTTTTCCTTTGTTTTCTATATTGTGGAGCTTGCTAAACGTGCTCTTACAATGACAAATTTCTGAAAATCGGACAAATCACTGTCTTCCCCAAGAGCGGATTGACTAAGAATCCCCAGGAAAGTGTACAGTATGTACCCGATGCTAAGGAACTTGTGAGCATACCATGTAACAACTTACATTTGCACCCTGTTTAATTATCTGTTGCCACCAATTGCAAAAGGTTTCCAATTTTTTGGCCAGTCATTGCAGATGTTCACTCATTTATGGTAATTAAGTTAATGGTAGGGAGAATTTCTGCACCTTCTTTCTGGGCCATGTGCTGCCGGAGAGTCCCGCAAGCAGCCTTAATATGAATTTCTCTCCTCTGCTCCAACACAACTGTTTATATATTTCTGTTAGATTCCAGCAGTATCAGATGCTCTCTCAGGTTGAAATGCTTGATGCAGACAAACAAGATTCTGACTGTTCGTGCCGCCTATAAACAGGCAGTACTCAGCTGACTCTACACTGTGCCTAGTATCATCTGCTTCTCTTACGAAAACCATTGCTTTTGGTGAAGGTTGCCAATCAATCTTCATCAAGCTACTAGCGATGGCTATTGATGCTTTGAGAGCAGCTGCACAATACCTTCGCCTTTTATGATGTCATGCCTACCAAGAAACTACTCCACTTCTCCACTTCTAAATTATCAATAATGAACTCACTTATCTGAGCATCCTTTGTGTTCTTGCTGTCCGGGTGCCCACTGAGAATGACATGTGTATTTAAGCTAAGTAAAGCTGTTTATAATTTACAGTTTTTACTTTTTTATTATCTAAATTATTCATTGTTTTATAGTCTAATTTAATCACTGTTTAATCTCACTTAATCGTTATTTAATTAAATTACTGTTTCATATTTTATCTGTCTAAAGGTTACTTCATAATAGTCCTTGACATCTCTATATTTTCTTAATATTAAATAGTATATAAATAGAGGAATATAATTTAAATGTTGACCTGTCTTCCGACCTAATGTGGAAAGCCCCATCTAGATATGGGCCCCCTTCAATGGAGGTTGTTATAATTTCTGTCATGTTAACCCTTGGCCTTGTGGTTGCCATATATCGATGCAATATGTACAAAATGTATCCGATGATGAAGATAACACTAAACTACAGTTCTTCAGAACCTCCATCATTGTTACTGATTATGGCTTCGTCCTTATACTGACCCCTTGATGAGATGGCGTACACTGGCAATTTCGTTACCTTACAGCAGCAGCAAGTAACTTTAGTCTACAATTCCACAATTATTATGCTAAATATGCAGTGTATCATAATGTAGTTAATTATAAAAAGTGCTGATTTTATTCGCGAATGAAAATTTTGTTATTCAAAATTAAACTTATTCTGTTAAGAAGTTCTGTTATTCTGAAAGAAACATTTGCCAATTACAATTTGAGGAATTCATGACACAGGTGACACGCACGGCGTGGCACTCATGCCAGATGTTTCCGTATGTTCAGGAGATCAGGTGACACTGGGCGGAATCAGCACCCGTCAATCAGTGCCGTGCCGGCGGGTATAGAGAGGGTGCACCATATACTAAATCAGTGGTTTTCAACTTTTTTTAATAACGGCACCCCTAAGTAATTTATTTTATTTTGTGGCACCCCTACTCAATTTTCTGTCTGTTAGATCCGATTCTCTCTCTGTGTATATGTATATATATAATATTAAAAAATATATATGTTATATGATATTTATTACAATAATATAATTATAAAAATTACATTTTATAATACAAATTATATATATACAGACATGTGTATATAATTTTATTCTTTATACAGAGGTACTAAGTAAACATCAATTATAGATCACCACAAAAAAAGATAGTGTACACCTTTTTTATAATGAAATAAACATATAAATTAAAAAATAATAATAAGTTTAAGTAACTTAAATTCAAATTACGTGGCACCCCTAGAATGTTGTTGCGGCACCCTGGTTGAAAACCACTAAGAACAGCAGATGGGGTAATGGTGTTTTGTAGTTAACAAAAAAAAAAAAAAAAATTTTTTTTCCTTAACGGATATTTTTTCAAGGTCCTAACCGTCATAATGAAACATAAACAAAATAGTCGATGAAAAAAGAAAGAAATCCACATTCTGCATTCTCTGTAATATAAGAATAAACAATTAACTAATGACTTCGGATAAACCATGTAGTACTTGCTATTTAAAAATGTTAATGTTCATACTCCTACATGATCACTAGGACAGAGGAATTACATTAATTATTTTTTAATAATAAATATCTCTCTATACATTAAAAAAGTTTTCCTCCTAGTGATATTTATTTGAGCCAATGGGAGAAGAGGGCGGGGCAAAACGTCACTACGCAAGTAAATAATTACATAGGTCATTTCCTGATTAGATTTCGGTCAGTATATTAGTATAATTATAATATTAGTATATTAGTATAATAACATTATACAATACAAAACTATACAAATATTTACAAAAACTAAACTATTTACTCTCATACCTCTACTATATTTGGACGATGGGTCTGTTCATCAGCTGACATTAATATACAAAAAACATTACAATGGAACATCAAATGATGCCGGGAGTGGTCATGTATTAGACAGTGAAGCACGTGGTTAGTAAACGTTAAATGGAAAGAACACAAACACATGGGACACTGGGCAGAATCAGACACTTGCTGTTGACAATGTAGAGCATGTACATGGGACGCATGCCAACGTTCGTTGCATTGAAAGACAACTGCCTCCATAATGTTTGTATATTTGTAAATATTTTAGTATTTTGTAAATATTTTAAATATTTGTATAGTTTGCAAATATTTTAGTCCTGCTCTTTTGCATTCAACAATATTCCTCATGCATTACGGAACCCGAAACAAAAGGCCTTTTCCTAAGTGACCTAAGTTAATGCAGGTAAATAATTACATATGATATGTATTCGACCTTCAGAATCCCCGGGGGGGGGGGGGGGTGTAACCAATGGGAGAAGAGGGATGCGGGTCATGTGGTACAAGTGAGCAGAGCAATTACATCACTGGCAATTTCGGTAAATAATTACATAAGTCATTTCCTGATTAGTTTTCAATCAGTGTGTTTTGACAGCTGTGTCTTTTACGTAGAAAAGATTTGACTTACTCTGTCATACCTCTACATTTTACATACAAAAGCGAGTGCGTTGGTTGGCGAGCAGAGGCGGAGCCCCCTAGTCTTTCTATACATTAAAATAATTTTCCTCCTAGTGATATTTATACAGCCAATAGGAGAAGAGAGATGCGTTTACGCGGAAATATGAAACAAATACAAAAATACATAACAGAAGCTTATTTTACTGTGGTAAAACAAGCTTCTATTTAAGCGTGGTAATGTGCAATCTATCATGACCACGCGGTACCATTCTTGATTTCCATATGTAACGTATTTATTTAAATAAACTAAATGCAACAAGGCATATTTTAAGAGTTTAAGATTCTATATCTATATAATATCGGTGTAGATACACCATAGACAACTCTTAAAGAAAAACTACGATCGCAGTGTGAAAGGCACCCACCGATGAAAAGCCAACTAACATTGAAACGGTGCCATCTGGGTGGTGGTGCCCACCGAAAATAAGTGATAATAGTCTTCACTATTAGTGAAGCTTTACTTATTCGAGGTAGTGCAATACATGGCAACACATTGTGAAGGATGAGTACAATATGCGATCCAGCCTTTCACACTACGATCGTAGTTTTTCTTTAAGAGTTGTCTATGGTGTATCTACGCTGATATTATATAGTAACGTATTGATGTATTCATAGCTGAGCAAGAGAGACACAGTGTCAAAAGCTTCTGTAAATATTTTATTTTATCAATAGAAGCGAGCAGAGGTTGAAGCCCCTAGCAATCATTATTAACATTATTATCACGCGAGTTTAAACCACAGCCTGCTCAAAATGCGCATGCTTTTGTACCCTCACCAGTAGGCTTTAAAAAAAAAAAACATTTTTAATAAAATTCGATGTTGGAATAATGCTTTCTCCTGAATAACTAATATATTAATAATTAAATTCTAATTTTAATAAATAAATAAATTCTAATTTTCTTTCGAATAAAAATGTATTCTTATAATGCCCAACCCTGCTATCTATCTACCTACCTAATTACACTCAAATTAGTGTTGATTTTTTTTTTTTTTTTTTTTTTTGTTGCTTATTCTACTCGATTTATCACAACTTTTAATTTTCTGGTGTTCGTTTCAATAGAATGTAGTGAAAATGTTTGTCTCCCCTATTGCGAAGAATTAAACATTTCCAAGTCCACAAATAACATCATGCTGAAGATATAGAAGTCCAGAGATGACACTACGTTCAAGAAATGACCTGGTAGCCATAAATACTGAGTGAGAGGCAGTGGCAGAACTATAAATTCTGAGTCCCTCCACGAGGAATTCTACGCTTCCCCACGTGATCTAAAACAATCATGCTTCATCAACCGTCAGGCCCTCTAACCCTTCTCCCCCCCCCCATACTGCTGAGGTGGACTTGGCAAATAATACCGCTGATGAGAACAGCCAACTTGCCTTGAGCAGGCTGGTAACCTCATCTTGCCATCACATTGCTAATATCTTTTTAAATTTTATGGCAATTCAATATACACTTAAAAACCAGAAACACCTCCAGGACAACTATTTCGAAGCTGCTAGCTTCTCATCAGCTGGCAGGTAGCCTCTACTGGTGAATCTATGCAGAACTGCGAATAATATACAGTATTTTGTTTAAGGAATTTTGTTTATTCGATCGATCGCGAGCAGATCGATCGCCTACAGCGGATCCAGTCGAGATAAACAGCCATAACTACAAAAGGATGATATGCTACCAGGTTCACACGAAGGAGAGATTCTTTGGTTTATGCAGAATGTACGCAGCATAAAAAACAAGTTTCATTGTCTCCAGACTTTCCTATTGCTTAATGAGTTTGATGTCATCTGCCTTACAGAAACATGGTTAACGGCGGATAGACAGCTTGATCTTACCCCTTTTAACACCCCTTACAAACACACTGGAAATCACAGGATTAGCGGGCGGGGCGGAGGTGTTGAAATCCTGTTCAACGATCGATTCCAGCCAATAAGGACACGAGTGAGCCAGTCAAACAACTTTGAGGCAGTCTGCCTGACGCTGAAGAGTCCTCTTCACCAAATCCAATGCTGCCTGGTTTACATTCCTCAAGACCACAATGAAGACTCTAAAGCTGAGCTGCTCACGTGGTTAGCAACCAACTTAGTGCCTAAAATTCCAACTGTTGTAGCAGGTGATTTTAACTTGACACTGCCCAGGCATGGGGATGCCCTTGAGCGCCTTGAGGACACTCTTTGGGCCTTTAATCTTACACAGTTAGCAATGCAACCAACTAGAGCGTGTCAAGCGCTGGACCTAATCTTCCATAACTTGCAAGACATCAAACTCCTGCCTAGCAACTTTCAATTCCAATCTGATCACTTGCCAATTGCATGTAAACTATCCTTACAGAGCAATTCCCTTGGGTTCCCTGGCGAGTACTCTGCTGAATTGCCTTCTCTACCAAATATCTGAAGCCAGAGATCATTCTCCAATGTTTGATTGGGTTTGAATGGGGGGGTGTCTCTATTCTGAGCCGTTGGAGGATGCCGTTATGCTCTTGTCCGAACAACTGAAGTTAATTGCACTACGTGGTGCAGCCAGAATCACCATGATTGGTAACAGGTCGAATCGGGGTTTTAACAAGGAAACTAAAACGGCTTACATCAAGAAGCAGAAGGCCTACCAGAAATGGCAGAAAACCCAACTTCCCTCGGACCTTTCCATCTTTAAGAAAGAAAGAGCATGCTTCTTGAAAAAGAAAAGGCAGGTCCCTAACCAAGCTGTTCTCGATAGGTTGAAGAGTGGTAGAAGGATCCTTTCGCATCATCATCATCTAGCCATTGACCAAATGCTTGTCCAGGAACGGGTACAGTTCAGCTTACTGCAGGCAGATTTTCCTGACTCTGATTCCTCTCTCTCTCTCGCAGGAGGACTGGTTACCCTGGGTCCGGATGGTTTTCCACTCTTTATTATCAAAATTTGCAGCCCATATATAGTCGGCCTTCTCCTTCACCTTTTCAGACAAATCCTGCAATCTGGAATAGTTCCTTCAATTTGGAAAACTTACCATGTTAAGCCCATTCCAAAGATCAAGAAACCGAAAACAACTAAAGACCTGCGACCAATGTCCACCAGTTCTTTACTCAAAATTTTTCAAAAAGTAATTCAGCCAACAATTGCCCAGCATTGCTTTGCACACAGGCCTGAGTACCTGCATACCGTTCTACAAAGGAGATCGACAACAACTACCAATCTTCTTGATACCCCTCTTCAGAATTCAGCGCACCCTTAACACCAAATCACAGATTGATATCATATTCCTGGACATTAAATCGGCTTATGAGAGAATACACCTCCCAGCTCTTCTTACCATTCTGAAACACTACTTCGGCCCGGCAGATACCTTACTTCAAATTTTGAAGTCTATTTTACTTCCTAGACACCTGTCTGTGACCCACAATGACTTTCAGTAACAACTGACATCTCAAGAGGCATTCCACAAGGAAGCGTACTGTCAGCTATCCTGTTTGCAGTAGTTTTGGAGCCTTTCCTTGCTTAGAATCTGAACTTTGTCTCTTACGCTGACGATCTGAAGTTCTACATGAGCTCAGTTCTTAATCATCAGATTCATGATATCAACCAAGAAGCTTCTAGGCAGATATTGAACTTGGAAAATTATCTTGCAACAATTGGGCTGCATCTGAGCACTTCCAAATCAACGCAACTGACAATAACCAAGAAGAGAGTCAAAAATGATATCCAAATCTTTGTTAGTGGGGAACCGGTGCAAAAAGTGACCTCTCATACTGACCTTGGCCTCACCTTTCATCCTCACTTTGCCAGGATGAGTCAGAAGACGTACGCGGCACTTTGGGCAGTGCGTCAAGAGCTCGTTGGTGTGCCTCAGCCAGCGCTGTTTGTTCGGCACATCTTGAGGTGTATTACGCCGATCCCTCTCTATGCATCAGAAATTTGGTCATCTGCCACTGCCTCATACCTTCACAAGTATCTCAGTTTAGAGTACTGGTTGCTTAGATGGATGAACAGAGTGGTAGGCCACCCCCTATCTCCAGATCGATCCTACAAACAAATCTGGGCACCACTCCCTGGAGACATATCATCATGACAAAAAATGTCCTCACGCTTGCACAGCTTATACCGAGGCGAATTGATGTCCCATCAGTGTCCACATTAATCTCTGGCCCGAGGAGGACAAGAGGAGAGCACCCCAACTCCTGTCACCCTCCAGTACTGGTTGCTTAGAGGGATGAACAGGGTGGTAGGCCACCCCCTATCTCCAGATCGATCCTACAAGCAAATCTGGGCACCACTCCCTGGAGACATATCATCATGACAAAAAATGTCCTCACGCTTGAACGGCTTATACAGAGGCGAATTGATGTCCCATCAGTGTCCACATTAATCTCTGGCCCGAGGAGGACAAGAGGAGAGCACCCCAACTCCTGTCACCCTCCAGTACTGGTTGCTTAGATGGATGAACAGGGTGGTAGGCCACCCCCTATCTCCAGATCGATCCTACAAGCAAATCTGGGCACCACTCCCTGGAGACATATCATCATGACAAAAAATGTCCTCACGCTTGCACGGCTTATACCGAGGCGAATTGATGTCCCATCAGTGTCCACATTAATCTCTGGCCCGAGGAGGACAAGAGGAGAGCACCCCAACTCCTGTCACCCTCCGCGTCTTACGTTGTCAAGCATTGAGGCAAGGCAATGCTGGATCTCATTTTTGCATCCAAGCAGATCCGTATTTTAGAAGCAGTTTCATTTCTGCCGTCTGATCACAAGGCTTTAAGCTGTCAAATAAACATATCACAGAAGAATAGATGCACAACTCCTGTTCCAGCCAAGCTGAACTTTAGGAGAGCAGACTGGCAACTATTAGGGCGTGAGCTCGATTGCATTGATTGGTTCTCCTTCCCACGGATTAATGATCTTGACGCAGTCACCGATCATCTTATTAGCACAATCACCTCTATCATTCAAGAGTTCATACCTCTTAGTAAAAATTACAGGAATAGATTCCCTCATTGGATCACGACAGACATAATTGCGATTATACGAGCCAAAGAACAGTGCAGAAAACTCTTTGGGACGACTCATGATGAAGCATATATGGCACTGTTCAAGGAACACAGAAGTAACGTTAAAAGGATGATCAGAAATCAGTATGCTCGTTATATGCAATCAATTCAACACAGTTTCACAGTAAATGGAGACCTAAAGCCATTCTGGAACATGCTAAAGAATTCTAATAACTGCTCAACAGGAACAAGGATCATTGATTCCGATGGCATGCCTATAATCTGTGACAAAACTAAAGCAGATCTTTTTGCGACCTTTTTCTCCTCCTTTTCAGAGAAAACAGCAGCTACTGCTGCTTCAGCTTATCAATTTCAAGTTGTTAAGGATGATACACTGAATAATCTCTCGGTGGACACAGACGATATCATTCAAGCGCTTCGGAAACTAACAAAAGATTTTTCTGCAGGCCCAGATAAGATTCCACTTATCTTGTGGAAGAAATGCTTTCCACAACTTAAATATATAATATTGGATATATTCAATCTTTCCGTTAAGTCTGGTATCTACCCCACTCACTTCAAAAGTGTTAATATTATTCCTATCCCAAAGAGAAGTGCAAACCACTCACTAGAGAATTACCGTCCCATCTGCCTTATGAACTCGCTGGCAAAAATTCTGGACACTGTCATTCACCACCGATTAATGGAATATTTTAATCACTTCATCAGCGACTGCCAACATGGCTTCACCAGGGGCCGATCAACTACCACTAATCTTCTCACCATCTGGCAACAGGTTCTAGACACCGTCGATCGCGGGGGACAGGTTGGTGTGATCTACACAGACCTTACTAAGGCTTTCGACAGTGTCCCGCATAATCAACTTGCTCAAAAACTAAGCCACTATGGAATACTTGACCCTTTATTATCCTGGTTGATGAGTTATATCTCATATCGAAAACATACTATTAAATATCAATAGTATTCAAATACTATTGATATTTAATTTATTGATTTTATTAATTTAAACTACCATGCCCCAGACTAGAGCAGCAAAGCAACGGGCACAAAGTGGCAGGAGTGCTGTGAATCGGGGGAGAACTGAGGGGGGCAATTCTCCAACGCATCACAGCCTAAAAAAATGTGCAACTTGTGAAATGTTTGCCGAACTCTCTGGAACGGAACATGATATTGCCATGGGGGATGTCTTTGTGTGTGCGCGATGTAAGGAGTGTAAGGAAATCAGGCGACAACTCAGCGTTGTTATGGGCCTATATGAGAGTTTGAAGGACAGGGTGGATGCCCTCGAAAGATCTAAATTGAGGGGCCCATCAGGCTCTCAGCTGCCCAACTCAACGCCAGAGCTCACTCCTGGGCATCAGGCAACACAGCGGCAATCTCCAAAGCAGAATGCGCTGGTCCCAAAGGAACTAGTTATTGTTGGTGACTCTATTGTCAGGGAGACGGGGAATATATTTTGTAAAAAGGATAGGTGGAACAGGACCAGGGTATGTCTGCCAGGGGCAAAGGTTGATGACGTTGTAGAGCGGATATCATCTTTCAAGGGCACAAAAGGTGATATAGTTATACACGTTGGTACTAATGATATTAAGAGTAGGAGACCGGCGGAATTACTCAACAAGTACAGGTCACTGTTGAAAAAAAGCCGTGAAATAGGGTTGAATTTGAAAGTGTCTGCAATTCTGCCCAGACACGATAGGAGGGAGTACATGATGAGAGCCTTGTCGATCAATTCGGCCCTGGAAAGATTGTGCAAGGCTCAAGGGGTAGAATTTTTTTCAGCCTGGACTGTACTTGTTAACAGGAGAGATTGCTTCTACAGGGATGGGATACACTTAAATAGAAAGGGTGCAAGAATATTTGCTGATGCTATCGAGGCAGTGTTAGGTGGGTCGGAAAACTGCTAGTTTGGGGGGATACAAAGACTAATAGTTTAACAGTAACCGCAGGCAGAGGTGAAGGTGATTCTTGCACAACTTCTATTAGAATAAGAAGCGACCTGGAGCGAGGGGTGTTGGGGGTTTCAGGGACGGATTGCAGTCATCATGGTATAGTTGGGTATATGGGATGTGTTAGGGTAACAGGGAATAGGCATAGGAGCATGTATGCTTGCATGTATACCAATGCTAGAAGTATAGTAAATAAATTTGATGAATTTGAAGTGTTGGTCAAGACATCAAAGGCGGATATTGTTGGGATAGCAGAGACGTGGTGTCACAAAGATATAAGGAATGCAGAACTGGAATTTGGGGAGTACAATGTGTACAGAAAGGATAGACAGGACAGAAAGGGAGGGGGTGTTATGCTGTTAATAAAGAAAAACATAAAATCAAAGGAAGTGCACCCAGTTAATATAGATGAACAGTGCTCTGTTGAGTCAGTTTGGTGTGAGATAAGCACTGCGAAAGGAAAAATAAGAGTAGGAGTGTGTTATAGGCCTAATGACTAGAATGAGTACAATGAACAATTGTACAGAGAAATAGAGTGGGCCAGTAAATCAGAATGTTTTATAATGGGGGATTTTAACTTCCCAGATATTGACTGGAACTTGTGGGTTGGTCACTCACACATTAGTCAGACTTTTGTGGAGTTATTGGATGATTGTTTTCTGCAGCAGCATGTTCGAGAGGCAACCAGAGAAAGTAACACTCTTGATCTGGTTATCAGCAGTGATCATTCGTGTATTAAGAATTTGCAGATAAAGGAACCACTAGGTGGCAGTGATCACAGTGTGCTGAAGTGGGATTTACTCAAAGAGGTAACTACCGTCAGGGGTAAAGGAAAGGGTTTTTGCTTCCGTAAAGGGGAGTACAGTGGTCTCAGACAGTTTTTAAATTCTGTACAGTGGGATCAACTGACGATGTTACAAACAGTAAATTCTAAGTGGGAAGCATTCAAGGAATTAATCGTGGAAGCTACTAGACTTTATATACCGATTAAGAAATATCGTTCAAGGTTTAGGCCTAAATGGTTATCAAATGAACTAATGAGACTCGTGACAGAGAAGAAAAATGCATGGGATGTATATAAATTATCAGGTGACGCAGAAGCCTGTGGCAGATATAAGCTAGTCTGTAATCAGGTCACAAAGGAGGTTCGGCAGGCGAAGGCGGATTACGAGAAATCTTTGGCAAAAGATGCTAAGAAAAACAGCAAGGATTTCTTTACTTATATAAACTCTAAAAGGAAGGGGTTGAATATGATTGGTCCACTTGACATCGATGGTTCGACTGTTGATGATCCTGCTCAGATAGCAAACAAACTGAATGAGTATTTTGCATCTACATTCACACGTGAGGAATTATTACAATTTGAAAATGGAAGAAGGTTATCAAATTGTAGCAGTGTGCTTAATGATTTTGTAATAACTGAGAGCAAAGTGGAGGAGAAATTGTTGAAGTTAAACATAAGAAAGGCACCTGGGGTGGATGGGATCTATCCAGTTATTTTAAAGGAGGCGGCAAAGCAACTAAGCAAACCCTTAGCCATAATTATGAGAGCATCCTTGGACTCAGGGGAGGTTCCCACGGACTGGAGATGTGCAAATGTGTCCCCAATTCACAAAGGTGGATCGAAGGGTGACACGAGTAATTACAGACCAGTTAGTTTAACTTCTGTTCCGGGTAAAATAATGGAGTCGCTGGTTAAAGATGCATTGCAGGATCATCTAGACAAGACTGCAGCAATAATTCAAACACAGCATGGGTTTGTTAAGGGAAAGTCTTGTCTGACAAATTTGATTGGTTATTATGATGTGGTCACAAAGGAACTGGATGCAAAAAATAATTTTGATATCATATACTTGGATTTCAGGAAAGCTTTTGACACTGTTGCGCATGGAAGACTACTGTACAAATTGGAGCAGAATGGTATTAAGGGTAAGTTGCTACAATGGATAAAAGGATGGTTAAGTGGGAGAAGACAGAGGGTGGTAATCAATGGGTGCTGCTCTTCGTGGACTAATGTTATTAGTGGAGTCCCACAGGGTTCGGTGTTGGGTCCACTGTTGTTTTGTGTATTTATCAATGATATTGATGAAGGTATATCAGGCTTAATGTCGAAGTTTGCAGATGACACAAAGGTTGGCAGAGTTGTTAATGACAGTAATGGCAGTGTGCTACTGCAACAGGATCTAGATAATTTGGGCAGATGGGCTAAGAAGTGGCAACTGAAGTTCAACCTTGACAAATGCAAAGTACTGCATATGGGTAGAAGTAACCCCAGAGAAACGTACCAACTGTGTGGTACTACACTTAAGGTGGTAGAAAATGAAAAAGACCTGGGAGTAATTGTGCAGTCAGATATGAAGTTTTCTGAGCAGTGCAGACAGGCTGCTAGGGCGGGTCATGGGGTTTTGTCAATGATATATAGGAATTTTGCTAGCAGGGAAAAGGAGGTGATTGTCCCTCTGTATAAGGCAATGGTCAGGCCACGCCTTGAGTACTGCGTACAGGTCTGGAGGCCTCATTTTAGGAAGGATGTAGATTTGCTTGAGCGTGTACAGAGAAGAGCAACACGATTGGTGAGGGGAATGAAGGGATTCTCTTACCAAGAGAGGCTTAAGTTCTGCAAATTGCAGTGGCTGGAGACTAGGCACCTGCGCGGTGATCTGATTGAGGTCTATAAGGCCTTGAATGGGTTGAGCACGCTGAATTCTGATGGGATCCTTCCACTTGTTCAGATTACCAACCTACGGGGACATAAGTTCAAATTAAGAAAGGACAGATGTAGAATAGATGTGCGGAAATTTGCCTTTAGCCAGCGGGTGGTTAATTGCTGGAACAAACTTCCATCTGTCGTTGTAGAAGTTGATAGGTTAAATAAATTTAAGGAGGAACTGGACACGCATTTGGAGGGAATGGTGTGATATTTATTTATTTTTTTTTTTTTGGCTGATGCTGCATAAGCTCCTACACTTGCTTTCTTGCATCATGTGCCACTACTACTACTACTACTACTACTACTACTACTACTACATACAGTGATCATCGGACAGGAAGTCTCAAGGGAATTTTTTCCATCGAGAGGAATACCACAGGGATCATCTCTTGGGCCTCTTTTATTCACCATCTTTATCAACGATCTACCGCAATTTGTTGAGAGAGGTGGTATCAAGATACTAATGTTTGCCGATGATGTGAAACTATATTCACCTATCTGCAGTCCAGATGATGCAGTTAACCTTCAGACTGCTCTCAACTCATTTGCTGATTGGGTTGCTTTGAATGGTTTGGAGGTTAATACTATGAAGTGCAGCTCTATTTCCTTTGCCGCTACGATGAAAACTAAGCCTTTAGTTAATGAATATTACATCAGGGAGATGCCGATTTCCAGAGTTGACGAAGTTAAAGATCTGGGAGTTACTTTTACCGCTACATGTGGGTTTGAAAAACACGTTAGGAATATATTAAACCAAGCGAAAAAACAAATTGGCTTCATTAAACGGCAGACGTACAGATTTCAAGATCCTCAGTTCTCTGTGCTCCTATTTAAGACAACTATACTCCCTATAGTGGAGTTTGCTTCTCCTATATGGAACCTACACCATGCATATTGATACAGCAAATAGAATCGCTCCAGATGAAATTTATCCACTATCTTTCCAGACGTAACCCCATGTTTTACCACAGAATCTTCTACCGGAATCTCTGTTCCTACTTCAAGCTTCAATCTCTGGAAACTCGGCGAACTGTTCTTGATTTAAAACTGTTGTACCACATCTTCGCTGGATCAACTTACCTGCCGGATCTTCTATGCCATATTGACCTTCACGCTCCAGTGGTGGCTACTAGACAGAAGACTACTTTCCACATCGGTAACTCCAGATTAGAGATATCCAGGAACTCCTTCTTCAAAAGAACATTGGCACTCATGAACAAGTTTGACTTGGATATGGTTGTGAACAAGAAACAATTTCACAGAACTATTTGGAGTAAATTGACCGATTGAGGGATGAGTTCTGGCCCAAAGATGTCCTCATTAATTCGTGTGTGTGTGTGTGTGATGATGTCTCCTGCAGCAAACTGCTTTCTGCGAGTTTACATAGCGCTGGACTTGACGTATGAATATCTTTTTATTTTTGTGAATTGAACTTTTCCCGTTTCCATTGTACAAAGTATATTAGTCTACCATTTATTTTTATGTTTGTACAACCTTTTCTCTGTTATACACTTTAACTGGGCGAATGCCTGTTGTGTATATTATATGTTAAAAAAAATAAAGATCCGAAGACAGTTGGCTGTTTCCAGCCAATTGTCTTCGGATCTTCAATAAATTTAGGATCCACCCTGACAGGTTCTGTGAAGACAAGCTCTACAGGAAGGAAATCCTCAAGAACTGCTACCAGATAATGAATCTATGATACTCACCTGCTCCTGGACATGACTGACTGTTTTTTTTTGTTTGTTTTTTTAACTCGCCTATTTGTATTTGATAAAGACTTTTTGTCTTCATGCATTTATATATTTTGTATATTTAATCCTGTAAATAATTGGGGTCGAGCACGAATGTACTCTTTTTATTGTACATGTGTTCTTCGCACCTTAGTCTGTAAATATTCACATCCTTCTGGCACAGAGCCGTCCCAGGGTGACCCAAGGTTTCTTGGGAAATAAACTGATTTTAATAATAATAATTATTATTATTACCAAGCGTGTAGCACTGTGGTTATAATCACCCTTTACCCCCACAATTGGTTGTTGTTGTTGGATTTTTTGGAGCTTCGGCGACTAAGGCCATGTTGCTCCGTGTATCTTCTCCTTCATTTTCATCACTGTTCCAACTTAAGGTTGGATCAAGTGAGTCAAAGCCTGCCATCTTTTTCTGTCTTCCCAGATCTAGTCTTCTATCATTCTCTCCCACTCAATTCCCTTTGTTTCCACATCTTCTCTAATCTGATCTCTCCACTTCTTCCTGCACTTGGCCTCTTGTCTATTTTCATCTCAAACATTCTTCTTCCAAGTTCATTCTCTTCATGTATCTAAACCATCGCAAACGTGATGTAATTATCTTCTCCCTCAGATTTTCTATCCCCAAATTCATTCTTATATCAGTATTTCTTGTTTTATCTCTTCTACTTTTAGCTAGCATAGTCCTTAGCCCCCTTCATTTCCATTGCTTGGCCTCTGCTAGAATCCTTTTTATTCATTCTCCATATCTCAACAGCGTAAGTCAATATAGGAACCAAATATGCCCTATTTATCAGCTTTTTACACTTCACTGGAACTTCCCTAGCCCATAGCAGGCTATTAACATTACAGATGAAACTCTGACTAGCAGTTATTCTCCTAGTTATTTCCATGTCTAGGCTGCCATCCTTTGTTAATAAACTCCCTAGTCACTTAAAATTATCCATCACTTTCAACATTTCCTTTCCCAATTTCACACATTTTACATACACCTCTCCCCCTCTATCCATCACCATATCTGCTTTTCTGGCCACTTATCTTTAAACCATACTCACTAACTACACTTCCCCAATGTGTTAGTTTCTCTTGAAGTTCTTCCTCCTTGTTTGCCCAATGGACAACGTTATTTGCATTATTCGCTGTTCCACCTTTTTTTTTTTTTTTTTTCATCCTCCACCGCTGCAAGAATATTGTCTATGGTAATAATAAAAAATAGTGGTGACGATACACTACCCTGCAGAAATCCATTTGACACTGAAAATCAAACTGAATCCCCAAATTTTGTCCTCACACAACTTTCACACTTTAAAATATATATTTTTAATCATCACTACCTCCTCCATATCTATTACCATTTTCTCCAAACTTTGCCACACTTTTCTCTTTGCACACTATCATATGCCTTTTTCCTGCTCCATATTCTATCAATAATAAAATAATCTATTACTGTTTGATATCTACCATTCCAACTATACAGTATTTCGTTATCTTTTGTCTTTGCTTCTTGTCAAATCAAGTATTACTTATTTTTAATCCACTTTGCAAGAACAGATCCACCAGCCTTTGGCTTTCTTCATTTCTTTGTCCATATACATAAGTTCCAATAACACTCTCCAACCCTACTCTTTCTCTCCCTACCTGTGCATTTAAATCTCCCATAATTACCACACGACGTGAATACTGCTCTGTGTATATTGTCTGTAAATTGCGTGTGTTCTGAGGTCGATTTTATGTTTGCTGGACGAAAAACCAGGGTTTCTGAGGAAAAAAAACATGTTACCCTCGCCTGGGACTAATTCAGCCACGTTGTGAAAAAGACCCATAAAAATTCCTCCTCATCGACGGGATTCGAACTCAGGTCTTTTCCACCCGATGCCCCACACTGCGTAAAAATGAACCAGGTTCGAATCCCGTCAATCGCGCAAACAATCTTTT